>NW_026712283.1:449326-1049326 GCF_030504385.1 Musca domestica | reverse complement strand
AAACGCACAATAGAAATCGTTTACAAAACGCCAGGCCAACAAAACACCAAACAGGACCCCTTTCCGCACCCCCAAAAAAAAAAAAAACATAGAATAACAAATCTCACGAGCGCATTGTGTGTGAATTGTGGTCCTTTCAACAGAAAGTTGATTTTTGCCAGAGCAGCAACGACAACGAAATGAGGTCAAAAAATTTTGGTTGTTTTGCTTACCCAGACCCGGTTGGTTGTGGTGTTGCATTCGAAATTCAATGCAGGCGCAGACATACTCTACGACCATTATAAAGTATTCCTTCAAGGGATGCACACAACAACAGCGAAAGGGAGGATGCGAGTGAAAGTGTATTTATGTCTGATGATGAACGCTCGGGTCCCCCCCTCGAAAACATCCAACCAAGCGCTCAACATTGCTGCAGCCAGGCAATCAGCCAACATGGTCAGGGTTGCAAATGGCTTGAGGGCATTTCGTTGTTTTTCATTTTTACGATTTTTCCTTTTTTTTTTTGGTTTATTTCCACACGTTTATTTTCCTAATTAAAATCTGCAGCTATTTTCATTTGTATTATTATTTGTTCTACAATCGTCATAATCATTATAGAATTTTATTTTAAGTGGAAATTCATGCTTGAAATGCTATTTTTTTGACTTTGATTTTCTTACCCTCAGCAATGTTTGATTGTGGCTTTGATCCAATTGTACAAGGATATTAGTTCGGGCTTGTTGCTTTTTCTACACTAACTGACCCAATAATTGGCCCACATCTATAATTAAGTGTAATATTACAACACTTGATGTAATTTGATGCATTAATGGCTTAAAGCACTGCTAAAAAATGTAGAGGTTTGAAGTATGTGGAAAATTGGTTATAACTAACGGAAAATAAGATAAGTTTGCAATTCTCTCTCTCTCTCTCTCTCTCTCTCTCTCTCTCTCTCTCTCTCTCTCTCTCTCTCTCTCTTACAAGGTCCCTCTATTGACCACAGTAATTTATGTAAATGAGTCTAATTGAGTTTTAAGGTCCAGAAAAAATGTAGTTAAGAAAAGTTTATTTTTTATTTTATTTTAAAAGTTCTAAGAATATTCTGATCTCGTCGATTAAAATATAGTGGGAAGATCAGAATAGAAAATCAGTTAAAACTGAGGGTTTTAATTTGAACCCCAAATATGTGGCCACATTGCATACTTAGAATTGTAGTTTTATAATCACAACCCACATTCCATGCAAACCTCAAAAAAAAAAAAAAAAAAACAGTAAAGAAAGTCTTAAAGTCGGGCGGGGCCGATTTTATGATACCCTACACCACTTTGCTAATTTAGTTGAGCTCCACATAACAATTAAAAGTTTTTATGGGATAATTCAATCATACACCCTATGATTATAATTTAAAATTCAAAGGACTAAATATGCCGAAGCATTTGTATCTTTTAAATTCGGACTTGTATTGCCCATTTGGTGCAAAATTAATTTGAAATCTGATAAAGATATATATGGGAGCTATATCCAAATCTGAACCGATCTCGATAAAATTTGGCAAAGATTTTTCTGAGCTGTATTTGATAAATTTCCCTGAATATCGTTGTTACGGAGTGCATATTACGGCTGTGGGCAGCAAATACAACAATTCGGATGATGTGCCATATTCCAACGCGTTTGGGCAAATATTAGAGGTTTGGTGCATAATAAAGGGTAAATCGGACGAAGTTATATATGGGAGCTATATCCAAATCTGAACCGATCTCTATAAAATACAGAAAATGTATTTCTGAACTGCACATGATATATTTCCCCAAATATTGTTGTTACAGAATGCATATTACGGCTACGGAGGACAAAAATAACAAATCGGATGAACAATATATATGGGAGCTATAGCTATATCTGAACCGTTTTCGATCAAATTTGGCATACATATTTTCAGGCCTAATTTGGTTGTATGTGCAAAATGCCATACTATTCGGGCTGATATTACACGTTTGGAGCACAATAAAAGGCAAATCGGACGAAATTATATATGGGAGCTATATTTAAATTTTTACCGATTATCTCCAATTTCAATAGGGTTCGTCCTTGAGCCATACAAATGTTATTTGGAAATTTTCATCTCAATCGAATAATAAATACTACCTGTATTTTGTTTACAAAAATACATGGACAGACGGACGGACGGACATGCATAAATCGACTCAAAATGTGATTCTATGCAGATCATCAAAAGGAACTATGGACCTATCTCCTTTCCTTCTCCATGTTACAAACAAATGCACAAAGACATAATACCTTCACAATTATGTGGTCTAGGGTATAAAAATGGTAAAAATGTTTGAAGTCGGTCATGGTGTGCTCCACTTATTTTGGGAGAAAATATTTTTCGCAAATTTTTCCAGAATTTGTTTTGTTTATTTATTTATTTATTTATTTATTTATTTATTTTTTGTTTGGTGGTACAATAGATGTTTAGCCAACAGATGTATACCCTCAGCCAATGTTCGATTATTTAAATATATTTTGACTTCTGTTATGATTACAGGGTGCGATAAATTTTGTTCTGCACTATTTTGGCCCATTCCCGGCGAAGCGCTTGCTTTCCAAAATACTACAGACACTATAGTCCAACCGATTGGTATCCGGAGATTTTGGTGACCATTGTGCGCTGAAAATGAAGTGAGGAACCTCATTGTCCTGTTGGAATGTCCAAAGTCTGCGTCCAAAATGTTTGCGTACCCAAGGCTTTAATACACAATCTCCACAATATTTTCGCGATAATAATCGTCATTTATTCTGATGCCACGGTCGATTAATACGAGGGGAGAGCGACCATCGGCTGCTATGGCGGCCCACACAATCACTATGGCTGGCGCTTGATGGCCAACCGAAGGTGCACATTTTTAGCTGACCTCTTTAGCAAGTAAACAGGATCAGTTAGTTTGTTTACAAACTGGTGGACAACAAATGTTTTTTCATCAGAGAAACCCACCACTTTCGGCCAAGCGAAGCAACTCTTTACCTCTTTTGAGTTTATTTTCTTTCTTTTACAAGTTCTGAGATGGGCAATATCGGTGCACGATATCGTATAGGCCTCATATAACGGTAACCCCAATATTTGGTATTTTGATGATTGAAGCCAAATTTTTCAATGAAATTATCTGAAAATGTACAAAAGGAGTTTCTTCTGAGTACTTTACCCCCTGGAAAAGAATTTTCTATATAGGTCCGTGATATCGTATGTTCCCCATATAACGGTACCTCCCGGTACTTTGACGATTTTAGAAACAATATTTACCGAAATTTTTTGAAATTTCGTATTTGAAGTTCCTAATATGTTCTACAGCCTATGACAGAAAATTGTCTATGCAGGTCCAGGGTTCGTAAAGGCTTGATATAACGGTACCTCCTTATATTCCGATATTATGATGAATTTACGTACATTATTCACAGGATTTTTTTTTTTCAAATTTTGTATTTGAATATTGAAATGGTTTATGACATAAATTGCTAAATTCGGTATTTTTAAAAATTTTAGCAGATTTTTTACGGTTTTTTTTTTCTGAAAATTTCCAAATTAGTTTTGAATGTTGGAGGATATTGAAAGTTCGCTTTGTTACTTTTTTTAAGTTTTGATCGTGTGTGGACTAAATCAAATCCTGGTTTCGAATAATATCAAAGGGTCCAGTCACACAGGTCGATAGTCGTTATATGATATGTCATGATGAAGGCTACTCCCAGCCAAGAATTTTGGCAACTCTTTTGTCACTTTTTCGGAAAATGTATATGTTGGAGGATATATATTTTACGTCCGAAGTATAAAAAAAATCTCGTCATAAAGAAAGATTATTGAATCTTTGTTTTTTTATTAAAAAATAAATAAATAAGTAAGGTGAAACAGTCCACAAGAAGTGATATGCGGTACGGGCCTAATGACCTTACCAGCCATAATATCGCCCGCTCGTCTCTCCCCTGTGTTCCACTTTTCTTCACAATATTTGATTTTCGGTTTTTACGTGAATTTTATTAGAAATATTAACGCTGCACAAATTGAGTGCGTGGGATGAGGGTGTTTCAATTTGTGGGTTGTAAATATTTTGGGGTATTTGCCAGTTGCTTGTTGCTTTGCCTTTACAGCTTTTGCTGCTTTATTGTTGTTGCTGTTGTTGTTGTTGTTGTTCGTCGCTCATTGATGAGTAATTAAGTTAATATCGTTTTAATGATGAAGGATAAACATTGATGGCTATGCTTACGGGATATTTTGTTTTTTTTTTTGCTGGGTATTGAAATGAAATTTGATTCAATACTTGAGGATTAAAGGCGATTTTCGAGAGGCTTAATATCCTTAATTGACGTTAATTAATTATTCCGTAATAAAATGAAAGTTTCCCCAAATTGAAGTGGGGCGGAAATTAATTTATTATGTCATATATTCGCAATGCAATGCAGTGTCTTGAAGTATGAAATTTTAGTTGATGGTGGTGAGATTGTGTGAAGGATATTATTCGGAATTCAACACAAAAATTACTTTATTGACATTTCGAAAATTTCTCTTTAGGATTTATTGATTTTCGTAGAAAATTCTTAAAACCAAATGTCCCTAATTTCATTTAATTTTCTTTTCAATATTTTCCTTCCATTAAAGCATTTTCTAATCTTCTGCTTAATCTTCTTTAAAAAAAAATAAATCCATTCATAGACAAAAAAAATATATATTTAATAAATCACTTCCATTTCCATTCATCAGCCAGACTATTCAATGGAAAACCTGTTGATGAGCAAATGAATCGATTGACTTTCAGACACAAAGAAGAGTTTTTCTTCCTCCTCTCCTATTTTCCCAAAAATATCCAATTTCTTCATTTCCACATTTAGAGAATTCTAGTGTTTATCAAATGAATTGCCAACACCTTCTTCGGATTACGGCTGCCCCTCTCAGCCATCGAATGCTCAAAGGATAATAGCTTACCGACAAAACGACAAACAACCGGGCAGACAGAAAGACATCCAGCCAGCCAGCCAGTCAGGCTTTTGAGAATCAAAAATTATTCAAATTCCTGATGTAGACTTTCCGGAGGGCGGTGTTTTTTCTTCTTTTTTTGCTCTCCAAACAAAATATTTTCTATTTCTAGCACAAACACACGGACAAACAAGCAATGACACACCTTTCGCCCGTAATACAATGAAACGCCCCGGAAGGAAATAGGAAAAGAATTTGATAAATATTTCAAAAAGAATTTTGTTTTTTTGTCCTTGTCGTCGTTGTTGTTGTTGTTGTTGTTGTTTTTTTGGACTAAGTAAATCCAGCCTTTTGCTACAACAAAGGATTAAGGTTGCTTTTCGCCTTGGTTGATGAATTCAGGGAAAATACTTGGAATTGTTGGCCGATGAAAACTTAGCCCCCAGAGCAAGGCGGGCGACACAAAAAAAGCATTTCTAAGTAACCCTTTTCTTGGTTGCCAAATGGCATTAACGGAATCAGATTTAACTTTTCATCAATACCCAGAAAAAAAACCAAAAAAAAAACACAAAATTTGTCACACACAGTATAAACCTTTGGGTTTAAGGGATTGTGTCTGTTTTCAGTTGTTGTTGTTCTCTTCAGGCCTGAATGGCTTGCTTGTCTGCCACAGATAACGTAAAACACAGAGATAAAACATGTTCGATGCCATCACCATTCCGGCCTTACCTCAATTTGGGGGGGAAATTGCAAAAAGATTGTGCTGCCACAAAACGCATGCATACTTTAAATTTATGAAAAGGGCCGGGCCGAGCCAAGCTATCACAGCTATCTGTGGCATCATACCCGGCCAGTCGGCCGGCCGGCATCCTTATTCTTTGCAAATGATAATATGATGATTATTGATGAGGTCCTTTCACACGCACTCGCTGCCAAAAGTTCAATGTGAATGTACCCACATATTTGCGCATTGACTGGAGGACTTCGACATTTCTTTTTTTAGAGGAAACTTTAAATCTGCCTTCCTGAAAAAAGAAAAACAATTCCTGGTATTGCTTTGACAGTGTTTGTGCGGTATGTTTTTAAGTTTTGCCATTAAATTAATCTTTATTATGGTAATTTGTATATAAAGTCCATTTGAATATATTGAGATTAGGCTTGGCCAAAGGACATTCAGAGGCAGGCGTTGCTTTTTAATCTGTGCAGAAATGAAAATTTTTTTTTAGGAATTGAGAATAATTTCAGTTTATTTCAAGAAATCTGTTCATTTCAAGCAGAAAATTACGGCAGAAAGGTAAATAAAAACAAGTAAGCAAAGGCTATAGTCATGAGAGACGGACCATGTGATACCCTACAACACTATAATATGGTAGAAGCCCCCTTATGTCCAAATTAATTTTGGAATAATTCGCTTTTGAAATTATGTCACGGGAACTGCCCAGATATTACCCTTAGCATTTTGACCAGGGATATTTGCCCCATATTTACGCACTCCGTCGTGCTGTTAGTTGTTGTGGTCCAGTTTACAGCTAAATATTATCCAATGGTCATCCAAAATGCTAGACTTCTTCCCTGTCCTTAACTCTCTTCTCATGCAAAATTCCGTGTCGATTAGTTTCACTTGTGTGATCAAGAAGTTTTTTTTCTCTGTTTTTGGTTCCTTTGAACCTCTAAATATTTTGCGCTCATTTTGAAATGTAAGAGGCATCTCTGTATCTTCAAATTTAGACCCATCTATATGATTCGCTTGTCTACGATATTTGTCTATATTCGTCAAAAAAATCATCACAAAAAAAGCCAAAAGTTCGCCATTTTTGGATTTCGCCTGTAAGTTATTTTCAGAGTTTCGGTAGAATGGAAATGTTGGTATTTTTTAACAAAAGTTGGACAACTACTTTTGTGTACTTTGCTGTCCTTAATCCAACCCCATTGAAGATTTCGTGTCCTTTGTTCCTATCTGTGAACTTTAAAAAGATTGCAAAATCAGAAACATTTTTAGTTATTGGTCCATTTCTTCCCCTAAATATCTTTAAAAACAATAGGCGTAGCCTTCTCAATATAACCCACACCTTTTGAAAAAATTCGTGAGGATCGGACGATTACTGTAATCTGTAAATAAAGACCCCAACCTGTGTTGCAAGGTGAAAAATATTACAAAATGTATACTTCTATTATAAGTCAAATTAAAACCAGTAAAGAAAGTCTTAAAGTCGGGCGGGGCCGCCACTTTGCTAACTTAGTAGAGCACCGCATAACAATTAAAAGTTTTTATGGGAGAATTCAATCATACACGCTATGATTATGATTATAATTTAAAGTTCATAGGCCTAAATATGCTGAGACATTTGTATCTTTTAAATTCGGAATTTGATGCACAATTAATTTGAAATCGGATAAAGATATATATGGGAGCTATATCCTAATCTGATCTCGATAAAATTTGGCAAAGATATTCCTGAGCTGTATTTGATATATTTCCCTGAATATCGTTGTTACGGAGTGCATATTACGGTTGTGGGTAACAAATATAACAAATCGGATGAACAATATATGTGGGAGCTATAGCTATATCTGAACCGATCCTCACCAAATTTGACATACTAGCTTCTATTCTCAGTTCGGTCGTAAGTGCAAAATTCCATCCCATTTGGACAAATATTAGACGTTTGGTGCACAATAAAATGTAAATCGGAAAAAGTTTACATATATCCAAATCTGAACCGATCTCGATAAAATTGGCAAGGATATTTCTGAGCTGTATTTGATATATTTCTCCAAATATTGTTGTTACAGAGTGCATATTACGACTGCGGAGGACAAAAATAAGAAATCGGATGAACAATATGTATGGGAGCTTTAGCTATATCTGAACCGATTTCGATCAAATTTGGCATACTTAGTTTGAGGCCTAATTTGGGTATATATGAAAAATTCCATTCGGGCTGATATTACACGTTTGGTGCACAATAAAAGGCAAATCGGACGAAGATATATATGGGAGCTATATCTAAATTTTGACAGATTATCTCCAATTTCAACAGGGTTCGTATTTGGTCCAAATAAATGATTTGTGTAAAATTTCATCTGGATAGGGCAATAAATGCGAACTGTACTTCGTTTACAAAAATACATGGACAGACGGACGGCCGGACATGCATAAATCGACTCTGTAGGCTCTTATTCTGTCCATAACCCTACCTCCATGCAAAATTTCGTGAGGATCGAGCCATAATTGCGACCTGTACGACGAAAATACATAGCTAGATCGACTCAACTCGGCGAGATATTTAGATCCATATACAGTTTTCTATGAGGGAAACCAATATTTCGAGGTGTTACATAATATTTGGCCCAATCAAATTTATAATACCCCCAACACGTAGTTTTGCAGGTTATAAAAATCGAAATTCTTAAAATTTGTTTCCATATTAAACCTAGTATAAATATGGGATATGTGGGTCCACTATTTCTCGTACATCCCTAACGAACGAAGTACGAACACATTGACATATTTTTACTAACTTAGATTTAGTGTAAAGGTGGGAAACGTAGATCCAATCATTGTGGTACCTTCCAAAGGAGTATACATAAAAAATGTTCAAATCCTGAGGCTATATATCTTTCAGCCAACCGACTAATACTCTTCAACTTTGTTTTTTCTTCAATTTTTAGTTTTGAATCCAGAATCTCACACTCGGTTCCCGTTTTCTACTACCAACGATTTATAAAGAAATCACTTGTTTTCATTAGCTTTTAAAGGGTTATTTGACTTATACAGCCTTCAAGACTTTGCTGGACAAATCTATTCATAAAGATAATTCAATCGGAGTTAAGGGAGATGTATGTTTGACCAAATAATAACTGAAAATAATACATTTAAATTTCCCTTAAGTCTGCTTATTGATACATCCCCGGTCGTGTCATTTGAAAGCATAACTACTTCCTTTTATCCAATCATTACACCCAAAAATTCCCACAATTTACTTTTTTTCTGGCATTTCACTTAATTTACATAAGTTTGTCTTAACACTTAACAACTTGGTTTTTTCGACTCTTTTTTCCCTCCATTTCAAGTACATCCTTCCTACAGCCACCAGAGTGCTGTTGTTTTGTTTCAAAAATATTTTCACTTTGATTTTAGAATAATTCCAGATGTTGGTGTTGCTGTTGTTGTTTTGCCATAAGGAAATCCTAAAATCCCAACAACACTAAAACCAATCTTCGAAGCTCATAACAAATTATGTTGCAAATACTTTCGCAGCGGTTAATAAATGTCCCATTTAGTGTTGGTTGGTTGGTTGTTAAGCAAAGTTTTGTGAGATTAAACATTTCATTTTGTGTTTATGGGGCCTATTAAAATATGATTACAATGTCGTTTTCATATCTGGAAAGCAATTAAAGCAAATGTTAACCATGAGCTCGAGACACAGACACAAACACACACACACAGAATGACACTTACTCTGACACAAGCTGGCTGGCAGGCGGGTTGGATGTCTGACTGACTCTTATTTTGATATAGCCTACAGTCTGGTGGAGAATGGGCAATATACACGAAACATCAAAACGAGTATATTAAAGGCGAGAAAAAAAATTGTTCACACTCACAAGCCAACACACATTGAAGGAGACGAAACAGGTACCGACATGCATTAAAGAGTCCTTTAATGACACAGTTATAACCGAATGCCATGTTGGAGACAATATTTTCGAACACAACCACACATCAAAGTGAGGTAATTAGAGCTTGTTATTATTATGATTATGATTATTTTGATGTTTATGATTAACGTTTGTCAAACGACCTGGAGACGGAAGCCAGAAAAAACTGCAATTTTGTTTATCATAAGAATTGAATTTTTATAATCTGAATTACTCTCAACACACAACGAGGCTTTTTCTAAATCAAGTGAAGTGGTATGGGCATTCGTATGTGCGGGTCAAATTTTTAGAAAACAAATCTGGTCCACGAAGATTTTTAAAAAAATAATTTGAAAACTTCTTAAATTTCAAAAGAACATGTTAAGTGTCAAAATAAAGCTTTTATTTCATAACAAAATTTGAATTACAAAGAAAAGTTATAGCCTTCTCAAAAATTGACATGAATTTTAGAAGTTTTAATATAATGAGAATCTTTAAATTCTCAATAGGTATTAAAACTTTGTACTATAGCTTCATTTTATCCTACAGCTCAAAAACCTAAGTACCGTCAGATTTCTGGCATTTTTATGACTTTTAACATTTTATAATTTAATTTGTCAATGTCTTAGAAGGGCCGACTCTACAACATTATGTTTGATTCGGGCAACAATTATTTAACATCTCTAAATATTGGTCCTGCATATGGATCTTCCTATCTCGCCGAGCGGAGTCGATCTAGCTATGTGTGTCCGTTTGTTCGTCGGTTTATGTTGATACGTAATCAGGCAACAATTATGGTCCAGTCCTCACGAAATTTAGCATGGTCGGTTCAGATTTGGATATAGCACCCATATATATTTTAAATTTAGAGAAAATCGGTTAGATATAGCTATAGCACCTACATATATACTTAATCCGATTTGCGGTTTTAAGTCCATCACACGCGTAATATGCACTGCACAAGAATAATATTTGGTACCAGATAACTCATGGAGATCAATAATTACTCTGTCAAATTTTATCGATATTGGATCAAATTTGGATTTAGCTCCCATATATGTCTTTATCAGAGATCAGGTTTATTGTACACCAAATGGACGGAATTCAGCCTAAAAGCAAGTTCTTTAAATTTTTTGGTAAAATCGGTTCAGATATAGTTTTTGCTATAGCCATTTATACATATGTTCATCCGATTTGGTGTTAAAGTCCCGGTTCAGATTTTTATTAGTTTCGATATACATTTTCATCTGATTTTATGGTTATTGTCCAACATATATGTAATAGCAGCCCAACTCGGATAGATTTTTTCATATTCAACCGAATTTTTCCATTTGGTGGAGCTCGGTCCGGCATATCTATTGTTTCAATAAATATTTTTTAATGTAATTCTTATCGAAGTCATATCATGCACTATACACCAATTTTATTTAGTTTTATTAAAAATATATATTTAGTTATAAATAATTCCCAAATTGTGGCTACGCTAAGCCCATGATACGCATTTAAATAAGGTTCATAGTTGCTATGGTCTACTTCATATTAATTCCCAACATAAACTTTTTTGTTGCGGGAGCTCTGCTATACTATACGCATGGTGGTGTTGGGCATCATATAGTGAACACGCCTGACTTTTGACCTTTCCTTACTAGTATATTTTTAAGATCAAAAATACGATACATATTTCGAAAATTTAAAACTATTTTTTTATTGGCTGTAAGTGTTTATATCCTCCAAACTATGCGTTGGGGGCATTATAAGTTGGATTGGGCCAAAAATTATGCAACACCTCGAAATATTGTTTCCCAGATAGGAAAGTATGTATGCATCTTCCTATCTCGCCGAGCTAAGTCGATCTAGCTATGTATGTTCGTCCGTCCATCCGTCTATCCATGTTAACTCGTAATCAAGCTACAGGTCGCAATTATGGCTCGATCTTCACGAAATTTAGAATGGAGGTAAGGCTAGGGCCAGAATAGAAGTCTGGTCGAAATTATAGACCAATCGACGCGAAAGTTAGCATGGGGCTAGAGCTTGGGGTGGGCAGGAGCCTATTTAGTGGGTGAAATAGACCATAATATTTGTGTTAAATAAAAATCATTAAACCGCGAATATTTTTAATCCCGTTAACTCACAAATAGATGAACATATCAAATCTGACCGTTTCGTAGATGCCGATACTAAATATATCGGATATATATAGCCTGATCTGAACTTTTTATACCCTCCACCATCTGAAAACTTGTTTGATGATCAAATCGGCTATTCTCAAATACTCTAAAATATCGATGTTCCTCATATTGTAAATATGTTTCTAGAAATAAAACTATTTACGGAGAAGCCGAAGTTAATTGGTTAGAAATTTGGGGCGAATCCTTTAAAATACCAAAAAGACCGAGGCAACTTTATATTGGGACTATACTAAGAACAAGATCTGCATTAAATATTTTTCGCAAGGAGGTAATCTACCTGAGGTTTGGTTGGAAATTGGAACCAAAAATTTTGATATACTGAAAATTACTGTGATGAGAGGACTGTGGTCAAAAATATGGACAATAAAAATCAAACATCTTAGAGGCATTACGATTATTCATGCCAAATATCATTAAATTGGAAGCTGTAATCTATTCTTGAAAATTCTAAAATCTATGTTCGACGTAGAATATTTTGATGATAATTTTTATGATTTACACTTTTTGGGAGTCTCGGACAAATATTTCGAGAGGGTATGAAACTCAGACCAGAAAATCATTCCCGATGTCTGTTATAATCGCGCTATCTTTCGAAAAAATTGGGATAGAAGGATACATTTTTGCAGACATATGTATTTAACCAGTTAGTAAGTGGAGCATATGGGTCCATGTCTATAATCGATATTTTGATAATTGTAGAGACATTACAGACCGGAATTGTTTCAAATTTTGTAATGGAAAATTTCAAAATTTAAAAAAATCGCGTATGCAGGTCCACTTTTTTGTCAAGCGCCACGAAACGATACCTTCCAATATTCGATATTTTGATGACTTTCGTG
Source organism: Musca domestica (assembly GCF_030504385.1). Classification (NCBI taxonomy): domain Eukaryota; kingdom Metazoa; phylum Arthropoda; class Insecta; order Diptera; family Muscidae; genus Musca; species Musca domestica. The sequence goes on along the minus strand of NW_026712283.1, from coordinate 1,036,715 downwards.
CTCATTATTCCCCGGAATTGTTTTGAATTTTGTATTTGACACGTTCGTAACAGGTACAACAACATATGACGGAAAATTGTCTATATGGATTGACGTCTTCGTATAGCCCAGATATAACGGTACCTTCCAATATTTGGTATTTTGCTGATATTAGCAACTTTATTATCCGGAATTGTTTCAAATTTCGTATTTGAAGTTCGGAATCGGAACTATAGCCTACGAAAAAATCTTATGTAGGTTCAAGTATTCGTATAGCCCCCATATAACGGTTTTCATTTAAGCGTTTTTTTTTTTTTTTTTGATATTTTTAAAGTTCCTTCCAAATGGTGGAGGGCATTAAAATTGAGAGTTTGTACACTTAACTGTCATTGTCATAGAATATCCTTACCCAATATTCCTTAACGGAGTTAAAAGTGCAATTTGAAATCGTGTTTTATTTAATTTATAATTCAATGTTTTTTCCTTTTTTCAAAATTATCATTTAAGCTCTTTGGGGATACCCATATCAATAATCTAATGCCAGCAAAGTTTCTTACACATTGTGGTTAGCAGGCTATACATAAATCATTGACACAAAAATCATGGGTAGGGTAAATTTTAAATTATTTTCAAAATATGTTTTTTCATTAATGTCAAAAATATGGGCAATATAGATATCTGTATGAATTACAAATAACATAGGAATTCTCTAAAATTTGGAATTCTAGAATATTTAGCTGAAGCCAATTACAACTATTTTTTTTTTTTTGAATTTAAAAATTTTATGATTTGGTATTCTCCATTAAGTTTTTCATATTCAAAAAAGTAATAACCACAAAACAACTTTTTCATATTTTCTTAATTTTTGTTATATAAAAATAAATTTATAAATAAATAAATAATAATGCTTTAAATTTCTATTCAAGTTTAATTTAATTAAAATATATCAAACCTTTCTATTTATGTTGTGTTTCCAGCAATCAGTTTTCTATTTCCTTTTAATTATTCCAATGTTATTGACATTCAATTGTTGTTAACATAATATTCTTATTTCAATATATTTATTTTACCGCATAGTATAAACAAAATTTTTGCTGATATTATATTCTGTTTGGTATTCTTTAAATTCTTCCACGTTACTTTAAATGTAAACCTCTTGCTAAGCAAAAAAAATATTTTTCTTCCTTTCCACGACTCACAATTTATACAGACTTCTTTGGTGAAATTTTTCCTTCAAGGATTTTTTCTTATTCACTACATATTTATTTTTCTTTTGATTTTCGCAATTAATCACTTTTTTCTGTGTTGCATTTACATTTTTAAAACCACTGCCATGCAAATTTAATTTTGACTTTTTCGTTTGCTCATTTTTCATCTGCTTTTAAATTAAATTTCCTTTGGCTTTGCTTTTTGCGGCGCGTTGCTTTATTTTGCTTCTTTCTTTCTTTCTTTTTTTTGGCAAATATTTTTCCTTGAATAAATTTCGTGGAATAATTTTCTTTTCGTATTTTTTTTATTCACTTTCTACAGCTAGATGATACACGGCACGTTTTGTGAGGAATATAAACTTTGGGGGAAACCGCGAAAAACGCACACAAATATTAAGTAAAATGCAAATGTTTTCACTTTGCCATGATAGAAGACGTATTCGTTCGTCGTAGAGCTTGGTTTGTTGGTTGGTCGTTGTTGTCGTCGCCTTTGCCGTCTTTGTCGTCCAACTGATGTTGTTGACAACTAGCGCACCACACAAAACTATACAATAATAACAATAAAAGAACATTAAAGAACGCTGACGACGTTATAAAAATCCATTACCATGGGGGACGTGCGTACCATTAGAACCACAATATGCAACTACCTAAAAAAACGTTAACTTCGTTTTTAACGCTACAATATAGGTTGAATTTTACAGCTTGCCAAAGAGAGTAAGAGATTGCGAGAGAGAGCACGAAGTAGACATAAACGAAAAAGCTCATTTCCACAGCACTCGTAATAACGGTGGAAACTTTAGTGTACTCTCTCCCACTCTCTCTCTTTCGATTAATAATTGGTCTTTGGCTTGCTCTGGGCTTTTATATAACACGAAACGGTTTTAAAACCTTACAAGGATTCTCTGTTGCTCTCTCTCTCTCTCCTTCTCCCCTTAAGAGAATTTTTATAGCAAAGTTGTATATTTTTCTCTCCCTCAGATAAATTGCCTTATCTTGTTGAGGCGTATAACACTTCTGCCACTTGCTGACAGTTGAAGGATAATAAGTAAAGGAATTTCCTGTTTCTGTTTTCTCTGTGTTGTTTTTGTTTTTTTTTTTTCTATTATCCTTCATTTGGTAGGTCATTTATTATTTTTGTTGCTTGCCATAAGCTATGTGCCGAGCGTTGTATCAACACATTAGTGTAGGTCATAGTGTGCCACTAAGCCACCCTATAAAGTGAAAGAAGAAAATTTCACTTGAATGTCAGAAGCTTTCCGGTCTTATTATCGTCGTTGTCGTCGTCGTCGTTGAAGTCATCATCATCATCATCCTCATCTTGGCCTTGGCAGCAAACAAACATTCAAATATAAATGTAATGAATTTTTCTGCATTGTCATATATTTGATTGAAATTCTAGTAAATATTTTAGATATAGCATGTTATTTAATGGGAAATTATGGTTTTTTCTCGTTATTCTTCGGGAAAGATTGAAATGCTTTTATGTACAGATGTGATGTGATGTCATTTTTATTTCCAAGTAATTGTAATGAAATGCAGTCGTTTTAGATGTAAATACTTTTGATATTGAGTGTAGGGAATTTTTTTTGAAGGGCGAACATTAATTTTGTAATGTGTATTTCCGCATAATTCACGTCGTACCTATTTAAAATACATGAATTATAAAGAAGCGTTTCTTTTTAGTGACAATAATAACTTCTAGAAGCTCGTCAGATTCTGAGATGTTAGATGCTGGCTATGAGTTAATTAACAAATATATTCACAAAAATTAAAATCGAAATTCAGTGATACTTCGATTGATTGTCCAATTATTTGGTATAGCCGATTTTTTTATTTATTAAAAATTTTGTAATTTTTGTGGAATTTACGGATAAAATGTAATGAAATAAATTTTTGTCTTTAAATTATATTATTATACCCTCAGACTTATAGCTACAGAAGGTGTACAGTGTGAGGTAAAAAAAAAACTGCAACAAAGTCAAACGCCATAATTTTTATTAATTTTTTTTTTAATTTTTTTGAATGAAAGCGAAAATGTCGGAATAGTTCAATTTTTAGAATAAGTTTAAATTCTTTCGAATTGGTCACCTTATGACCATCAAACGGCCAATGAAGCCATCACATGCTGCCCGAATGTTGCTCTGCGGTATTTTAGCACATTCCCGGCGAAGCGCTTGCTTGAGGTGATCGACACTTTGGTATTTTTTTGGTGACAACCTAGCTTTCCAAAATACTTTAGGCACAATAGTCCAACGGATTGGTATCCGGAGATTTTGGGGGCCATTGTGCGCTGCAAATGAAGCGAGGAACCTCATTTTGTAATCATTCTTGGGTGGCGCGTGCTGAGTGCGATGGTGCTGAGTCCTGTTGGAATGTCCAAAGTATGCGGCCAAAATGTTTGCATGCAGAATCGAGGAACCACATTTTGTAACCATTCTTGGGTGGCGCGTGCCGAGTGCGATGATGCTGAGTCCTGTTGGAATGTCCAAATTTTTGCGTGCCGAAGGCTTTAATACACCCTTCAGAATATTTTCGCGATAATATTGGGCACTTATTCTGATGCCATGGTCGATTAATACCAGCGGAGAGCGACAATCGGCTTTTATGGCGGAACACAACCTTTCCATGGCCGGCGCTTGAGTTCCGGTGGCCAATCGTAGGTGCACATTTTCAGCTGACCTCTTTGGCAAGTAAACACGTTCATTTTGTTTGTTTACAAACTGCTCGACAACGAATGTTTTCTCATCGGAGAAAACCAACACCAGTTCACCACTTTCGGCCAATCCAAGCAACTTTTTAGCAGTTTTTAGTCTATTTTATTTCCGTTGCGGTGTAAGTTCCTGCACTTTTTGGATTTTCTATGGCTTTACCCCGAGCTCATTTTTCAATATTTGCTGAATGGAATACTGCGATATGCTCGACTCACGAGCTGTTTTCTTCCGTCCACTTCCTTGGCGACGGGCTACGCTACCAGTATCATGGTAACGAGCGATGGTACAAGACAAAAAATACACATTTAAGTGCTGGAGTGCGCTAACGATAGCCACTTGTGGTTTTCCGGCCAAATATAAAGAAATTACACCATCACGCTTGAATTCCATCACGAATAACTTTTTTTTTCTGGATAATTCTCATCAAAATGCTTTTGTACGCTTGTAAACAATATAATGAGCTGTCTCGGAAATAATTTTAACAGCTGTTGGACGAGTGGCTTAGAAATGACAACAGTCTGAAGTTGGTTGCAGTTTTTCATCTCACCCTGGATTTCCCCTCAAAAGGGCTGTTTTATCATATTTGTCGTTCCATTTTGGAACATCAAAATATTCGTCGGAAATGTATTTCGGAACCATTTTAACTTGTTATTCCAAGTAGTTGTTGGAAGCTTTTGTCCCAATCTGTAAATTTGTCATTTTGCGTTTAATGGGACACGAGAAAAAATAGAGGTAGACCCACATTTCGGTATAGTACTTTCTGATTTAAATTTTTTTGAAGGGTTCGGGCCATGTTTTCAACCAAAACAATTGTAGTTTAACATTTTAGTTTCTCAGTGGCCAGTTTAGCAAATAAGACATTCAATGTAGGCAGATTAACTCTTTTCAAAAATTTTCCACATAGCTACAGCCCGATATGACGGAACCTTTGAATCTAAGCCAACTTATAAAATAGTCAACATATACTGTTGCGAAATATAAATATGTCTATTTTAAGGTGGACAATAAGAACCCGAAATGTCAAAAAATAGATGATTCGTTGAAAAATTAGGACAGAGACCTTCAAAAATTTAACCAAGTTTAAAGATAACAATTAATTGCATTTAAAATGCCAAGCTGTGGGAAGCAATAGTAACCCAGCAATAGCAATAGTAACAATACCATCGCAAACTTTAAGTAAAATGTTTCACATAACTGCATGGAAAAATCTAAAAATCCGAAGATACCGTTACATAAAACCTTGTCTATATATACGACTTTCAGTATGGATTAGTACCTACTATGAACTTCAAATACTAAATTTCAGACAATTACATGAATAAATTGTGGCTTAAATCATAAAAACATCAAACATTTTTAGGACCTGTTATTTTGGGTTCTCTATCAAAACATGAAAGCGAATGACTCACTCTACGGGCCTAACACACAATTGAATCAAATATTTTATATTAGGCTAACTTATTCAAATTAGAATTTCATACTAATCAGGAATATACAACTTCTGGAGTTTAGACGCTAATTTCCAGGTGTTACAAACGGGCCCGACGTAATAAAACAGGGAGGGCCCTGGGCCCTTAAATGGTAATTTCTTAGAGCATGTTGTTTGAAAAACTCATTTTTGGTCAGTCCCCATTTTTTTGAAGACACATAATGTTTTAAAATAATCATATTTATCATTATCGACATCAGACTTCTATTGACAATTTATTTAAGGGATAAAAGCCCTAGGTAGTTGTTAAGATACTATAAAGAAGACGCTTCTAGCAAAAACTCATAAGGCTATAGTCGTGCGAGGCCTAAAACACTACAATATGTTGGAAGATTACACTTTTGAAATAATGTTAAAATAAATGTTTTCGATCGGGGACATTTGCAAAAGTTACGTACACAGTAGTGTTGTTAGGTATTCAAAACAATTTCACACGAAAGTTGTTGTCCATTTTACAGTTAAATATAACCCAAATGGCTAGACTTCTTCCCTTTCTTAATTCTCTATTCAGACAAAATTCCGTGTCGATTGGTTTTCAATTGTGACCTGTAGAGTGACTGCAAAATCAGGACAATTTTATTTTAACTCCTTAATGTACATCTTCAAAAACAATAGGCTTTATTTCTGACCCAAACATTTTCAATTTCGTGAGAATCTGGACACAATTGTGACCTGTAGCATGATTACAAATTAACATGGACAGACGGACAGATGGACTTTCAGTGATCTACGATAGGTACATTTTGTCGGGACATTTTTATACCCTACACCACATACTGGTAAGGGTATTATGTCTTTGTGCATTTGTTTGTAACATGGAGAAGGAAACGAGATAGACCCATAGTTACTTTTGAGAACCTTCATAGAATCACTTTCTGAGTCGATTTATGCATGTCAGTACGTCTGTCCGTCCGTCCGTCTGCCCATGTATTCTTGTGAACAAAATGCAGGTCGCATTTATTATCCGATTGAGATGAAATTTTCCAAACAATATTTTTTTGGCCCAAGGACGAACCCTAATGAAATTGGTGAGAATCGGATCAAATTTAGATATAGCTCCCATATATATCTTCATCCGATTTCGAGTTAAATGTGCACCAAATGTCCACTATCAGTCCAAATTACCAGAATTTTGGCACACCCAACCGAGTTCGGCCTAGAAGCAAGTATATCAATTTTGGAGAAAATCGGTTCAGACTTAGCTATAGCTCCCATATATATCTTTCATCCGATTTGATCTTTAAGTCCCTCACATTCCTACTATGCACTCCACAACCGTGATATTTGGTACCAGGTATTAGATGGAGCACAGAAATAGCTGTTTTAAATTTTATCGAAATCGGTTCAGATTTGGATATAGCTCCCATATATATCTTCATCCGATTTCGGGTTAATTGACCACCAAATGGCCAATATCAGCCCAAATCACCTGAATTTTCGTACATAAGACCGAATTCAGTCTAGAAGCTAATACGAAAAATTTGGAGAAACCCGGTTCAGAGATAGCTATAGTTCGTAAAATGCACGATAGAATTAGATAGATTTTGATTTTGTACCAAATATCTCATAGAGCTCTGAAATGCCCTGTATAAACCTTTTGACGAGAGCTCTACTAAATATGCATAGTGGTGTAGGGTAACATATAGTCGGCCCCGCCCGACTTTTGAGCTTTCCTTACTGGTTCCTCTTGGGTCCTATCCATGTCCACTTTCGTCGCAAGCAAAAATTTCTCCATGGATGAATTTCTCAATACTTTGTTAATTATTTTTAACGGCCTGTAATTTTTAATTTCCGAGAGGCAAACGATTAATTCACATAATGTATATTACATGTTATATATAAAGTTCCAAAGAATAAATAGATGTTTATTGAAGTAGTAAAAACTTTTGAAAGAAAAAAATCTCCCCCTTTTGTAGGACTATCACTATTTTTTCACAAACAACTTTATTTGTTAACATTTCCCCTTCACTGGCGCACAAATAACTGCGACTATAATTGAATGTGTAATACCGCGTGGGACTTGTGTCTCTGGACATACATACATCCTCATGTATGTATGTGCCTACAACAGAACTGAAAGCAACAAGTTGATAGTTTATAATAAAATTATTCTCTTTATATATTCACAATCGTATTCATTTATTATTACGACTGGTGTTGGCTGATAATGTCATTATGTATATGATGTTGTATATACATGTTGGTATGTGTGAGTGTGTGTGTGTGGGAAGACTCATAATAATTTGAGTGGGCAAATGTAAATGATATAAGAAATGGGCAAAAAAAAAGGATCAACGTCACAATCATCATAATCACCACACTCATGAGCATTAACATTATACACGCCACTTTAACTCACATCACATTATCGTTATTCTTTGTTTTGTTTTCTCGTTCTAGACAGGGGGGCCTCCTTATGGCAGAATGAAATGATGTGAGTTTTTGTGGAAATTATTGAATATTTCTCTCATTCATTTTAGGGAGAATTTAGATATACTTTTATTAGATTTTTCTCGCAGTGTATCTTGGTTCCACTGTTGATGTTAATATGACAATACAAATAAATGTATCCCAAAAAGGGAAAGAAATCATTAATTTTTATGCTGACTAAAATACCCATATACACGCACAGTCCGACAGCCGAACTCGACAGCCATGTCATATGCATAGCCCAAGATGTTGTTAATGTAGCCATGTTACATACCCGTACACATTCAAAAGGGTTCATTACCATTTCGGAAATCTACTCAAAGTTGATGGAAGGTCTGTCCCACCGAAAAACAAACTTAGCCATGTCTGGTAATTATTTTGTTAAGATGTTGACAATGATGATTCTGATTATGATGGCACATAAGAGCCGAAAGATAACTGTTGATATTTTATTCGAATAGGATTATGTTTTTAAATAATTTTATGTTTTGCTTGGATTGATGGAAGGTTTCTTAGGTGGAAGAGGGGGCGGTTTGAAATTTGTTGGTCTTTTCAAGTGTTGTTGAAGTATTATGTGTTTATGGGGAACATTTTAAAAACTGGGTGGAAATTCACATAAAAACTTTTATTGTGTGAAAATACTGGAACAATATTAAGATGTAGCTTATAATATTTGCAAAAGACTTTTAAGCATTTCTATCTGAAGTATCAATGACTTAAATATGATGAAGGACTTCAAGTTTTGCTCACACATACATATTTATATACATATGCACCCTCCGCTAAAAGTAAATATATGGAATTTGAAATATTAAAGCATTATCCAAATTATTATAAGGGAAACTTCAATTGTTTCCAAACAGGCGGAAAACGAATGTACAAAAAAAAAAAAAAAAAAAAAAAAACAATTTTTATATCATCAGTCTTTGAATCTGCCAAAATATACCTGACGAAAATTACAGTTTTAGATCTTATGGCTTCCTGAACAAAATCCAAATTTGAATATTTGGAGTCTATCTAGCCTTCCCGAAATAGTATCAGTCTTTGTGGGTGAGGTACCAGTGGGGGTTGACACAACACATCTTGTGTTACCAATAATGTTTGTATGTGGGAAATTTGAGGAGATGGATGGATGCATTTGGATGCTTTTTTCGAATTCTTTGAGCGTTTTGTTTTTTAAAATCTTGAACCCTATGTGGGTAGGTATCAGAAGAAATGGTCAGATCTCTACCATCTTTATAAGAGATCTTGTGTTGATGAAAATATTGAGATGCACCATGTCTGGATGGAATTTGATGTTAATTTAGTGTTTTAAGAGCTTAATTGATATTCTCCATTTCGAGCATTTATGGGGAGGTACTTGATGGACTGGACCGATATTATCCATTTTTACACCTGACCTGGAACTCACGTAAATATCAGGATTTGCAAAGTTGGAACAACATCGAATTGTAGATTCTTTTTCTGTGCAGAAAAAAATACATTTTTTTAGAAATTTCGACCATTAGTGGGGGAGGTACCAGAAGGAGTGGACCGATATATTCAATGTTAACACCAGACCTTGCGTTAACATAAATATTTGGATATGCGAAATTTGAAGACAATCGGACTCTTACATCACATTTTATGAGAGTTTTAATTATTTAAACTTTTTCCCCATTGTGGGGGAAGTACCAGAAGGAGTGGACCGATATTGTCCATTTTCATACCAGACCTAGCACTGACGCAAATATTACGATTTGCAAAGTTGGAGCAAAATCGGATTATCCACTTTCTTTCTGTGCAGAAAAACAAATATTCTTTTTTTTTTGGAAATTTCGACCATTAGTAAGGGATGTACCAGAAGGAGTGGACCGATATATTCCGTGTTAACACCAGACCTTGGGTTAACATAAATATTTGGATGTGCAAAATTTGAAGACAATCGGTCTCTTATACCACATTTTATGAGAGTTGAAATTATTCAAAATTTTTCCTCTTTGTGGGGAGGTATTTGATGGAGTGGGCCGATACCTGACCTCGCACTGACGCAAATATTACGATTTGCAAAGTTGGAGCAATATCGGATTATTGTTTCCCTTTCTGGGCAAAAAATATATTTTTTAAAAATTTCGACCTTTTGTGGGGGAGGTACCAGAAGGAGTGCACTGATATTGCCCATCTTCGAACTCGATTTAAGCTTGACAAAAATATTACGATGTACCAAGTTTGGACCAAATCGGATACTTCCTTCGAGGTTATCGTTCGCACCAGCCAGACAGACAGACAGACGGACGGACATCGCTAGATCGTCTCAAAATGTTCTAAAACGGATTTGGTCCAAAGAGACCTAGGGTCTAAAACCGTTATTTCGACTAGACACGTTTTGACCGTATCGAATGATATATATGGCTGAGGATATAAAAAGTGAATATTTGTTGTTACATTTTTTAAATTTTTGTCATATATTTTTTTGTCGCATGATATTTTTTATACCCTCCACCACACATAGTATGGAGGGTATATTAAGTTAGTCATTCCGTTTGTAACTCATCGAAATAATCATTTTAGATCCAATAAAGTATATATATTCTTGATCAGCGTAAAATTCTAAGACGATTTAGCCCTGTCAGTCCGTCTGTTATAATCACGCTACAGATCCTTCTACACAGATCCCTCTTTTGTCTGGCAGGCAGGTCAAGTTCGAAGATGGGCTATACCGGTCCACGATATCGTATAGCCCCCCGATATTTGGTATTTTGATGATGTTAGTCACATTTTTCAATGGAATTGTCTGATAATACACACAAAGAGTTCCTTGTGAGTACTTTATCCCTTGGAAAAGAATTATCTATATAGGTCCACGATATCGTATAGCCCCCATATGAAGGTACCCTCCAATATTCGGTATTTTGATGATTTTAGCCACATTTTTCGAAAGAATTTTCTGATAATCCGCACAAGGAGTTCCTTGTGAGTACTTTATCCCTTGGAAGAGAATTCTCTATATAGGTTAACGCTATCGTATATCCCCTATATAACGGTACCCCCGATATTCGGTATTTTGATGATTTTAGCCATATTTTCCTATGGAATTGTTTGAAAATCCACACAATGAGTTTTTTTGTGAGCACTTTAACCCCTGAAAGGTAATTGTCTATGTAGGTCCACAATATGGTATATGCCCCCATATATCGGCAACTTCCGATGTTAGATACTTTAAATATTTTAACAGAATTTTTAATGGATTTTATTTTTTGAAAATTTTCTAATTCGTTCCAAATGATGGAGGGTATTCAAAGTTCGGCCCGGGCGAACTTACTCCCTTTTTACCCCTTTTTTTAAATTCACTTACTGCCTTTTTTACCCCTTTTTTAAATTCACTTACAATTTGACAACTATGTAGTGAGGGTTTTATATTCGGGTTGCATTTATCGTCTGATCCTCATGAAATTTGGCATTAAAGTGAAATTGTTTTGAATACCTATTAACACTACGTGTGCGTAAATATTGTATTGTATTTGTGCACTCTAAGCTCGATATCGCAAATCCTATGGCTACATTTAAATCTGAAACAATTTGAATTTAATTGGCTAGAGGTGATTTTATCAGGGAAAATCCTGGTATAGTTAATTCTACAGACTAATGAAGACATATAAGTTCATGATTTAAATCATTATATAAATATAGTGAGTAATTGCTCACAATTTTGGTTTTATTTTGCTGAGTCATGTTCAACCATACATTTTCAATATAAAGACAATAAATATTTAAGGAAAAAATGTTTCTAGTCAAAATATTATTCGAACTTATTAATCATACATTTATGAATCATGCGTTTTTTGTATGCACAAATTCATATGAAATTTTTTCCGAGTGGGGTACAACACACTTCCAGAAGTGATTCACTTTTTTTTCCCTTTTTAATATTCCCCAGCGACAACATGCAATTGCATGTTCCCAAGGAGCGAAACAAAAAATATTCATATATTTTTTCAGACACAAAATTTGACTACATCACTGCCAAGAAAAATGAAATGAAATGAATTTAATTTAAAAACCGAAAACTTAAGGACACCGTCTACTTTCCCTGAACATTTTGCCATAAATTTTGGGTCCGCTCATAGGTTTCTTTTTTACTTCTTGCATAACCAAAAATACATTTAGTATTTCAAAAGAAGAAGCAGAACGAAAAAAAAATAAAACAATTTTTAACATAATTAAGGCTGAAACACCCAACAAAATACGTCAAATATGTTACCGTAAACATGAGTAGCGATTTTCTGCTGGAACCGAAACAAAAGAATAAAAAAACTGAAAACAAAATAAAATCTAAAAACAACATTTCACATTCAATGTTTTTGCATAAATTTAATTTGTGCACCCCCTCCCCCTCCCCTTCTCAGTTGCTGTGTGTGTGCGTGCGTGTGTTTTATAACATTTCGTACGTCCTTTGGCATAGAAAACTTTCACTGCCCCGGCTGAGTTTAACACCTACTCTCCCCTCCCCAACCAACAAACGTCCAACAAGCAGCTGAAAATACGTTTACGCTTCGGAAAACCATTATGTTAACGAAAAATCAACATTATAATAAGCAACAAAAAGTCAGGAAGCGTACCCAATGAGGGTGCACAGACCATTTTTGCATTTGGTGGCTTCTTATGTTTAGTCACTTTTTAATTAGTCATTTTTTTGTTCTTTTGTGTGTACTTTTGAATACGTGTTGGTATGTTGAGTTGTTTCCGAACGTTTGGTGCCATTGCCAGGGTCGTTAATTTGATGATTCATTGTGGGGATTCCGGGGTACAAATGATTCAAGGTGAAGGTTTTGTTTAGAAGATAGCTGTTTTTGAAATGTCATTGAACACTTCCCATGGAATGAATTTAGCAAAGAAGTAAAGATATTTTGTAGGGGGGTTAAGCCGACTATATTATGTCCTATATCATTCGATGTATTAAGAAAAGAAACTAAGAGAAGAGAATTTTATATATAGGATCTGTACAGAAAATAAAAAATTTTAGGAACTCGAAATGCGATTGAATATTTTTATGGAAGCTATCTATGTCTATCACATTTTATATGATTTCAACCGAATTGCTTGGAGATATTTTTTTAATTAATTTGTCCCAAATATCATTAAAATTAGAAGCATATTTATGATTTTGAAGGCTTAAATCCGTAACTTTAAAAAAGTATATTTGCGGTATGTGTTTCAGCATATTAAACGATATTCATCAACTTCTAGGCCATCTTCAACAGTACATGCAGAAACGCATCCTAGTTCGACAGATATGATGAGTCTACTACCCAATAAAACTTAAATCGGAAAGTTTTATATACTATGAGAGCTCAATCCAAAGATGAACTGATTATTACAGATTTTTGGAGAGTACGTCCTTAGGTTGTGTGGAATGACGGATTGTATGAGAATTGTGATTAATTAAAATGTTTTTTCTTTACTTGGAACTGGTCTCATTCAAAAATGCGATCTTTCACTGAACAAGTAAGCGAAGGCTATAGTCGTGGAGGGCCGACCATGTGATACCTTACAACACTATAATATGTTGGAATGCCCCTAAGGTCCAAATCCATTCTGGAAGATTTCGTTTTTAAAATAATGCCATACAGACCAGGACAAATGTTATCATTGATTTTTGGCCGGGGGCATTGACCCTATATTTACGCTTACTCTCTCTCTCTCTCTCTCTGTAGTGCTGACAGCTTTTCAAAATAATTTCACACAAAAATTGTGGTCCGTTCACTCGCTAATAAGTCCTGAATACAATACCTGAACACATGGTGTTGTAAGGTGAAAAAATTTTACAAAATGCGCAATTCAATATTGTAAGTCAAATATGAAAATACCTCATGCGAAATAAAAAAGTAGGGTAGTATCCGTCGGTTTTGCCAACGAATGTATAACCCCGGCCTTGAATTATGTTGACCTTTTATGGAGGTACCGAAGCAGTTGCCCAATATTGACCAAAGCGTATCATACCTAAGACTGTTCTAAATATTACAACCTGCCAGTTTTGAACTATATCGACTACTTCCTATACTTTATATGAGATTAGTATCCAATTTTATGCGAAATCATAAATTCCGATAAATTACTTATTCATCTCAGGTCTCTGGTTGAGAGAAATATTTAGATAAAGCAGGTTGTAAAGAATCGCTGACATGTTTCGCAACATAAGACAAATAAAAAATTGAAAATGGTGACCCTTTGTGTGGGTGGTACCACAGGAAATGGTCGATGGAAATATTGAGATGTACGCAGTCTGAATGGAATCGGCTATTAATTTCCCGTTTAATGAGCTTCATGGGTATTCAAAATGTTGACCCTTTGTGGGGGAGGTACCAGAAGGAGTGGACCGATATATGCCATCTTCACACTAGACCTTGAGTTACTAAAAATATTGTTATGTATGTAATTTGAAGCGAATCGGATGATTATTTCGGATCTTACGACAATTTTTGTTATTCTAAACTTTGACCCTTTGTGGGGGAGGTACCAGAAGGAACGATCTGGTACCTGGTGTTGATGGAAATATTGAGATGTACCAAGTTTGAATGGAATCGGATGTTAATTTCGTGTTTTATGAGATTCCTTAATATTCAAAATTTGTACAGTTGGAGCAAAATCGTATTATCCTTTATCTTTTCAGCAGTAAATTATTTTAGTAAAAAATTTTGACATTTTGTGGGGAGTTATCAGAAGGAGTGGACCGATATTGCCCATCTCCGAACTAGATCTAAGTTTGGTAATAATCCTGAATTGGATTTGGTCCAAAGAGACCTGAAACTGCTATTTCGATGAGGTTCGTTTTGGCCGTAACAAATGATATGTACCCTCGCCATATGGCTGAGGGTATAAAAAATATTCAATTTTTAATTAGCACATTTTTAGGCGATTTTTATAGATTTTATCTTTTTCTGGCAAGAGTTCATTCCGAATTGGTGACAATTGTCAAAGACCGTTCAGCGGTTCTTGACTTTTATGCGAAATAACTAACATCAATTTCTTTTATATATAGATTGTAATTCTTTAGCTATATATCCGATATCTGGGATATTATCATCACTGTAATGGTCAGAAGTAACTTTTTAATGAATTTGAGATTTTGACGGGATTAAAAATCTTCGCGGTTAAGTGGATATGTTCATGTTTTTTTTAAATAAAAGTTATGATCTGCTTAGCGCTAAATATTGTCCGATGACCAAAGAAAATCGACATAGACCTATGCCCAGCTCTTAACTCTAGCCCATACTAATCTGTATATACTTGGCGGTCAGCACCAGAAACAATTGGCTTCTTTTCTGACCCAAACCTTCATCCATGCTAAATTTCGTGAGTATTGGGTCTATAAGGGCCAAGGTACAGTATTCTAGAGGTAAATGCCATTCTATTTATTAGGAACATTCGATGTCAAAAAAAAAAAAAAAAAAAAAAAAAAAGAAACACTACTAATACCTAATACCATTAGGAAGAAACTTGGAAAATTTAAAAATATCTGTTCAAAAATGGCGTTAAACATAAAAATTCCGAATATCTGGTGTTACTGTGAATGTAGAGCTATATGAAAACGTGGTCTTCTATAGACAATAATCTGCTAGAGAAGGTGATGTCTTAAAAGAACTCCAAATACCAAGTTGGAGATAATACATTTTGGACCCCATGAGTATATATATTGTTGATCAGCATACAATTTTATTTCGATTTAGCGATGTCTGTCCTTCTGTCCGTCCGTGGAAATCACTCTAGCTTCCGAACGAAATGAAGCAGGTTAATAAAATTTTACTTAAATGTGTATTATGTCTGCAGGAGTTTTGATATTGAAAATATGTGATGTAGGTCTACGTTTTGGTATAACCCCCATATAATGGAACCCCTCCCTTTTTCGGAATTTTGGTGATTTAAGCGGCATTATTCACCGGAATTGTTTCAAACCTATGACAGAAAATTGTCTGTGCAGGTCCACGTCTTCGTATAGCCCCAATATAACGGTACCTCCCTATCTCCCTATCAGCGAATTTTTTTATTAAACTTTCGCATTTTAATATTGTAATGGTTTATGACAAAAGTTGCCTATGCCAGTTCCATGTCGTCGTATAGACCCTAATATTACGGCTAAATTTGATATATTTAAGATTTTTAATAGAGTTTTTAACGGATTTTATTTTTTTTTAATTGCCAAAATCGTTCCAAATGGTGAAGGGCATTTAAAGATCGGCCCGGCTGAACTTACAGCTTTTTTTTTTTTTGATCTAGCAATTTTATCTCAAAAGCGGAAGTTTCGAATACAAAATGGAAAACAATTCCGGTGAAAAGTGTGACACAAATCCTCCAAATATTGAATATTGGAACTTCGCACTGGGTTCGAGTTTTGAACAGAACAGAAGCCCACCATTTTGGATGGTCATTAGGTAATATTTAAAGGGTGAAATGGACAATAGCTATTGCGTGGAAAAGGCTATATATTTTTGATGCGGAAAGTCACTTTGAGCCATAATCACAAGCACATAAAAAGGGCGCTTCTGACTTTTGTGGAGTATGTGCTAGTATGTGTACATCCACTCCCTCTCTAGCCATACGACTGCGTTTCTTCCAATTTTATACGATGGAGATGAAATTTTCCACAAATCGTTTTCAGGCCTAACTACGGACTCTGTTGAAATTGGTGAGAAGCGGTTCGAATTTAGATGTAGCTCCCATATTTATGTAATAGTCGTACAAATAAATTGTATTTGGGCACATTCGACCAAATTCAGTCTAGAATCAAGTACTTCAAAAATCGGTTCAGTTATAGCAATGGCTCCCATACATATGTTTCAGCCGATTACGTGACTAAATTCCTAAATGTATAGATCTCATAAATATTTTTCATCTGATTTTGTATAAATCACCCAAATCCATATTATGATTTACCTAAGTACAAGTTTGAGTTTGTTGCGATCGGTTCAGATTTGGATACATCTCCTTCTAAGTCAAAATGTTCTCGTCAAAGTTGTTGAAAATCGATTCAGAATTGAAATCAAAATCTACCTCTGAAATTAAATTATAACTGCTCTATAGGTAGTAGGTATCTACATCGCATAAATTCCCTAAAAAACATTTTTTGTTACGGGTCCCGTCAAACTTTTGACCTTTCTCATCTGGTTTGAATCTGAAGTCATTCGAATCACATTTGATGAATTATTTTCGAAAAAGGCTTCTTTAACAACCCTCTAGCAATTGAAGAACCAAATTATATCTGAGCAGAAAACTTCTATCGAATCTGGTTTTCTTCGAGTACTATTTATGTACTATGTGTAGTGCTACATCACAGTCGCCAATACCAGCTCACTTGCAATATGATATGTACTTTCGCTTCAGTTCTTTTTTAACAGTTTGCTTTTGACTTTCTAGAGAATTCATGTTGGCGTAAAATTGTTAACACCTGTTTAATATCTCCATTCAAATGAAAGCAATACGTTTTAATTTTTTTTTTTGCCTTCGCACAACTCAAGAGAATTTAAATTTAGTTGCAGTTGGAAAATAGTACCCACACGCATTCACACACCGACAGCAATACAGCAAGTTGGTAAGAACACAACTTTCTAAAGAGAAAAACACAAAGTTGGGAAAATTTATTTAGAAATACTCACATCATTGTTTTTATTTGAAATCTTTGAGTCGTTTTTTTTTTTTTTGTTATATCTGTTATTTATTAAAATTTGACCATCATTAATTATTCAGCTGTTATTTTTTTTAAGATCGGTAGACATATAACTTAAAATTAACGTTTCTCGTTGTTAGACATGTTTTAGAAAAATCATGGAGGGACGATATTTAGGAATTAATGTCAAGGTGTGCAGAATAATTTGTCAAAAGCTTTCAAAATCAATTAAAACCACCGGATTTTTTTTTTTTTATAAAATTTTCAAATTTTGAGAATCATTCTATGTCTGGTTCCATAGAATTTACAATCAATTATTCTTCAAACAATATTAATTTCTTTAACGAAAAGAAAGTTCATAGACTCTGACTTAGCATATTTTTGCACCATTTTGGGTATGTTGTGCTAGTCGCCCCCCAAAAATTATTTGCCCATTTTCAAAATGCTTTTATTCCATTTGCTTGTATCACATTTTAGTTTCGAAAGTAACTGATAAAAATAATCAACTCATAAACAAGTCTAATAATTGATACTGATAAATCTGATGACCGGATAACTGCAATGGGATTACCACTATCATAATCCTATTATAAATACATTTACGTTCATTTGTAATACAAACTTATAATAGGTTTCGTTTTTTTTCTTTTAAATTTTTACAATGAGATGTAACGAAATTGATTTCTGCTAATAGGAATGACTGTCGGAATGACGAGACAACTTTAGAAAAGTGAATCAATATAATTTTTAATTTTAGGAGAGGTCAAAAATTCTCATTCATGATGAGTGAATCTATTTGAATCATTTTCGAAGAAGTGGTAGAAAAAATTCAGGTTTTCGAAAAAACACTTTTCAAATGTCATTATTTTCAACGAAGTTTCTTATTTCTACAAATTTTCTATAAATTTCTATAATTTTTTTTTAAAAATCTACAATTCTAGAAAAGGATTACTTAGAGATTCTTTAAAAAAAGAATAAAAGAATTCTTTAAAAAAATATATTTTTAAAGAACCGCAAATCTTAGCCAGGATTTACTGTACAAATTCGTTTAAAAATCCACGGTATGGATCTTCTTGAAAAAATATTTTTAAAAAATTCGATAGTTATTGAAAAATATTGTACAAAACCTGGAAAATTTTAGAACGATATTCACAATTTGTTGTAAATTAAGTCTAGTAATTAAAAAAAAAAAATTATTTAAATCAAAAATTCTCAGCAAAATACCTAAACATATATATTTTTTTGAATAAATGTTTTCTGGCTGTAATTAAAACATTAGGAGCCAATCGTAAAATTTATAGCATTTTCTGATAGGAGAATTATTTTTGCGCCAACTTGTACATCTTCGAAACAATAGGCTTCTATAACGACCCCAACCAAAAATATTAACATGGACAGATGGAAGGACGGACAGGTCGGAGACCAACATTTAGAGGTGTTGCATAATTTTTGGCCTAATCAATAGGAATGGGGCAGTTAATAAAAATATTTGGAAAATTTTCACAATTCTATATTACAAAAAAAAAAAAACAAGTAAGCAAAGGCTATAGTGGTGCGGGCCCGGCCATGTGATACCCTACAACACTACAATATTTTCGAAGTCCCCTTATGACCAAATCCATTTTAAATTTGAGCCCTGTCAAGATGTTACCTTTAGGTTTTTGACCCGGGGATTTGGCCACTATTTCCACTCCGTCGTGTTGTTAGGTATTCAAAACAATTTCACAATTGTGATCCATTTTACAGCTAATATAATACAATGGTCATCCAAAATGCTAGACTTCTTAGATGTCCTTAACTCTCTTCTGATACGAAATTCCGTGTCGATTGGTTTTCAATTGTGGCCTATAGAGCGACTACAAAATTAGAAAATGTATTTTTTTTTAGTCCTTTTTAAGCCCTTAATGTACATCTTACGAACAGTATGCTTTAATTCTGACCATAACCCTACCACCATGCAAAATTTCGTGAGAATCGGACGATAATTGCGACATGCATATTCACTTTTTTATTGGTATATTTTTCCACGATTTTCTTAGATGTTATCCTTCTCTGGAAAGAGACCATTCCGAATTAATGGGAACTCGGCCCAGCGGGTCTTAATTTATAAGCGGAATAAATAAGATCTATCGCTTTTACATATATATTGTACCTATTTTGCTTTATATCCGATTTCTTGGCTATCAGCATCACTGTAATGGTCAAAAGTGATGTTTTAATGTACTTGGTTGGGATTAAAAATATTCGCGGTCTATTGAAAATTTTCGTATTTTCTTACATAACAGTTATGGTCCAAATTGGTAGGCTTCTGTCCAGTCCTAAAATCTACAGACATGTACGTTTTCGTGTCGATTGGTTCACAATTGTGTCCTATGGAGCATCTGCAAAATCAGGGAAATTTTCTGTTTTTGGTCCATTTCAACCCCTCAATAATTTGCAATCATCTCCAAAACAATTGGGTTCTATTCTGACCCTAACCCCACCTCCATTTTCAATTTCGTAAGGATCGGTCCATAATTCCGACCTGTAGCTTGATTACAAATTAACATGGACAAACGGACAGACGGACGGACGGACATAGATAGCTAGATCGACTCAGCTCGGCGAGATAGGGAAACTAATATTTAGAGGTGTTACATAATTTTTGGCTCAATCAAACTTATAATTCCCCCTACACATAGTGTTGTAGGGTATAAAACAAATTCTAAAAAATTCACGGATTTTGCAATGAAAGTAGTTAAGAAATTCTATTAAAATTTAATATTTTATAAAAGATTCCAAGATTCTTGGTAAAACCGCTGAAATTTTTTTTAAGAAGTTTACGATTCATGTTGGTGGGCATTCAGGAATATACGTTGTACATTTTTACAATTCTAGGCTGGAAAATGTAATATAAAAACTATTTTCTAAAAAATCCACGGATATTGATATTGAAGTCCTTAAAAATTATATTAAAATAAATAAAAAGCTATAAGTTCGGCTGGGCCGAACTTTGAATACCCACCACCACTTGAAACAAATTTGGCAATTTTCAAAATAATAAAATTCTGTCAAAATCTTAAAAATACCGAATGTAGACGTTATATTAAAGTCTATACGACGACGTGTACCTGCATCATAAAAATACCGAATATTGGGAGGTACTATTATATGGGGCTAAACCAAAACTTGGATCTGTACCGGCAATTTTTTTGTCATAGGCTGTAGAATCCATTACCAACTTCAAATACCAAATTTGAAGCAATTCCGGTGAATTATGTCGCTTATGTCATCAAAATACCGAATATCGGGAGGTACGGTTATATGGAGGCTATATGAAAACGTGGACCTACATTGACCTACATTTACAAACATAACCTGTCTACTGAAAAAATAAACATGTGTGCAAAATGTTAGCCTTCTATCTCAATTCGTTCGAAAGATAGCGTGATTACAACAGACAGACAGACATGGCTAAATCGACCTAGAATTTTACGCTATAACCGCCATAGTATGGTGGAGGCTATAAAAATATGTTCTAAAAAATCCACAGGTTTTGGTAATCTTTAAAAATTTGTATTAAAAAATCCACTGTTATTAACAAGAATATTTTTTATTGAATACACCTTCCCGAGAGATCCAAGGCAAAAAAAAAAAAAATAAATTCTACAGAAGAAAGGAATGGGAATTAATGAGTAATATTTGACTTATACATCGAGGATACCTGGCTGGGAAGTTTGTGGAAAAATACTAAAAATTTATATAATTATTGTTATTTTTTTTTTTGAATGAACTATATGGAGTGGGCCGATATTATCCGTAAATTATACATCTATTTTTTTAACATTATCACGGAATGTTCTCTATAGTATAAGAGAAACTGATCATCATAACTCACCCACTACACCCTATTACACGCACATTAAAATCCATTAGGGCTAATGCAATAGTAACAAATGGCTGCAGTATTTGCATAGCTATTTTTTCAATTTTTTTTCCCCGCCGCTACCAAATTCAATTTATTTTTATATATGCAAATCCAATGCTAAACTTTTTGGTAGTTGGTGGCGGTTGGCTATTTTATAGTGAATTTTTAGAATTTCTAAAATGGCCACTGTGGCGCTGGTGCTGGTGCTGCTGCTGCTGCTGCTGTTGGAGCGGATGCCATTGTTGTCGAGTAACGACAACGATAACACATCGATAAAAATGGATGTAAATCGTTTACTACCAATGTCGTTGTTTTTGGTACATTTCAAATGTTTATTATTGGTAATTAACATATGTTTATATGACTATCAATGACCGCGTGTATACAATGAATATAAAAGCAGCAGCCAAAGCAACAACAATAATAAAAATGAATTTAATTAAATCTGGAAAGAAGTTTGGAATAAAACGAAAAACAAAAAAAATAAAAAACGAGATACGCAAATAACGGCCATAACTGCAATATTAAACGGCTGTAATAACATTTTGTAACAATAATAACAACACCAACAACGGCATTGGCATTATTGTAAACGTGAATCTTTGTTAATTGCTTGTTAGAGAAATATGGCCAATTTGTTGAGTAATCTTTACAGATTTTGTGGTTAAATTTAATTGTCGGGTGAATTTAATAGTTTATCGAATAAAATAAATTACGTTTTTGGGTAAAATGTTGGCTCTATCCCTATTAGTTTTTGTACTTGTTTCCAATTCATACAAAAAAATACATTGTTTGACTAGCAGGTTGATAACTTGTTGAAGGACGATTAATTGAATAAAATTCATCATTATAAAAATATGAGAGAAGTATATCTTCGTTTTGAAAGTTTACATAGGAGAAACACTAAGAAAGCGAGGAAGTTCCGCCCATATTTTATTAAATATTTGAAAATATTCCATTTCAGATTCCTTAAAAACACATATATTTTAGACATAAAGACCCTTCGTCAATTGGAAAATATCTGGGATATATTTTGAAAAAACTAGTAAATTCTCATTGGAACTTTAAGGGATCATTTGGGTTCCTTTCTTTAAAAACATTCAAAAACTGGGCCTGAGGTCTTCATTTTTCGTTGTTTTTATACCCTACAACACTATGTGTTGCGGGTATTATAAGTTTGATTGGTCGAAATATTGGTTTCCCACATAAGAAAGAATATATGGATCATCCTATCTCGCCGAGCAGAGTCGATCTAGCTATGTACAGGGTTGCCCATATTCGACGGACCCATATTTTGTTATGCGACTTGTGTGCGGTGGAGCGCCGTCTTGTTGAAACCAGAACTGCCTCATACGCTTTCGACGAATAATTGGCATCACAAAATTGGTCATCATGTCGCGATATCGCTCCTGATTGATGGTAACAGCATTTCCATTTTAATTTTGGAAGAAAAACGGCCCAATGACCGTTTTCGCACTAACGCCGCACCACACTGTGACTTTTTCGTCATGAAGAGGCACTTCTTGAATCTCCTGAGGATTTTCAGTGGCGTAGAAACGGCAATTTTGCTTATTTTCGGTCCCTTAGAAGGCGCACTTCTCACATTATTTAATGTTTTAAAAGCACGTTGAGTTTTCATAATTGACTTCTTCTGTTGAATGTAAATTTCAACTATTTCAGAGCGCTCGCGTATTGGATCATGGTAAAAATCTGCTTGGACTGACGCTTCAATCGCGGTATGTCATTAAACGATGTGACATCTCTGTCAAAAGTTATGGCGTTGCCAGATGGGTCCGTCGAATATGGGCAACCCTGTATGTCCGTCTGTCCATGATTCTCACGAAATTGATAATGGAGGTGGGCTTATTGTCAGAACAGAATGGAGATGATCGTCTAATTTTTAGGAGTTGAAATGGACCAAAAACTGAAAAAATCCTGATATTGCCAGCTGCTCTACAGGTCACAATTATAGATCAATCGACGCTGAAGTTAGCATGGGGCTAGAGCTTAGGGCCGAACAGACGCCTTCCAATTTGGATGGAAATATTGGTCCACACATAGGAAAGTATATATGGATCTCCCTATCTCGCCGAGCTGAGTCGATCTAGGTATGTATGTCAGTCCGTCCGTCTGTCCAAGTCGCAATTTTGGCTCGATCCTCACGAAATTGAAAATGGAGGTGGGGTTTTGGTCAAAATTTAAAACATTAAAAAATCCTGATTTTGCAATGGCTCTACAGGTCGCAATTATAGACCAATCGACGCGGAATTTATCATGGGGCTAGAGCTTAGGGCCTGACAGAAGCCTTCCAATTTGGATGGTCATCGGGTAATATTGGTGGGAGAAATAGACCATAACATCTGTGTTAAATAAAAGTCATATTTTACATTGAGCCGGCGAATATTTCTAATTCCGACGAAATCACAAATAGCTTTTCGCCTATTCTTTTCGTCAATTCTGACCGTTACGTAGATGCCGATAATAAATAAATCACATATATATGGCGAAATACCATGGTGATAGTGTGGACCGCCATAACAGCATAACAGATGGTCGCTCTCCGCTGGTATTAACCGACAGTAGCATCAGAATAAATACCGAATATTATCGCGAAAATATTCTGGAGGGTGTATTAAAGCCTTGGGCACGCAAACATTTTAGCCTTGGATATTCCAACAGGACTCAGCACCAGAATGAGGATCTTCTCTCCATCTCCAGCATACAATGGCGACCAAAATCTCCAGATACCAATCCGTTGGACTGTTGTGTCTGGAGTATTTTGGAGAGCAAGGTTGGCACTAAAAAATACCAAATTGTCGATAACCTCAAGCAAGCGCTTTGCCGGGAATGGGCCAAAATACCGCAGAGCAACAGTCGGGCAGCTGTGACGGGTTCATTGGCTGTTTGAAGGCCATAATTCGTACCAATGGTGACCAATTCGAAGAAATCTAAACTTATTCTAAAATTTGATGCTATTTCCGACATTTTTTGTTTCATGCAATAAAATGTATAAAAAATTTAAAAATTATGGCGTTTGACTTTGTTGCAGTTTTTTTCATCTCACCCTGTATATATACATATATTATGTGTATGTTTATTATGTCCCCTAGAGAAAAAATATTTATTTACTCAGTATTGCATAAGCCCACCATAAATCTGGACATCGACTACAATTCTGTGCCAAATATGCTTACATCCTTCAATCACTTTCACTTTTATATGGCTACTACCTAAATCATTCCGCTCATGTTTTTGTTTCTACTGCTGCCAAGCCAGTACTTATTTTATTCACACACACACACGGACTTACAAAGCTACAATCAAATCAAAATGACACATTCATATCCGGCAGTTAAAAGCGCCAAACATAAAATGTTCACGCAACGGATTTCATGGGAATCTCATTGTGTTGTACTATGCGCGTTCGTGTGTGTATGTATGTGAGGGTGTGTGTGTTGTGTGGTATCTTCATTTCATGGAATCAAATGGACACTGGCATATTCCAACTTTGTGTAAAACAATAAATTTATATAGAAAGCAGGAGGTTATAAAACCGGTAATAAACTTGACTTAATTTGCATTGTCATGAAATATTATATAGCCATTGGCTTACATACACTCAGCAATGAACATATATATGTACACGCATGTATGTACATTGAAACAGCGAAGCTCGGTGTGGAAAGCCAATTTTATATAGCCAATGGAAAAACAAAAAAAAAAAAAAAACGAACACCGTGTGAAAAAGCGTGATTTCGAACGTCAATTGTGTCCAGAGAACCACATCGTACATGGAACGACAAAATGATGCCAGTAGCTGCGTTAGGGTCACAAAAGACAAAAACTCAAAATGGAACAGACGCTTTGTGCAAAAGCGAAAGTGTGGTATATTTCGAACAAAATGTATGCTAAAATTGTTATAATTTTTTATTACTTAATCTGGTGCTATAACCTTACAGATAGCCACCAAGTGTTGACCAGGACAAAAGATATATCTCGCCATGGCTTAAAATAGCCAGCAAACATCAGCGCGGCAGAAGGAAAAGGAGGAGGAGGTGTACTAAGTGACTTTGTAATGGTTGTAATGGCCAGTAAGGAAAATATGCTGTTGAAAAAAAAAAACAGAAAGAACAGCTGCAGTTGGAGACTCATAAATAAGAATTAAACAAAAAAAAAATTCAGCGTTCTGCATGTATTTGTTTTATATATATATTTTTTTGTTCTTACGCTTTTCAGCTCTTTAATAAGCGAGTACGTGAATATATATTTGCCAGGGAGAAGGAGAACGAAAAAACGCCACCAACAACAACTGCCACCAACTGAAGTGTAAATGAGCATTTGGGAGTTATGGGCTATTCGAATTGGGTAGCGGGAAGATGGTGATGTGATGCCACAGCGTATTATAATATTGGAGAGCTAACGGAAGGAATATGACTGCAAATATTCAAAATAGAAGAAAAAATGTAAATTATGAGGTGCATCTAGTAATTGAGGGAAGCACTAAAGCAAACGTAATTGAGGAATATTTTTCAAAGTCCCTTAAAGAGCAACATTTGTGGATTTCTGGGGAGCAGTTTTGAAGGACTTTTAATGAATGATTATTGACTTAATTGAAATGATCCTCAAGATAAGTATTTTTGTAAAATTTTTTTAGAAAAATTTTGAATTTAGAAAAATTTTTACGCACATTGATCTTTGATTCTTAAGAATAATTAGGAGAAATTTTAAAGACAATATATTCGAAGAATTTTTAAAGTCAAACGCCATAATTTTTACATTTTTTTTTAATTTTATTTAATGAAAGCAAAATATGTCGGAAATAAAATCAAATTTTAGAATATGTTTATTAGTTCGAATTTGTCACTATTGCCACAAAGTATGGCCTTCAAACGGCCAATGCAACCGAAACACGCAACCCGAATATTGCTCCGCGGTATTTTGGCCCATTTCCGGCGAAGCGCTTGCTTGAGGTGATCGACACTTTGGTATTTTTTAGTGCCAACCTTGTTTTCCAAAATACTGCAGACACAATAGTCCAACAAATTGGTATCCGGAGATTTTGGTGGCGATTGTGTGCTGGAAATTAAGCGAGGAACCTCATTTTGTAACCAATAAACACGATCTTTTTTTTTTGTTTACAAACTGCTGGACAAGGAATGTTTTCTCATCGGAGAAAACCAAAATGGGCAGTTCACACCTTCGGCTAAGCGAAGCAATTCTTTAGCTGTTTTGAGTCTATTTTCTTTCTGTTGCGGTGGCTTTACCCCGAGAATATTGCGATATGTTCAGCTCACGAGCCATTTTTCGGTCACTGCGAGGCGGTTTTCGATCAAATCGCGTCTTTACTATTCAAACCACTGCTTGACGTCGGGCTACGCTACCAATAACACAGTAACGAGCGATGGTACGAGACACAAAAGATTTATTCACATTTAAATGCTGAAGTGCTCTAACGATATCCACTTGTAGTTGTCCAGCCAAATATAAAGAAACTATCACGTTTGAATCCATCGCGAATAACTTTTTTTCTGGAAAATTCTCACCAAAATGTTTTTGTACGCTTGTAAACAATATAATGAGCTGTCACTGGAATAATTTTAACAGCTGTCGGACGAGTGGCTCATAAATGACAGCAGTCTGAAGTTGGTTGCAGCTTTTTTATCTCACCTTGTATTATATATTCATACCAGATTTCTGGTCAAGGTATTGGAAATTATGACCCTTTGTGGGTGAGGTACCAGAAGGTGTGGGCAGATATATATCATCTTCACCACAGATCTGACGTCAGAAAATATATTTGTATGGGTGAAATTTAAAGAAAGTTGGATCAAAATCGTGAACCCTATATGTGGGAGGTACCAGAAGAAATGGTCCGATCTCTACCATCCTTATAATAGATCTTGTGGTGATGGAAATATTAAGATATATCAAGTTTGAGTGGAATCGGATTTTAGTTCCGCATTTTTGTGAGCTTCATGGATATTCAAAATATTTACCCTTTATGTGGGATATACCAGAAGGAGTGGATCGATATATTCCTTCTTCATACTATACCTTGGGTTAATAAAAATATTTTGATTTGTGTAATATGAAGACAACAGAATGCTTATTTCGGATTTTAAGATGGGTTTCGTTATTCAAAACGTTGGCCCTTTGTGGGCGAAGTACCGGATGAAATAATCCTATCCCTACAATCTTTATAACAGATCTTGTGTCGGTGCAAATATTGAGATATGCCAAGTCTGAATGAAATCGAATGTTAACTTCGCGTTTTATGAGCTTCATGGTTATTCAAAAATTTCACCCTTTATACCACAAAGAGTGGACCTATACATTCCATCTTCACATCCGACATTGGGTTAATACAAATTTTGTCATGTGTGTAATTTAAAGATAATCGCACTCTTACATCACATTTTATAGGAGTTATTATTATTACAAATATTGACCCTTTGCGGGGGAGGTACTTGATGGAATGGACCGATATTGTCCATTTTCGCACCTGACGTAGCGCTGACGCAAATATTTCAATTTGAAAGGCTGAAGCAAAATCGGATCATCCTTTCCCTTTTTGCGTTGTAAAATATATATATTTTTTTTTTTTGGAAAAATTCAATGTTTTGTTGGGGAAGTTGCCAGAAGGAATTGACCGATATTGCCCATATCCGAATTCGATCTAAGTTTTATGATAAAATTACGTTATACCAAGTTTGGACACAATCGGATACTCGCTTCGAGAGTTATCGTGCGCACCAGCCAAATAGAACTGATGAACGGAATCGCTAGATCGATTCCAAATGTGATACCTTACAACCACCATGTGATGTCCTACAACATATAAATGTTACCTTTGGTTTTTAACCAGTGCATTTGCCCTATACATACCCCGCTCTGGCGTGCTGATTAGTATTCAAAACAATTTCACATAAAAAATAATTTCAAAAATGCTAGACTCCTGCCCTGTCTTCGTAGAGCGACTGCAAATTCAGGAATGTTTCAATTTTTTGGTTCATTTGAACCCTAACCCCACCTCCATGCAAAATTTCATGAGAATCGGACCATAATTGTGACTTGAATATAATACCCTCAACACATAGCAGGGTGTATAAAATCTAATTATCGATTTCGCGATGATCGATCCAAAATTGCGAACGGTTGTGTGATTAAAAATTAACATGTCCATACGGATGGGCGGACATATATAGCTAGATCTATTTTGCTCGGCGAGGTATGAAGATCCATATATAGTTTCCTATTTGGGGCACCAATATTTTGAAGTGTTACATTATTTTTGGCCCAATCGGACTTGTAATACCACAACACATAGTGTTGTAGGGGTATGAAATCAGTAATATGAGGTCTATACAGAGGCGAGGGCCTGCATACCCATTTTTTGTCATAGTACCCATCAGAACCTTCAAATACGAAATTTAAAACAATTCCGTTGAATAATGTCGCTAATATTATGAAAGTACCGAAAAAAGGGAGTTACTGTTATATGTGAGGTATACGAAGACGTGCACCAGCATAGAGAATTTTCTATCATGGGTTGACGTGTCCATTCAAATACGAAATTTGAAACAATTCCAGTGAATAACGTCACTAAAGTCATAAAAATACCGAATATTGGAAGGGATCGTTTTATGGTGGCTATACTAAGACGTGAACCTCCATAGATTGAAGTACACATTTAGATCTTCGAATACGAAATTTGAAACAATTCTGGTCTATAATGTCACTAAAATTATCAAAATACCGAATATTGGTACCGTTATATGGGGGCTTTAAGCACTTAACCTGTCTATTGGCAAAATACACATGTCTGCAAAATTTTAGCCTTCTATCTCAATTCGCCCGAAAGATAGCGTGATTACACCACATAGACCGACGGACAGACAGACCTCGCTAGCGACTTGGAATTTTACGCTGATCAAGAATTGGCTGAATAAATATTTTGTTGGGTCTGACGTACGTAAATGCATCTAGGCAAAATTGTATGAGCCTATTTTATTTCGTTCGGAAGCTAGAATGATTCAGGACTATAATCTTGTATTTGAATAATCCCATACTTACGACTACATCGATATGACTGCACAGCGAAATATCAATTTTAAGTCGCAGTTTTATCGATCTTTTGAGCTGACTGGTTTGCAGGGTGACTCTCGAAGGGTGTATTCAATTTTGCGGAACGTAAAACTTTTTATTCAAACTTAGATGGGTTCGAAGATGAGCAATGTCTGTCCACTTTTTCTGGTGAGATTTTTAATTTACAAACTCAGTACCCTAAATGATGAACTAAGTATTTTTTCCAATATTTTAATACCTACCACAGTGCTCCGAACAATTCCCCAACCTACTTATCCCCAGCCTCGTATTTCGATTTACACTTCACGTATTTTTGCAGTCATCGTTTCCCTCAGCTATGGTTTTTCATTTTCTTTCTTTTCCTCATTTATAAAAACATAAAAACACGCATTCATTTTAACCTCCATACTTCCGCAGTGTTAATTAATCAGACGGTATTAACACTCGCTACAATGGCCAAAGCGCAAAAAAAATTAAAAAAAAAATTGGAACGTACAGCAAGCATAGGGGGAGAAAGCTACGTACAGCAGTAACAATAAAAACCAAAAAAAAAGAACGGTGTGCCAAAGCAAATGCCACACCGAATATAAGGCCAGGAACAATAAGCAGACATAGCGGTGGTGGTGGCAGTGGTACGGCATGCATATGCTATGCGCTGGCTTTATGCTAGAGTATCTGTGATACCCGTATCTGTGATAACACGCACGCGATATATGCTACGTTTCCGTGTTGTTTTTGTTTGCTTTCTTTCCATTGTCCTGTTGATCCTGACACATATGAAAGCGACACCACTGCCACCACCATCGCCACCAACAACGACAAGAAGCATTTCTAAATATTTTGTGGCTCCGGTTCCCCCTTGGATACTTTTGTAGGGGTTGGGCGGCCTTGTTTGTTCGCCTGGGCTGAGGGAGATTTTGTGCAATACAAATGCTTTGGCACAACATATTCTCGAATGGATGTGTGGGCATAGAGTGCTATCGTGATAGCTCGTTGCCGAGGCTTTTTCTGTTTGGGGTCACAAAATTATATAGAAAAATTTGTATTCTACAAAATACAAAAACAAAAAAAAAACAAAAAAAAACAAAAAATTAAATAACAAACACAAAACATGCATAAGCACGTTGAGTGTATCATGTTTCAACCGAAACATATGTAAGGACACAGGATTGAGAAGATGTCAGTGAGCAGAGAAAAAAAAACAAAAAAGCGAAAAAAACAAAATATTAACAGGAATTAAATAAAATGTTTTTATGCGGGGCTTACAAATGACAAACAAAATGGCTAAATGGAATTTTGTGATTCTATTATATAAACGCTACAGCTACAACGACAACAAAATGTTTAATTAAAGGTTATTCCCTGTTGAACAAAACAAGGGTCAGAACGCCCGTAGCTCTTCAGAATCGTACGTACGAATATTAGGAACATTTAATAAATATGGATAGCGTTGGTGTTGCTGTTGTTGTTGTTATTGCAGTCATAATCCTTGCAAACACGAATTTTAATAAAATGAAGTGCTTCCGTTTTGTTGTTAACAATTCCGTGTCAATTATGAATGCTTTCGAAGTAACGAACGTGTTTTTTGTCTAGCTGTCAAGTTAATTTTTGAAATTACATTTCAAAGGGAAAATTATTGAAAATTTGATTGGAGAAAGAGACAAGCAAAAGCTTTGTCATTCGTGTGTCGTGCCATGTGTGGAATGTTTTTTTAGGTAAATTGAATTTCAAAGCAAATGACACAATGAACTCATACCTCAATTTTATTGAGCTTACTTAACGGTCTTTAAATTCGTAAATATTCGACCATATTTACCAAACTTTAATATTTAAATTTTATTATTGACATGTGATGAAATAATGCATTTTGGAACATGACAATGACAATATATAGTGGAACTCCAATCGTTATATTTTTTGCATGAAGATTCTGTATAACTTGGCGGGTCAAAATATTGGATTCAATGAAAATCAGTTGAAAAATAGGGTATTAATCAAGGAAATTGTATTAATTGGATGGATCTGATTTATTGGATAGACCCGTGGTCATAAATTTTTGTTGAACCTAAAATATCTAATGAAAAAAGAAAGAAGTATAAAAGTTTTAAGTTCGGCCAGCCCGATCTTTGAATACCCTCCACCATTAGGAACGAAATTGGAAATTTTCACAAAAATAAACACCATTAAAAATTCTGTTAAAATCTTAAAAATACCGAATGTAGCCGAATGTAGCCTGCATCATTAAACTCATAATCATACCGGATACAGGGAGAAACATTTATAGGGGGGCTACACGAAGAGGCTGTAGTATTCATTACACACTTCAAATACCAAATTTGACACAATTCCGGTGAATTATGTCGCTGAAATCATCAAAATACCGAATATGGGGAGGTACCGTTATATGGGGGCTATACGAAGACCTACATAGACAGTATTCTGTCATAGGCTGTAGAATGCATTACGAACTTCAAATACCGAATTTGAAACAATTCCGGTAAAAAATGTCGCTGAAATCATCAGAATACCGAATATGAGGAGGTAACGTTGTATAGGGGCTATAAGAAAACGTTGACCTGCACAGACAATCTTCTGTCATGGGCTGTAGTATCATTTACGAACTTCAAATACCAAATTTGAAAGAATTCCGGTGAATAATGTCGCTAAAATCAACAAAAAACCGAATATCCTGAGGTACCGTTATATGGGGACTATACGAAAAAGTGGACCGACAGACAGACGGACATCGGTAGATCGTCTTAGAATTTTACGCTGATCCAGAATATATATACTTCATAGCGTCTATAATGAATAATTCGAGGAGTTACAAACGGAATGAAAAAAATAATATACCCTCCATAAAATCGTAGAGGGGATAACAAGTAAAAAAGCTGTAAATTAGGCCGGCCGAACTTTGAATACCCTCCACCATTTGGAACGAAATTGGCTATTAAATAAAAGAATGAAAATAAAAAAAACTACGTGGACCTGCATCATCGAAATCATCAACATACCGAATATGGAGAGGTACCGTTATATGAGGGCTATACAAAGACGTGAACCTGCACAGACAATCTTCTGTCATAGGCTGTAGTATGCATTACGAACTTCAAATACCAAATTTGAAACAATTCCGGTAAAAAATGTCGCTGAAATCATCAAAATACCGAATATGGGAGGTACCGTAAAATGGGGGCTATACGAAGACGTGGACCTTTACAGAAAATTTTCTGTCATAGCCTGTACTATACATTACGAACTTCAAGTTCCAGATTTGACGCAATTCCGATGAATAATGTCGCTGAAATCATCAAAATACCGAATATGGGGAGGTACCGTAAAATGGGGGCTATACGAAGACGTGGACCTGCACAGACAATCTTCTGTCTGCCAAATTCGAAACAATTACGGCAAATAATGTCGCTAAAACCATCAAAGTACCGAATATTGGAAGGTACCGTTATATGGGGGCCATACCAAAACGTGGAACTACATGGCCAATTTTCAGTACCAAAAGTTCTGCAGACATAATATACATTTGAGTAAAATTTTATTAACCAACATCATTTCTTTCGGGAGCTAGAGTGAATTCCACATACGGACGGTCATCGCTAAATCGACATATAATTTTATGCTGATCAAGAATGTATACTTTGTAGGGTCTAAAATGTATATTTCTAGGTGTTACAAACGGAATGACAAAGTTAATATACCCTCCATACTATAATCCGAACTCTACCATCTTTATAAGAGATCTGGTGTTGATGGAAATTTTGACGTGTACCAAGTCTGGAATGGAATGGGATGTTAATTTCGCTTTTTATGAGCTTCATGGAGATTCAACATTTTGAGCCTTTGTGAGGGAGATACCAGAAAGAGTGGACCTAATATATCCCATCTTTACAACAGATATTGTGTATAAAGAGATTCTGATGCTTATTTCGCGTTTTATGACCTTCATGGATATTCAAAATTTTGACCCTTTGTAGGGGAGGGACCAGAAGCAATGGTCCGATCCCTACCGTTTTTCTAACAGATTCCTATGTTGATGGATATATTCAAATGTGCCAAGTCTAAATGGAATCGGATGATAATTTGGCATTTTATGAGCTTCATGATTACTCAAAATTTTGACCTTGTAGGGGAGTCAACAGAATGAGTGGCCCGATATATTCCATGTTAACAACAGACGTTGGGCTGTTAAAAATATTGGGATATGTGTAATTTGAAGACAATCGGACACTTACATCACATTTTAAAATATTTACAATTATTCAAAATTTTGACTATATGTGGTGGAGGTATTTCATGGATTGGACCGATATTTTCCAGTTTCGCACCTGACCTAGCACTAATGCAAATAGTTGGAGCAAAATCCTTATCCTTTCTCTTTCTGTGCAAAAAAATTATTTTCTTTGAAAATGTTGACATTTTGTGTGGTAGGTACCAGAAGCAGCGGTCTGATATTCCCCGTCTCCCGATTCAATTTGTGTTTGACAATAATATTACAATGTACCAAGTTTGGATCAAATTGAATACACCCTTCGAGAGCGAGCCAGACAGACTAACGGCGGATATCGCCAGATCGACTCCAAATGTCTTAAAACGGATTTGGTCTAAAGAGACCTAGGGTC
The DNA here is from genome assembly GCF_030504385.1 of Musca domestica. NCBI lineage: Eukaryota > Metazoa > Arthropoda > Insecta > Diptera > Muscidae > Musca > Musca domestica. The sequence continues at coordinate 1,002,629 of NW_026712283.1, read as the reverse complement.
TAAAACCGATATATCGACTAGGCACGTTTTGACCGTACCAAATGATATATACCCTATCTAGCCATATGGCTAAAGGTATAACTAGTAAAGGGGGATTTAAGCTCGTCCGAACTTTTTATAACCTCCACCATTATGCTTATCAAAATAAAATGAAATAATTATAGAGCAGAATATGTTAACTTAGACTATTAATCCGTTTCAATTTAAATAAAAATCTAGTAAGCCAAGGCTATAGTCGTGCGGGCCATCCATGAGATACCCTACAACACTACAATATGTTAGAAGTAACCTTATGTCCAAATCCTTTTTGGAAGATTTCTCTTTTGAAATTATATCATAGAGCACTGCCCAGATATTACCCCTAGCCAGGGGCATTTGCCCAATATTTACGCACTCCGTCGTGTTGTGGTCCATTTTACAGCTAAATATAATCCAACGATCATCCAAAATTATAGACTTCTTCGCTGTCCTTAACTCCCTTCTCAGGCAAAATTCCGTGTCGATTGTTTTCTATTGTGTGATCAGGAAAATTGTTCTGTTTTTTTTTGTTCATTTGAACCCCTAAATATTTTGCGATCGTCTCCAATTGCTGGAGGCTCCTCTGTATCTCCAAATTTAGACTCATCTATATGATTTGTCTGTCTACGATATTTGGTTACATTCGTAAACGAAATCATTATAAAAGAAAGCCAGAAGTTTGCCTTTTGTGTATTTTGGATTTGGCCTGTAAGTTATTTTCAGCGTTTTGGTGGAATGGTTGTTGGTAGTTGTTGGTCCATTTCAACCCCTAAATATATTGCGGATTTCTTTATAAACAATAGGCCTATAGGGCTAGGCCTATTGTTTTGAAATTTTCGTAAGGATCGGACGATAATTGCAATCGGTATATAAAAACCCCAACCTGTGTTGTAAAGTGAAAAAATATTACAAAGCAGCAATACCCGATGACCACTAACTATTACCCGAAGACCATCCAAATTGAAAGGCTTCTACCCTGCCCCAAGCTCTAGCCCCTTGGTAACTTTCGTGTCGTTTGGTCTCTAATCGCGACCTTTTTTGATCCATTTCAACCCCTAAATATTATGCGATCATCTTCCACCTCCATGAAAAATTTCGTGAGGATCGGGCCATAATTGCGATTACAAATTAACATGTACATAAATAATATTACTTGCATTCTTTTATTTATTTATATATTTTTATCATAGCTAATATTAAAATCTCTGTTTCACATAAATAAATATATTTCACTTTTCATTTCGTAATCTTAAATAATTATTTATGCAAGTACCGGACCAAAAGGGGTAAAATGAAGGAATTTCCGTTTTCACTTTTACTATTATTATTCTGGCATTTCTTTGTTACAATGATAATTATTCATATGTTTGTATGCAAAACCACATTTTCTGCCATATTGTATTACGAGCAGAATATATTTATATGCGCTACATACATAAATACACTGACACACACACACACACACACACATATGTTTGTATGCCAACATTTATCATTAATCTTATTCAAGATAAATGTGGCATAATATTTTTCACGCCCTACTATTGTGTAAGTTTATTGATAAACGGAAATATATAAATTATTAAAATGGAAACAAGCATCTGCAAATAATTACCCTCATTACCAATACATTTAAAGTAGTTTATTGCCAGCGTATGCACACACATACAAACACCCACACACACATTGGCACAGACACAAGTGTTTTGTGTGCTGGCATGGTGGTGGCGGCAATCGAGTGCGCTCTATATACAGCTATAGGAGCTATAAGGATATTATTGCGTACATTAAAGTTTCCCATTAAATTATCCCACTTTTAGATAAGGGTTTTGTTAAATGAATGTTATTCGTAGTTGTAATTGTTATTGGTTGTTGTAGGATAGATTGTGAGAGTTTTGGATTCGTTGCGAAATAATTTGTTAATAGTATGACAATATACTCATATAATTCTTGATATAATTCATATTTGTAACTGGGATGATACATGAACATAGTTATCGCAATTATCACCAAATATTCTTACATGTTTTGTAAATTAGGAATATTATAAAAGACCAACTTACCATTCTTATAAAGCCATGGTAAAATGTGAACCTGATTGCAATCGGCGATGTCCCAGAAAAAAAGACCCAAGTCCCTACCACGTCCTAAGGATTTTCTGATGAAGATGTCCGGTAAGATCTTCATCATTTCACCGGCCGATATTCAGGCGTGTATGCATGGGAATTATCTATAATAACAAGAGATTCTTTCATCAGTAAATATAGATATAGACATTATGGCAAATTAAAATAGTGAGTAAAAGACAACATTTTTATTACCTCAGGCATATGGCTACAGAGGGTGTATATACAGTTTTGGAAGTTTACATAGGAGGAATACGAAAATTAGCGAGGAAGTATCGCCCATATTTTATTAATTATATTTGAAAGTATTCCATATAAAATTCCTAGGAAACCCATAAATTTTAGACATAAAGACCCTTCGGTAATTGGAAAAATCCGGGATATATTTTGGAACAACGAATTAACCCTCAGTGGAACTTTAAGGGATATTTTGGGTACTTTTCTTTAAAAACATTAAAAAACTGAACCCGAAGACTTCATTTTTGCTGTTTTTATACCCTACAACAATATGTGTTGGGTGTATTATAAGTTTGATTGGGCCAAAAATTATGTAACACCACGAACTATTGGTTTAACATATAGGAAAGTATATATGGATCTTCCTACCTCGCCGAGCTGAGTCGATCTAGTTATGTATGTCCGTCCGTCCGTCTGTCCATGTTAATTTGAATTCAAGCTACATGTCGCAATTTTGGCTCGATGCTCACGAAATTAAAAATGGAGGTGGGGTTATGGTCAGAATAGAATGGAGATGATCAAATAATTTTTAGGGGATGAAATGGAACAAAAACTGAAAAAAATCCTGATTTTGCAGTTGTTCTACAAGTCGAAGTTAGTATGGGACTAGCGCTTAGGGCCGGACAAAAGCATTCCAATTTTGATGGTCATCGGTAGTATTTAGTGGGTGAAATAGAACATAACATCTGTGTTAAATAAAAGTCAAGTTTTCCATTAAACCGCGATTATTTTTAATAAATATATCGGATATACATAACGAAATATATATAATGTGTAGAGGGGGAGATGAAAAAAATGCAACCAACTTCAGACTACTGTCATTTCTTAGCCACTGGTCCGACAGTTGTTAAAATTATTACAGTGACAGCTCATTATATTGCTTACAAGCGTACAAAAGAATTTTGGTGAGAATTTTCTAGAAAAAAATTTTTTTCATGATAGAATTCAAGGGTGATAGTGTGATTTCTTTATACAGGGTTGCCCATATTCGACGGACGCCATAACTTTTGACAGAGATGTCACATCGCTTAATGACATACCGCGTTTGAAGCGTCAGTCCAAGCAGATTTTCACCATGAACCAATACACGTCACGCGAGCGCTCTGAAAAAGTTGAAATTTACATTCAACAGAAGAAGTCAATTGTGAAAACTCAACGTGCTTTTAAAACATTAAAAAATGTGAGAAGTGCGCCTTTTAAGGGACCGAAAATAAGCAAAATTGCCGTTTCTACGCCACTGAAAATCCTCAGGAGATTCAAGAAGTGCCTCTTCATGACGAAAAAGTCACAGTTTGGTGCGTTACTGCGAAAACGGTCATTGGGCCGTTTTTCTTCCAAAATGAAAATGGCATGATGGCCAATTTTGTGATGCCAATTATTCGTCGAAAGCGTATGAGGCAGTTCTTGTTTCAACAAGACGGCGCTCCACCGCACACAAGTTGCATAACAAAACATGGGTCCGCCGAATATAGGCAACCCTGTATTTGGCTGGTTATCGTTAGAGCACTCCAGCATTTAAATGTGAATAAATCTTTTCTGTCTCCTACCATCACTCGTTATCGGGATACTGGTAGCGTAGCACGACGTCAAGGAAGTAGACGGAAGAAAACAGCAACATCAGCAGATGTGGTTCGAAAATTAAAGAAACGATTTGATCGAAACCCGCGTCACAGTGGCCGAAAAATTGCTCGTGAGCTGAACATATTACAATATTCCGTTGTGTAAATATTGAAAAATGAGCTCGGAGTAATGCCAATGAAATTCCTAAAGGTGGAAGAACTTACACCGCAACAGAAAAAAATAGACTCAACAGAGCTAAAAAGTTGTTTCGCTTGGCCGAAAATGGTGAACTGCCGAATTTGATTTTCTTCGATGAGAATACACGTTTTTGTCCAGAAGTTTGAAAACAAACAAAATTATCGTGTTTACGTGCCAAAGAGGTCAGCTGAAAATGTGCACCTTCGGTTGGCCACCAGAACTCAAGCGCCGGCCATGGCGATGGTGTGGGCCGCCATAACAGCTGATGGTCGCTCTCATCGCATCAGAATAAATGCTAAACGTTATAGCGAAAATATTCTGGAGGGTGTATGAAATCCTTGGGCACGCAAACATTTTGGCCGCAGGCATTGGAAATTAAAACAGGACTCAGCACCATCGCTTTCAGCACGCGCCACCCAAGAATGGTTACAAAATGAGGTGCCTTGCTTCATTTCCAGCGCACAATGGTCACCAAAATCTCCAGTTATCAATCTGTTGGACTATTGTGTCTGGAGTATTTTGGAAAGCAAGGTTGGCACTAAAAAATACCAAGGTGTTGATCATCTCAAGCAAGCGCTTCGTCGGGAATGGGCCAAAATTTCGCAGAGCAAGATTCGGGTGGCGTGTGACGGTTTCATTTCATCAAAGTTGACCAATTCGAATAAATCTAAACATATTCATATATATTGTCACACCTGACAATAGTTCGAAATGTTCTAGAAGGCCTCCCCCTTGTACATTTTATTTTAAATTTTCCTTGCATTTTAGGTAGGTAGATTTCTCGTTAATATTACTAATAACCTTCAGTGAATCTTTTTGGTCGAAAATTTCAACTGGCAGGTATTTGTGATTAAATATTATCCGATGACCGAACAAAATGGTAGGCTTCCTTCCTGCCCTAAACTCTAGTCTCATTATAAATTCCGTATAGATTGGTCCATAATTGCCACCTGTAGAGCAACTGCAAAATCAGGAAATGTTTCTGTTTTCGGTCCATTTCAACCCTATTTCTCCAGAAATAATAGGCTTTTATTCTTACCCTTACAATGCTTAATTTCTGTCCATAACTGCAACCTTAAGCGAGATTACAAATTAACACGGAAAGACGGATGTAAAATGGGAAGATCCACATAAAACATCCTATGTGCAATACCAATATTTCAAGGTGTTATATAATTGTTGGCCCAGAGAAATTTGGGATATTATCCCCAACACATCAATACAAATAGAGCATTTTTTGAACCTGAATATATTTTGATGATGTTTTAAGCTAATCACATATGGTGCAGATATAATTGTCGGCAAATTTGCGTTTGCTTCATTTGAAACTTCTTGAACCATTAACTGCCATGGACGACTCCCATACAGAACAATTTGTTAGGCACTGACAAATAATCCGGCTCTACCTCAAGATTTACACACTTCAATGGAATAATAACTAATTGAAAACTGCGTTGCATTAAATAATAATAGCCAGGTAAGATTTTCAGTTGGTCTGGTGTACCACCAGAAAATCCGGCCAGAACAATGTCCACATTCTTTGTTTGGATTATTTTAGCTTGACACCGCAGGGTATGAATCAAAGTTGTCATACGACACGTACGTTGTTTTAGTTTTATTTTATTCTTTTAGTTGGACACACACACAAACGTGTGTGTATGTGTGTGAGTGTGTCTCTGTGTGTGTGCACATACAATTGGAATATCACATCTCTTCAATTTTTGAACGTCCAGAGACTATCTCCATGAACTATGTACCGATGTAGCCGGGCACGTTGCCTTCAAAAACGTTTTACTTTGGTTTCGAGTGCATATTTCCTGCGTCCGCCTGACAATCCCCTCCTCTGCCTTTGGCCAAAATGGGTTTTGTTGCTTTTCTTTTTGGCTAAGTGTCAGTTAAAAAATGGCATTTAACTCGACCTTAGTAAAATGTTGTCATAAATTACATGCGGATCGTTCGTTCGTTCGCTCGCTCGTACATTCGTTTGGTAGTCATGTCCTCTTTTTTCCGATGCAACTCTACCGTCCTGTTCTTTGATTTTTTGGTGCAATATTTTTTTTTTTCGGCGTTACGCGGGATGTGGCACATAGTGTCACACGAAATGCTGCAGCAAAAGTTTTACAAATATGCTGCTGCCACAGTTTATTTGAACCTCTCACTAAGTGCCAACTTACAGACGCGCACACACAAACACACACAGAGACATGGAGTTATGAAACAAGCACGGACATGAACAAATACTATAAATGTTAGTAAATTTTTTTGTTGGACTTTGTTGGTGTAAGCTTTTAATCGTATGATAACTGCCAGTAACAACAACAACAATGGGAGTAGCAGGAGCAGCATCAATGGGGAGACTATCTAGCGAATGGGCCAACAGTCAGTGATGTACTCAATATTTTACGGGGTGATGCTTTAGAGATTGTGACAAATTAATTCTGGGAACTCATGGCATGAGGGCTCACCGCCATGGAATGGAAGTTTAATAGAATTTAAAAATATATTCTGTTCGTTAGAGGTACCAGGACAAAGTGCTACGTGGAAAAATTCTATCAAAGATTTGTAAAAACAATTTTGGCTTCGGAATGAAAATTTTAGTCCACTCGGGAGCTATATTCAGAAAATTTCATAAAAGAGTCACCTAGTTATTTGTTATAGAGGAGAGAGAGAGAGGGAGGAAAATAAAGTAAATACTAAAACTTCTTCCAACTTCTCAACTAAATTTCAGGTTTCTAGAGTGTTATTCCAAAAGAAGGTGTTATTCCAATTAGCTGAGGAACATTGGAAGGGCCTTGTTAAAAATTTCTGGTACGATAAAAATTAAAAACAAGTAAAAAAAAACTTTGACTTCGGCTGGCCGAACTTTGAATAATCTCCACCATTTGGAACGAATTTGACAATTTTTTGGGGAGGTACCGTAATATGGGGGCTACACGAAGACGTGGACTTGCAAAGACAATTTTCTGTCTTAGGCTGTACTATCCATTACGAACTTCAAATAACAAATTTGAAACAATTCCGGTGAACAATGTCGCTTCAATCACAAAAAAAAAAAAAAAACCGAAAATAGGGGCTATAACAAAACCTGGACCTACATGGCCCATTTTCATTTCCTGCAGATATAATATACGCACAACGGTAACCCTCGATATTCGGTATTTTGATGATTTTAGCCAAATTTTTTACTATCATTATCAGAACTTCTACACACGGAATTCTTTAGGAGTACTTTACCCCTGGAAGAAATTCAATATATTCGGTATTTTGATGGTTGTAGCCAATTTATTTTATTGGAATTGTCTGAAAATCCTCACCATGATGTCCGCGATATCGTAAACCCCCCATACAACGACACCCTCGATTTTCGGTATTTTCAAGATATTAGCGATAGTATTCACCGGAATTTTTCAAATTTCAAATTTCGTTTTTAAAGTTTATAATGAACACTTCAACCTTTGACGGAAAATTTTCTACGCAGGTCCACGTCTTTGTATAGCCCACATATAACGTTTTCATTTTAGATGGATTTATAGACGATTTTTTTTTTATTTTTCAAATTCCTTCAAAATGGTGGAGGGTATAAAATGTTCGGCTTGACCGAACTTAACTCATTTTTTAATTTCTACAAGGAAGCTAGGTTTATAGTTTTCACCATTTTTTATGCCCTTAACCATATATCTAAAGAAAGAATATATATTATTTGATACGGCCAAAACGTGTTCGTTTCAGGACATTTGGAGGCGATCTAGCGATGTCAGTCCGTATGTCTGTCTGGCACGATAACTCTCGACGGAAGTATCCGATTTGATCCAAACTTGTACATCGTAATATTATTGTCAATCTTAGATCGTGTTCCAAGATGGGCAATATCTGTCCACTCCTTCTGTTACCTCAATATTTTCAAAGAAAATAATTTACTGCACAGAAAGAGAAAGGAGAACCCGATTTTGCTCCAACTTTATACAGGTCACAATTATATATATGAGGGTAAGTTTAGTTTCAGAATTAAATCCTATTGTTTTTGAAGATGTACATTAAGGGGTTCAGATGGACAAAAATTTAAGTATTGGTTTTAGTCACCCAAGGTCTGGTGCGAAGATATGATATATCGGGCCACTCCTTCTGGTACCTCCCCCAAAAACAACGACATTTTCAACATATTGAATATCCATGAAACTCATAAAGAGCGAAGTTAACATCCGATTCCATTCAAACTGGGTACATCTCAATATTTCCATCAACGCAAGATCTGTAATAAAAATGATAGATATCGGATAATTTCTTCTGGCACAAAGTCCGAAATTTTGAATAACCATAACGATGATAAAATCCGAAATAAGCATATGGGTTTCTTCGTATTACACACATAACCATATTTTTATTAATTCAAGGTTTCGTGCGAATATGGAATATATCGGTCCACTGCTTCTGGTACCTCCCCCACAAAGTGTCAAAATTTGAAATATCCATGAGACTGATAAAGAGCAAAGTTAACATCAGATTCCATTCAGACTTGGAACGTTTTAATATTTCTATCAACACAAGATCTGTTATAAAGATGGTAGAGATCGGACCATTTCTTCTGGCACCTCCTCCAACAAAAGGATTCAAGATTTTAAAAACCAAAACGCTTCAAATTTCAAATATTCCGTTGCGAAGATGATATATATCTGCCAACCCCTTCTGGTATTTCACCCACCAAGGGTCACAGTTTTCAAAAGTTTTATCTGTCATAACTTTAGAAACAAGTCGGCTATTCTTTACAACTTGCTATATCTAAATATTTCTCTTAATCATCTATTATGAATATGTAATTTATCGAAATGTATGATTTGCATAAAATTGGACATAAGTGTTCGATTTCCTTCAAATTTTGCACAACCAATATTTTTCCATACATCCACATTTTCCAAAAATTGGCACATGTCTTATATAAAGTATAGGAAATAGTCGATTTAGTCACAATCAGACACATTGTAATATTTTTATAAGTCTTAGGCAATATTGTCCAACTGCTTCGGAACCTTCCACATAAAGGGTGAAAATTTGAATAATCATAACTCAAGGCTGGTGGAATATACATGTCTGTAAAACCGACTCATACTATTTTACTTGTTTTGATATCTCTTTTACATTGAAAAGTTAATTTTTTTTCCTAGTAGCACCTCTGAACTGATTTCGAAGTATATTTCTTGGTACGTCGCTGGTATCGAGGTTTTGAAAGGTATATCGTTTTTCAACGACCCCTTATAATTGCAATTTTCAATAATCATTACCTAACAAGTAAGCAAAGGCTATAGTCGTGCGGGGCCGACCTTGTGATACCCTACAACACAATAATATGTTCAAAGTCTCATTGTATCCAAATCCATTTTGGAACATTTCGTTTTTAAATTAAAGTCAAAGAGCCCCTCCAAGAGGTTACCCTTAGTTTTTTTTGACCCGGAGAAATTATCCAATATTTACGCACTCCGTAGTGTTGTTAAGTATTCAAAACAATTCCACACGAAGGTTGTAGTCTATTTTACAGCTAAATATAATCAAATGGTCATCCAAAATGCTAGACTTCTTCCCTGTCCTTAACTCTTTTCTGATGCGAAATTCCGTGTCGATTAATTTTCAATTGTGGTATAGAGCGACTACAAAATTATAAAAAAAAAATAATTTTTTGTAGCCCATTAGGCTTTAGTTTTGACCCTAACCCTACCCCCATGCAAAATTTCGTGAGGATCGGACGATATTTGCGATATGCACATAATACCCTCAAAATGTAGTGTATCGGGGTGTAAAAATTTAGAAAATTTACAATTCAAAATTCTAAGTCAAATTGAAAAAATCGCATGCGATAAAAAATATGACAAAAATTGAAAAAAATTCGACAAAAGATATTCACTTTTTTATTGCTACATTTTTCCGCGATTTTCTTAGATATTTCCTAGAATTGATGAGCGGTTCTTGATTTATAAGCAGAATAAATAAGATCAATTCTCTTACATATATATTGTACCTTTTTTGCTATATATCCGATTTCTTGGCTATTAGCGTCACTGTAATGGCAAGAAGTTATCTCTTAATGTATTAGGGATTTAGCTGGGATTGAAAATATTCGAGGTTTAGTGGAAATTTTCCTATTTTCTTACAGTGGTAGGTTTCTGCCTACTCCTAAACTCTAACTCCATGTAAATTTTCGCGACGATTGGCTTATAATTGTGGCCTATAGAGTAACTGCAAAATCAGGAAATTTTTCTGTTTTTAGTCCATTTCAACCTCTAAATATCGTGCGATCATCTCCAAAAACAATAGGGTTCTACTCTGACCATAACCCCACCTCCATTTTCAATTTCGTGAGGATAGCTTCATAATTGCGACCTGTAGCTTTATTACAAATTAACATGGACAGACAGACATACATAGCTAGATCGACTCATCTCGGCGAGATAGGAAGATCCATATATACTTTCCTATGTGGGAAACCAATATTAAGAGGTGTTACATAATTTTTGGCCCAATCAAACTTATAACATCTTATAATACACATAGTTTTGTAGGGTATAAAAACTTTTGAATACCAAAATATACATTTTCTCCATGAATAATATGAAAAGTGTGCATTACCTTTTATCCCACCCTATTCGATTACATCTATCTAGTCGTATTTGTATCTGTATGATACCATGTTCTGGCATTTCTATGAATGTAATGGTGGTGGTGGTGGCAGTGACTCTGGCACTTGTGGCAATTGTTCTGATGTCAGTTGACGGTTTTTTTTTTTCGTTTTGCATCTTCTTCTGCATTATTTTCGTCCAAGCCACCCACCATCCACCTCCCACATATATATTGGTGGGCGTGTGACAAGTGAACCCTGGGCATAGCAGGGAGTGCTGCTGCTTCTGCTTCTGTGTTACTCATGTCACTGGTGATGGTGCAGATCATGGGTCTTATCATGTCCCAAACTTATACGTGCAATTTATAAATGCACTTTGTTAGCGATAGTTTTGCGATAACGTTGTAAGTAATTAATTTTATTTAAGCGTGACTCGGATTTTCAGCATCTATTTATGTTTTGAACTTTTCAAAACCCCCCACAAAAAGAAAAAAAATATGTATGCATGCATAATTGCATTTGTGTATACAACTCCATAGAAATGCATAATTTTTTAGAGTTTTAGTTTTCGCAACTGCTTTTAAAAACTTCAACCCAAAATCGGGGTTTTGTATGGCAATTACAGTTTGCTTTTTGTTTTGTTTGCGGCAGCGGGATAAAATCTAAAATTAAAATTAATCAAATCAAAAATTTTGTGACAAAATTAGAAAGTAGCAAAAATTTGCATTAGCAGTAAATATGTTATGTAATTAGTAGTAACTAAGTGGCTTAAAAATAAAATCATTAAATTTTTATTCATAGTTTTGGAGCCACTAAATAAGTTTAAATGAGCTAGTAGACAAATGACAGTTGATGACGTAGAATGGCGAAACACTTGTCTTCTCTTTTTTGAACCCTCCACCTATATTAAGTTTGTCACTCCGCTTGTAAAACCTCGAAATATATATCCCACAAGGAGTATATACCAAGAAATTCTATGTCGATTTTGCGATGAGCGTCCCTCCGTCTCTGTTTTCAAGGACCTTTAGACAAAAAAACGTGAGTTTTCAAAGAATATTTTTTTAAGCATCTTCAGACTAAAAAACGTGGATTTTTAAATAATGATTGGGATTGAGAATATGGAACTTACCAAAGCTATAAAAAAGTACTTAATAGAACTAAATTTCGTTTTCAGCGAATGTATAGAGCTTGAAATTTGATATTGAGGTCTCTTTTGGTATCTTATATTGAGATCTGGTAGTAGTTTCGTAAATACTTACTATTATTGTTTGAATTGTACTAAATGATATACATTTTAGATTCCTGTTGGTGTCTAGAATGTAGGTATGTAGAATGTTTTGAATATGCGTACTAAATGTTACCAATTTTGCTATTGGGCAAGATATCTGTTTAGGAGTAGGAGGGCCTATTGCCAGTAACAATCGTGGATTTTAGGGTATATTTTTGGAACGTCACAACAATAAATTATCGTTGATGTTTAAACATATTATTCAAGGGATATAGGGAGCAACAAGCGCACATTTTTTAAAAAAAAAATGTTAGAGAGCTTATAACGGCCAATTATTGTGGAATCCTTAGAATATTTTTGGAAGTTCTATAAGAACCAATTATAGTAGATTTAAAAAAAAATATTTTTGGAGGAACCTTAATGACCAATAATCGTGATTTTTACAACAATATTTTGGATGACCTACAACGATCCATAATTGTGGATTTTTAAAACTATTTTCAGAGGACCCGTAACGACCAATAATCGTGGATTATTGTGAATATTTATGAGGTCCTATGAAATAAAATAATCGTGAATTTTTGAGAATACTTTTGAAGAGTCTATAACGGCCAATTATCAGTAATTTTTTATGTTTTAGTTCCCATATGACTGTACCTCCTTATATTCGGTATTATATGACATTATATGATTATATGACTATGACAAAAAATTGCATATGCAGGTTCAGGTCTTCGTATAACCCCCATATAATGATACCTGCCTATATTCGGTATTTTTATGATTTGACCAGTATTTTCAATGGATTTATTTATAAATTTTTAATTTCCTTCCACTATATTAGGGCCCTGACAATATTTGGCCTAGAGAAATCAGAACTCTATAAACCTATAAACAAACTATCGAGTCTAATTGGCATTTTCCTCAACTCAAACTGACTATTGTACAGTGAAATTATAAGAAAATTTGAGCGGAATTGGGAAAATTTGCTGTATTTCTAAATTAGTAAGATTTCTTTTAACAACTTACACCTACAACGGGATTTTATGTTACTTTCAGGTGTCTACTCGAAAAAAGTCCGAAGAAAAATTGGTCAAAAAAGGGAATATGTATTTTCAAACTTTTTCGGAATATTGATGCTTTTCTTGACATAAAGTGGAAAAGATATTTCTTTTTTTTGGTGACTTATAGCAAAATTTGATGAGGCATGTTTTTGTCTTTGATGTCATCCCTCTAAAATGATGATTAATTTAAGATTTGTGCACAAAATTAAAAAAAAAGTGATTCTATAACCCTAAAATGTGCATCTTCTGGGACATATGATAGAATTTATTTCTTTTGTTATGACAACGATAAAAGAAAGATTTTAACTATATTAAAAAATGCACCAAATATACTCTTTTTTGGCTCGCTTGAGGGTTAAAATTAACAATCAAATAATTCCTCGTATTTATATTTGCAATTTTGTCGAATATACTATATCCATAAAATGCACGGATTCCAAGGAATCTTAGTTCGAAAATTTCCAAAAGGGTGGAAAAGAATACCCTTTGTCCATTTTATTACACCCATACAATACTATGTGTTGGGGGTATTATAAGTTTGATTGGGAAAAAATTATGTAAAACCTCAAAAATTGGTTTCCCACATAGGAAAGTATATATGGATCTTCCTAACTCGCCGAGCTGAGTCGATCTAGCTACGCATGTCCGTCCGTCTGTTGGTCTGTTGGTCTGTTGGTCTGTTGGTCTGTCCGTCTGTCCATGTTAATTTGCAATCACTCTACAGGTTGCAATGATGGCCCGCTCTTCACGACATTTAGAATGTAGGTGGGGTTAGAGTCAGAATAGAAACCTATTGCTTTTGGTTGCTGATTTTGCAGTTGCCCTACAGGTCGCAATTATAAACTTGGGGCATGGGGCTAGAGCTTAGGGCTGGGCTGAAGCCTCCCAATTTGTATGGTTATCGGGTAATATTTAGTGGGTGAAAAAGACCATAATATTTGTGTTAAGTTAAAGTCAAATTTTCCATTAAATCGTGAATATTTTTAATCCCTGAGAAATCACAAATAGACGAACAGGTCAAATATAACTGTTACGTAGATGCCGATAGTAAATATATCGGATATATATATATATATATATATATATATATATATATATATATATATATATATATATATATATATATATATATATATATATATATATATATATATATATATATATATATATATATATATATATATATATATATATATATATATATATAGCGAAATATGTACAATCTGTATAGACAAAGCAAGGGGAAGTTAGATAGAATGCTTATCTCTCAAGAATGGCTGGACCGATTTTGACAAATTTTGTCAATTCCGAATGCCCTCCTGGTATAAAAGAATTAAAATTTAAAAAATTCCTTAAAAAGGTGGCAATAATGATGTTAATATAAATTTTGTATTATTTTGATAAATTTTCTTTATTTTTCATATTTTTTATCGCATGCGATTTTTTCAATTTTTCTTATAATATCGAAGTGTACATTTTGTAATATTTTTTCAGCTTACAACACAGGTTGGGTATACTATATACAGATTGCAATTATCGTCTGATCCTCACGAACATATTCATAAGGGTAGGGTTAGGCCCAGAGTGCTAGGCCTATTGTTTTTAAAGATGTCCGCAATATATTTAGGGGTTGAAATGGACCAACAATTAAAATGTTCATGATTTTGCAGCCGTTATAAAGGCATATTAACCAAAGGACTCGCATGAATTTATAGTTTAGGACAGCAAATAGAATGGACCACTACCTTTGTGTGAAAAAAAAAACCAAAAGGCGAAATCCAAATCCTTCTTTTTTTGCTGATTTCATTGACGAATATAGTCAAATATCGCACACAAGCAAATCAAGGATATACAGAGGGGACTCTTGCTTTTGGAGATGATCGCAAAATATGTATGGGTTCAAATGAACCAAAAATAGAAAAAATTTTCTGATCAAACAATTGAAGCCAATAAAAACGCCTGAGAAGAGAGTTAAGGACAGGGAAGAAATCTAGCATTTTGGATGACCATTGAAATTTATTTAGCTGTAAAATGGACCACAACAACTAAAAATACGACGATGTGCGTAAATATTGGACAAATGTCCCTTTTCAAAATACTAAAAGTGTTATCCGTGACATAATTTCAAAAACGAAATCTTCTAATATGGATTTGGACATAAGGGGGCTTCTAATATATTGTAGTGTTGTAGGGTATCACATGGTCGGCCCCGTACGACTATAGCCTTTGCTTACTTGTTATTTTTTCATTTTAACTTAAAAAATACACACTGTTATAACAATTATCTATATAAAATATATCTTTAAAGGGTCATTTCACTTGATACCATCATAAATAATTAGCCTATCACTCCTCATTTTTGGTTGCTTGAAATTAGCATCGTAAAGAAACACACATTAACATAACACTGACAACACATTTTTAAACACTTTTCCCATTTAAAGAAAAGAGAGGTAAACTCTTTTTCTCCATTTTTTTGTTGTATCCCCAACCCAGTAACGATATAAATTTAATTACATTAACAATCGACAAAAATCATTACCAGCAATAAAAGTGAAACGATTCACATGAATATTAGCGCAAAAGTCTCTAAGACTCCACTCGGAATGTCCTTCAAGGCAACCTCGAAAGGACTTCTCTTTGGTAAATACTTGAGCGAAGTAGCTCGTTTTAAACAAATTGTACATGACCATAGACCCGCCAACCAACCAACCAACCAGCCAGCCAATGGTACAATTAAATGGACAATTGAATGGCTGGGTAGATGGCAAAATGAGTCGCCAGCATTAAAAACAAAAAGTAAAAAATCGAATGAGGCAAAGAAGAAAATCGTAGTCGAAAGAAGGGAGCACAAACAAAATAATGAAAATAAAACACTATTAGACAACGCCTCAATGAATTTAAATCTTTTTCGTTATTGGCAAAATAATTAAAAGAGCCCAAGACAAGAGCCAATAGAAACAACAAATATTAGGGCGAAAGCAGTAACATTGAGAAGAAGAAATCCGAAATAGAACTGTAGTAAGAACATAAAAAAGTCCAACAAACTCATTACAATTTCTTCAAAGACCTTGCCTTGAGTTGCAAGACAGTGTAAGACAATTTAAAGAAATAAAGTACTATGGAACCGCTAAAGACGATATAGATGACAAAACAAGTAAGCAAAGGCTATAGCAGTGCGCGGCCGACCATGTGATACCCTACAACACTACAATATGTGTGAAGCCCCCTTATATACAAATGCATTTTGGAAGATTTCGCTTTTGAAATTACGTCAAGGAGCACTACCCAGATATTACAAGGGACATTTGCCCAATATTTACGCACTCCGTCGTGCTGGTAGGTAAATATAAACCAATGGTCATCCAAAATGATAGAATTTTTCCCCGTCCTTAACTCCCTTCTCAGGCGTGTCGATTGGCCTCTATTGTCTGATCAAGACATTTTTTCTGTTTTTGGCATATTTGAACCCCTAAATATTTTGGCATCATCGCTAAAAACGAAAGGCTTTATCTCCAAATTTAGATTCATCTATGTGATTTGCTTGTCTACGATATTTGGCTATATTCGTCAAAGAAATCAGCATAGAAAAACCAGAAGTTCGATTTGCTGGTAATGGTAGTGGTTCATTCTACCCGCTGTCCTAAACTCCAACTTCATGCGAAATTTCGTGTCCTTTAGTTTCTATTTGTGACCTTTATAACGGCTGGAAAATCAGGAACATTTTTAGTTGTTGATCCATTTCAACCCCAAAATATATTGCCGACATCTTTGAAAACAATAGGCCTAGCCTTTCTGAGCCTAACTCTACCTTTGTGAAAATTTTCGTTAGGATCGGGCGGTAATATCTGACACAATATTTATTTAACACAAATATTATATTTCACCCACTAAATATTACCCGATGACCATCAAAATTGGAATGCTTCTGCCCAGTCCTAAGTTCTAGCCCCATGATAACTTCCGCTTTGATTGGTCTATAATTGCGACCTGCAGAGCAACTGCAAAATCATTAGTTTTTTCCGTTTTTAGTCCATTTCAACCCCTAAATATTATGCGATCATCTCCAAAAGAAATTGGGTTCTATTCTGACCCTAGCCCCACCTCCATTCTAATTTTCTTGAAGATCGGGCCATAATTGCGACCTGTAGAGTGATTACAAATTAACATGGACAGACGGACGGACGGACATACATAGCTAGATCGACTCAGCTCGGCGAGATAGGAAGATCCACATATACTTTCCTATGTGGGAAACCAATATTTCGAGGTGTTACATAATTTTTGGCCCAATCAAACTTATAATACCCCCAACACATAGTGCTGTAGGGTATAACAATTTTGTTAGAAAAAAATTTTAATGGCTTAAATATAACTTAAAACCTCATACTTTTAGTTACAGAGGTAGTCTCTATCATTTAATGCTTCAAATCTGAAATCGATCTAGCTAAGTCCATCTGTCTGTGAGGACGAATGGTACACACAATAACACTCGAATTCTGTACTTGTTTGGTCCAAACACATCTTGAAATTTTTGCAAAAAATAAATCTTCCTTCATTGAAATAAGCCCAAAATGTTCCAAAGAAAAAAAAAAAAAAAACTTATGCATTCAATAGAAGCCAAAGGATAATATTGGTGTACTTCTTCAGGTTCCACAGTCACAAGGGTTAAAACTTTTTATATTCACAACTATTATAGAGACGTAATTTGTTCACGATTTCCTTCAAATCATATTTCAAGATTTCAGTATTATTTATATTATATTTCATAAGAGATCTGGTGAGGATTTTTACCTATTCCTTTAATTTTTAAAACTTCAAAGTAAAATAATTTTCAGAAAATGTAAAATTAGTGTTCGATTCTTTAAGTCCACAAAGTTAAAAAAAAAAAACAAGTAAAAAGCTGTAAGTTCATTTGGGCCGAACTTTGAATACCCTCCACTATTTGGAACAAATTTGGCAATTTTGAAAAAAAAAAAACAACAAAAATCTTTTAAAATCTTAACAGAATTACGGTCTATAAGCCGACGTGGACCTGCATAGCCAACTTTTGTCATACACCATTACAATATTCAAATGCGAAACTTAAATAAAGGGGGTGAATAATGTAGCTAAAATCATTAAAATATCGAATATAGGGAGGTACCATATGGGGGATATACCAAAACATGGAGCTGCACACACAAATTTCCGTCATAGGCTGTAGTATCCATGACGAACTTCAAACACCATATTTGAAACAATTCCGGTGAATAATGTCTCTAAAATCATCAAAATACCAAATATTGAGTGGTACCGTTATTTGGGAGCTATACAAAGACGTGGACCTTCACAAACGATTTTCTGTCTTAGGCTGTAGTATCCATTACGAACACAAAATACCAAATTTGAAATAATTCCAGTGAATAATGTCGCTGAAATACCAAATATCGGGAGGTGCCGTTATATGGGGCCTGCACGGACAATTTTCCGTCTTAGGTTGTAGGTCCATTTCGAACTTCAAATACCAAATTTGAAACATTTCCGATGAATAATGTCGCCTATATCATTAAAAATACCAAAAATAGGGAGGTACTATTATATGAGGGCTATACGAAAGCGTGAACCTACATGGCCCATTTTCTATACTATAAGTCCTGCAGACATAATATACATTTGAGTAAAATTTTATCAACCTACTTATTTCGTTCAGGAGCTACAATGTTTTCCACAGAGGAAAGTCGGAAGGACATAGCGAAATCGACAAAGAATTTTATGATAATCAAGAATACAGAATGACAGACTTGATATATTCCCTATACTATGTACATAGCTAGATCGCCGAGATAGGAAGATCACATGTGCAGGACCAATATTTCGAGGTGTTACATAATTGTTGGCCCAATCAAACGTATTATACCCCCAACACATAGTGTTGTAGGGTATAACACTTTTGTACGAACTGAAATATTTGATAAGTTTTGGAATAATTCAATCATTCATTTCAGATTTGTAGATCTTGAAAACCTTATCCTCAAAATTGAATTGGGTGTAGTATAAATTAGTGTGTACCGTTATTCTTGATTTTATGCATCAATCATTAACTTTAGGAGTAACGCCCAAATTTTACAGACTACAATAACATAAATAGGGTTCTCACTTATAGGTCTACGTATTCTAGCGTCAAATGATTACGAGAATATAAAATCACTGAAATTAAGTTTTATAACCTTACTCAAATATCGAAATAAAAACTACAGCTCGGAGAAGAAACGATAAATTAAAATAAGTAAGTAAAGGCTATAGCCATGCGGGGCTGACCATGTAATACCCTATAACAATATCATATATTGGAAAACTTCCTTTCGACCAGACCAATTTTAGTCGATTATTTGAAATAATGGGATATATTTTCCTTATATTTATACTCCATGTCGTGCTGATAGGTATAGGTAGGATATAGAATTTCACACAAATGTTGTGGTCCATTTTACCCCCTAAATATAATTTAAATGTCGCCCAAAATGCTACACTTCCGCGCTGTCCTTAACCCCAACGTTATGAAAAATTTCGCGTCGATGAAAAAATAAAAGACTTCTAATCTGACCCTAACCCCATCCTCATGAAAAATTTCTTGAGAATCGGACGATGTTTGCGACTTGAATATAATACTCCCAAAACATAGTGTTGTAAGGTAAGAGAATATTACAAAATCTAAAATTAAATATTGTAAGTCATATAAAAATCTCATGCGATAAAAAATATGACAACAAATTAAAAATATATAAAAACCAGTAAAGAAAGCCTTAAAGTCGGGCGGGGACGACTTTATGATACGCTATACCACTTTGCTAATTTAGTAGAGCTCCGCATAACAATTACAAGTTTTTATGGGAGAATTCAATCATACACGCTATGATTATAACTATAATTTAAATTTCAAAGGACTAAATATGCCGAAGCATTTGAATCTTTTAAATTCGGAATTGTATTTCCCATTTGGTGCAAAATTAATTTGAAATCAGATATATATATATATGGGAGCTATATAATAAAAAAAAATCTGAACTGATCTTGATAAAATTTGGCAAATGTTATTCTGAGCTGTATTTCATATATTCCCCCAAATATTGTTGTAACAGAGTGCACATTACGGCTGCGGAGGACAAAAATAACAAATCGGACGAACAGTATATATGGGGGCTATAGCTATATCTGAGCCGATCTTCACCAAATTTGACGTACTAGCTTCTAGACTCAATTCGGTCGTAAGTACCAAAATCCATCCCATTTGGACAAATATTACACGTTTAGTGCACAATAAAAGGTAAATCAGACGAAGATATATATGGGAGCTATATCTAAATTTTGACCGATTATCTCCAATGCCAAACAAATGATTTGTGCAAAATTTCATCTGGATAGGGCAATACATGCGAACAGTACTTTGTTTAAAAAAATACATAGACGGACATGCATAATTCGACTCAGAATGTGATTCTATGCAGATCATCAAAAGGAACTATGGGTCTATCTCGTTTCCTTTTGCCTGTTACAAACAAATGCACTAAGTCATAATACCCTGACCACCTTGTGGTGTAGGGTATATAAAAAAAAATCACTTCTGTATTGGTATATTTTTACGCGACGTTCTTATTTTTTATCCCTTTCTGGCAAGAGACAATTCCGAATTTGTGAGAATTGTCAAAATCAATCCAGCAAATATTGACCGATGACCAAACAAAATTGTAGGCTAAACCCTAGCGCTATGCTAAATTCCGTGTCGATTGGTCAATAATTGCGACCTGTACAGCAACTGCAAAATCAGGAAATTATGCGATTATCTCCAAAAACAGTAGGCTTCTGTTC
The DNA here is from genome assembly GCF_030504385.1 of Musca domestica. Classification (NCBI taxonomy): domain Eukaryota; kingdom Metazoa; phylum Arthropoda; class Insecta; order Diptera; family Muscidae; genus Musca; species Musca domestica. The sequence continues at coordinate 981,746 of NW_026712283.1, read as the reverse complement.
TGACTTAGCTCCACCACCATTCTAAATTTCGTTGGGATCGGGCCATAATTGCGACCTGTAGAGTGATTATAAATTAACATGGGCAGGCGGGCAGATGTACGAACGGGTATGTATAGCTAGATCGACTCAGCTTGGTGAGATAGGAAGATGCATATATGTCGGGAACCAATATTACGAGATGTTACATAATTTTTGGCCCAATCAAACTTCTAATACCACCAACATATTTAGGGATTTAGGGTATAACTATAATTGTTATACATTACGGGGTTCTTCATAACTTAATTTGATGTTAATTTTCAATCCTACAGATATTTTATTGGATTTATAAGATTTCTTCTTTAACGCGCTTACAAGAACAACTCTTGTTTTCCATTCAACATGATAATCCTGTTAAGGAAATCCTTTGAATTGCCATTATTTAAAAGTTTAACCAATATTAAATGTTGACAAACACACAAAAGATTTCTGATAAGGAACGAACCTTACAAAGAAATTGCCAAGAAGTAGAATCCGCAAAACTCCATCATCCACAAAACAATCCAATTCAGGCTAAAGCGAAAAATAAAGCAATTAACACAGTTCGACCTGTTTAAGTGTTAAATTCAGTGTTCGAAGGTCCAGCCAGTTAGGTGGCGTGTTAATGAATTCAGCTCGCCATTCACCTCCACCCTGCCAACGTACGTTTAACATGCGCCACTTGGCAACTCCTTAAAAATAATTAAATTGATTTTAATGTCTCGAACAGACAGCCAACCAGAGATAAATAGACAGACATCCTCTATCTAACCAGGTAGCCGTAGACGAGTAATGAAATACAATTTTATTTCACAGAATGAATGCTATTGTTTTGTGAAAATAATTTTGGAAATTCATGTTTTGATTTCGAACAACATTCTAATTAATGTAAATGTTTAGACATCTTCTCCGGTGCGCTTAAGTCGATTTGCAAAAGGTAAACAGGCAATTAGTAATTTATAAGAATTACTTGTATTAAAACCAATTAGCAGAGAATGATTTTGGTATTGTGGAAGCCGAAACGATTTAGTTATTGTATTTTTAATCTTTTGTTTTGTCTTTAATTGAAATCGTAAGTAACGGTGATAGTAATCTGCTAAATTACCTGAAATAATTGTATAATGACTTGATACGATTGTGTGTGTGCTTGTATGGGTGGATGTGTGTGTGTGTGTGAGTGTAGTAAAGCTGCTCAGGGCATATATGTACGCCCATACGTATGCGTATTATGGATTTATGCAATTGTAATACTCATACGCCACTTAGGCTGATTCGACAGATTATCGATTATTTCTTCAAGTAATGGAAACATTACAAATGAAATATGTAAATCAGCTAATATTTCAATGAACATCTCTATGTCTATGCGAATTAATAATTTAACTGGAATTAATAAAAGTTAATGGGAATATCAATATTGTGTCAATATGCGTTGTTTTGCATTTGAAAACTGAGTTGAATGAACGATTTAAGTTCAAAGTATTTAATTAGTTAAGGTGAAATTGGAGCTGTAGCATAAAAGGTGAGTATATTTCAGAGTCCAATAGATTTGTATATCCTGCACGACACAGTGGAAAGGGTATTATATCTTTGTGCATTTGTTTGTAACAGGGAGAAAAAGCGAGATAGTCCCAGAGTTACTTTTGAAGATATTTATAGAATCACTTTCTAAGTCGATTTATGCATGCCAGCTCGTCCGTCCGTCGTAGTATTCTTGTTAATAAAATTCAGGTCGCATTTATTATCCAATTCAAATGAAAATTTGCAAAAAATATTTGTTTTGTTCCAAAGAATAACCCTATTTAAATTGGTGATAATTGGATTAGATTTAGATATAGCTCCCAAACATATCGTCAACCAATGGCCAATATAAGTCCAAATTGCCTGTATTGTTTTACAGCCCACCGAATTCAGTCTAGAAGCAAGTATATCGAATTCGGAGAAAATTGGTTCAGATATAGCTATAGCTCCAAGATATATATGTTTCATCCGATTTGGGGTTTTAAGTCCCTCACATGCGTAATATGCACTCCACAAGAATGATATTTGGTACCGGACATCAGATACTGCTCGAAAATACCTCTATCAAATTTTATCGAGATCGGTTCAGATGTGGATATAGCTCTCCTATATATCTTCAACCGATTTCGGGTTAATTGTGCATCAAATGGTCAATATCAGTCCAAACGACCTGAATTTTGGCACATCCGACCGAATTCAGCCTTAATAAGGCAAAACTCAAAAATTCAGCCGAGCCTGGCTGTGGGATTTGAACCGCGGACCTCGGTGTGCAGCCAACTAGAAGTTGCCGTCTCTACGTTCAGAGCCATTAACCCGTCTTCCTAAAGTAGCACAAAAACGAGTGTATGCATTGGAAGCAATGTAGTTGTTGTGGACAAAAAATCCATCACTACAAAAACAAAAAAACTTTGCTGTAAAAAAGATCTGCCAATAGAACTTGAGTCGAACCTGGAGAGTTTCTAGTGTATAATTCACATATGCTAATTTGCAATAAGTTCAAAATATATACTACTTTCCAGAGAACGGCCCTTGTAAGCCATCATCCACACCAAATATGCCTGATGAGCCGCTTAACCAACGGCGAAATGCGTCGCATAGTGGTGAGTGTGTGATAGTGTCTATCTGGCTTTCCTTTTCACTGCGAATTTCAGATCATTAAGAAATCAAACACATAAAGCAAGTACATCAAATTTGGTGAAAATCAGTTCAGATATAGCTATAGCTCCCACATATATGTTTCATCCGGTTTGGTGTTTAAGGCTCTCAAATTCGTAATATCCATTCGACAACAATGATATATATCGCTGACCAATTTTATCAAGATCGGTTCTGATTTGGATATAGCTCCCACGTATATGATCAACCGATTTCAGGTTTATTGTTCTCCAAAAGGCCAATATCAGTCAAATTACATGAATTTTGACACATCCAACCGAATTCAGTCTAGAAGCAAGTACATCAAATTTAGTGACAATCAGTTCAGATATAGTTACAGCGCCTATGCGTCAAATTACAGCGCATTCGGGCTGAATATTTATTTGATATAAAAAACCCTTCCAGCTACCTGTTATATTATTTTGCGATATATGTAGCAAATTTTAATTTCGAATTCGTAGAAGACTGCCGCGGAACATTTTTCAGATTTTTTTAATGTTCAGTCACCATCAACCAGCTTATCTAAATTATTGATATTCTGAAGCTACTTTAATCTACAACAATATGTGTTATGGGTATTATAAATTTAATGGGACCAAAAAGTTTGCAACATCTCGAAATATTGGTCCTAGGTTTAGACTTTATATATGGATTTTCCTATCTCGTAAAACTGAGTCGATCTAGCTATGTGTGTCCGTCTATCCATGTTAATCTGTAATCACGCTACAGTTCGCAATTACGGCCCGGGAAAGGATCAGAATAAAAACTATTGTTTTTGTAGGTTATAGCAAGGTATTTAGAGGATGAAATAGACCAAAAACAGAAAAATCTTAATTTTGCCGTTATTTATCACCAATGAGATTAAAACAAAACAGAGACAAATTTGTGTAAATAAAATACCAACATTTTCATTACATCGCAAATATGCTAATAGCCAAGAGCCAGGCCAAACTATGAATGTCTATCCCTCCGTCTGTCCATGTTAATGTGTGATCACTCTACAGGTCGGAATTATGGCCCGATCTTCACGAAATTTAGAATGGAGGAGGGCTAGACCCAGAATAGAAGCCTATTGCTTTTGGAGATGATCGCATAATATTTAGGGGTTGAAATGGACCAAAAACTTAAAAAACCCAGTTGCTCTGCAGGACTCAATTATAGGCCAATCGAGGCGGATTAGCGTAGGGCTAGAGCTTAAGGCTGGGCAGAAGCCTTCTAATTTTGATGAGCATCAGGAAATATTTTGGGTGAAATAGACCATAACATTTGTGTTAAATTAAAAGTCAAATTTTCCATTAAACCGCGAACATTTTTAATTCCGGCGAATGGGGTTATAATATGCAGATTGCAATTATTGTCCGATCCTTACGAATATTTTCACACGGGTAGGGTTAGACTCAAAGGGGCTAGGCCTATTATTTTCAAAGATGTCCGTAGTATATTTAGAGGTTGAAATGGACCAATAATTAAAAATTTTCCTGATTTTGCAGCCTAACGCCTGCAGGACACGAAATCTCGCATGAAGTTAGAGTTTAGGACAGCGGGTAGAATGGACCACTACTTTTGTGTAAAAAATACCTACATTACTTCCGGGCGATATCCGAAATACACAAAAGGCAAACTTCTGGCTTCTTTGTGCTAATTTCGATGACGAATAAAGCCAAATATCGTAGACAAGCAAAACATATAGATGAGTCTACATTTGGAGATACAGAGGGGCCTCTTGCTTTTGGATATGATCACAAAATATTTAGGGGTTCCTGATCACACAATCTAAGCCAATCGACAATCCCGAGAAGAGAGTTAAAGACAGGGAAGAATTCTAGCATTTTTGATGACCATTGGAACGCAACAACTAAGAGCACGACGGAGTGCGTAAACATTGGGCAAATGTCCCTGGTCAGAATGCTAAGGAGCAGTGCTCCATAATTTCAAAAGCTAACTGAGCAGTGCTCCATAATTTCAAAAGCGAAATCTTCAAAAAAGGACTTGTGCAGAAGCCCTCTTATAACATGCAGTAGGGTATTACATAGTCGTCCATGCACGACTATAGCCTTTGCTTACTTGTTTTCAATTGGTTTTTTTTTTTTTTTTTTTTTTTTTTAGTTGTAATTCCTAGTTATAAGTGCACATCAAAATATAGATATAACTCTATTCGCTACAGCAAGTGTCGGGAGCAAATACTATTTATCTTATTTACTGAATATTTGTTAAATACAATTACATATCTAAAGAATGTTTAAGCATGTAGCATCCCCATTTTATGTAATGATATTAGAATAATACATGATAGTTTAACGTGTCCCTGATATTTATTGTTAATACCATGTCTTTAATGAAATGAATGATGTCTCAATAAATAAAAAAAATATTTAATTGTAAATAATTGTTTCTAAGTTTTATACCTTTCAATGCTATGAGTTGTGGGTATTATCCCGTTAATTTGCAATCACGCTACAGGTGTCAATTATTGTCCGATTATCATGGAATTTTTCATGGGGGTTGGGTTGGAGCCAAAGTAGATCCCTAATGTTTCTGAACGTGTTCGCAACATATTTAGAAAATGAATCCAAAACTGAAAAATTTCCTGATTTTGCAGTCGCGCTATATGTCTCAGTTTCCTTATTTGTTACTTGCTAAACTTTCCTCTCTTCACATTTACGCAGAACAATGCAATTATTGTCAATACCTTTTCAAATAAGTAAATGCTTTTTGTTTTATTAAAGACAATACCTGGGCCACATATTCTCATAAATCACCTTCTATAAAATTCAATATTAATATGAATTATGAATGTGTGTGTGTGCCATGTCTGAAGATATTTCTTAGCAAACATATGAATGTATGTTTGTGTGTGGACATTTCTACTTTTCCAGCCATATTGTCGAATGCTACTCATGACCCCCTTAGCATTGTCATGTGTTTTTGGGATACACCATCTTATAAATAAGCAATTGCCTTGAATTTCTCTTACCCGCCCGACCATTTCTTTACTTGGTCAAATAATTTCCATTATATGTACCTGCACATTATAGAGTTGGCCATCTAAGCAGATGTAAATGTTGGCCAGGCTTTCGACGTGTGTGTCGGTGTCGGTCGGCTGTTTGGTCAATTTGATTCATGCTCACATGTGTGAAGGAGACATATAAATGCCTTAATATGCTTAAGGGCAGCCATATAGTCAATTTAGACAATGTGGCCACAAGTTGTTAAATATTAATGGTTTTTGATATTTATTACATTAAGAAAGAAGGTACGATAGGCACCGATGATGTGACTAACTAATGTCTGACTATCGGGAAGATTGAAGATTTTTGCTTAGAGGACGGGGGAAAAAAGTTAGATGGAATTAAATTTTGGAGAACAAATAGAAATAAAACAAGTTAAAAAGGGCAAAATTAAATTGCCCCCCCAAAAAAAAAAAAAAAAAAACAAGAAAGCAAAGGCTACAGTCGAGCGGGGCCGACCGTTGAATACCCTACAACACTATAATAAACCATAGAGTTTATATAGGCGAAGTACTCGACAGAATTCCACAGAAGTGAGTCTTTCCTGTATTTGAATTCTCCAAAAAGTCTCTGGAATGGACATTTTCGTATTTTGTCTACAAAAGTTGGCAAACTATTTCACACATTGAATATTTTTGGATGGCCATTAGAAACTGCTTGGCTTTTGCAATGTCCGGTAACCCCCATTCAAATGTGCGTGAGGATCGGGCGATACTTACGACCTGCCGACAATTTTGCAGTTTTTTGGTCCATTTCAACCCCTAAATATATGGCGATCATCTCCAAAAAGAGTAGGCTCCTATTCTGACCCTCATCTTATCCCCATGCAAAATTTCGTAAGGATCGGGCCATAAATGCGATCTGTATATGATATCCTGATATCCCAACTACTTAGTTTTGTTAGGTGTAGGAATATTACCAAATGTTTAATTCAAAATGAAAATATGCCAAAATTGAAAAAATATGAGAAAATTTTACAAAATCAATATTTTCATCTTTAGAGAGATATTTTTATGCGATTTTTTTAGACGTTTTTTCTTTCCTGCCAAGAGGCCATTCTGAATTAATGAGAACTGTCGAAATCAGTTCAGCCGTTCTCGACATATAAGAGATCTTTCAAGCATATCTTCTTTGATAGACATATATATCGCACATATTTTGCTATATATCCGATTTGTTGGATGTTAACATCAATGTAAAGGTCAGAAGTAACCTTGTCATGGCTTTATGATTTCGCCGGGATTTAAAATATTCGCGGTTTGATGAAAAATTTTGAATTTTTTCAATACAAAAGATATGGTCTATTTTACCCGCTAAATATTACCCGATGACCACCCAAATTGGTAGGCTTCTTCCCCTCCCTAAACTCCAGCTACATGCGAAATTCCGCGTCGATTGGTCTATAATTGCGACCTGTATAGCTTCTGCAAAATCCGACATTTTTTCAGTATTTGGTCCATTTTAACCCCTAAACATTTGGCGATCATCTCCAAAAGAAATAGGGTTCTATTCTGACCCCAGTCCCACCTCCATTCTAAATTTCGTGAAGATCGGGCCATAATTGCGACCTGTAGAGTGATTACAAATTAACATGGACAGACGGACAGACGGACGGACGGACATACATAGCTAGATCGACTCAGCTCGGTGAGCTAGGAAGATCCATATATACTTTCCTATATGGGAAACCAATATTTCGAGGTGTTACATAAATTCTGGCCCAATCAAACTTATAATACCCCCAACACATAGTGTTGTAGGGTATAAATAACAACAAAAAATTATCAATATAGGTTCATTTTTCGGTATATGAATACCCTCCACCATTTGGAATGAACTTGGAAATAAAAAAAAAAATAGAATCCCTTAAAATTCTGTCAAAATCTTAAAAATACAGATATAGGGAGTTACTATTACTTTGGTTTAAATACGAAGACGTGGACTCACGTAGGTAATTTTCTGTCACAGGCTGTAGTACCCATTTCGAAGTGCAAATAGGATATTTGAAACAATTTCGATTATAATGTACAATTCCGGGGAAGAATGTAACTAACATCTGCAAAATATGCATATAAGGAGGTACCGTATATGGGAGCTATACTAAGACCTGGATCTGTACAGACAATTTTCTGTCACAGGCAAAAGTATCAATTACGTACTTCAAATACGAAATTTGAAATAGATCCTTTAAATAATTTCGCAAATATCATAAAAATAGCGAATATAGGCGGTACCGAAGACCTGGATCTGTATGAAATTTTCTGTCATAGGCTAAATTATCAATTACGAACTTCAAATACGAAATTTGAAATAGATCCGGTAAATAATTTCGATAAAATTATAAATATCGAGAATATAAGTGAAAGAACTTACACCACAACAGAAAGAAAATAGACTCAAAAGAGCTAAAGAGTTGCTTCGCTCGGCCGAAAGGGGTGAACTGCTGAATTTGGGTTTCTCCGATGAGAAAATATTCCCAACAGTTTGTAAACAAACAAAATTATCATGTTTACCAAGGAGGTCAGCTGAAAATGTGCACCTTTTGTTGGCCACCAGAACTCAAGCGCGAGTCATGGTGATGGTGTGGGCAGCCATAACAGCGGATGGACGCCCTCCGCTTGCATTAAACGACAGTGGCATTAGAATAAATGCCGAATATTATCGCGAAAATATTCTGGAGGATGTATTAAAGCCTTGGGCAAGCAAACATTTTGGCTGCAGACTTGGACATTCAACAGGACTCAACATGATCGCACTCAGCACGTACCACCCAAGAAAGGTTACAAAATGAGGTTCCTCACTTCATTTTCAGCGCACAATGGCTATCAAAATCTCCGGAGACCTATCCGTTGGACTATTGTGTCTGGAGTATTTTGGAAAGCAAAGTTAGCACTAAAAAATACCAAAGTGTCGATCACCTCAAGCAAGCGCTTCGCCAGGAATGGACCAAAATACCGCAGTGCAACATTCGGGCAGCATGTGAAGTTTTCAGTGGCCGTTTGAAGGCCATAATTCGTGCCAAGGGTGACCAATACGAACAAATCTAAACTTATTCTAAAATTTGATGCTGTTTCCGATATTTGTTGCTTTCATTCAATAAAATGAAAAAAACGAGTAAGCGGGGCCGACTATGTGATACCCTACAACACTACAATATATTTTAAGCCTCCGTATGTCCAAATATATTTTATAAGATTTCGATTTTGAAATTATATTACAGAGCCTTGTCCAGATATTACCCTTAGCATTGTGACCAGGAATATTTGCCCAATATTTACGCACTTCATGGTGCTGTTAGTTGTTGTTGTCCATTTTACAACTAAATATATTCCAATGGTCATCCAAAATGCTAGAATTCTTAACTGTCCCTAACTCTATGCTCAGGCGTGTCGATTGGCTTCTGATGAGCTAATCGTTTCTGTATTGGTTCATTTGAACCCCTAAATATTTTGCTATCATTTCCAAAAGCAAGATGCCCCTCTATATTTCTAAATATAGACTCATCTATATGATTTAATTGTCTACGATGATTGGCTATATTCGTCAAGGAAATCAGCATAGGAAGCCAGAAGTTCGCCTTTTGTGTATTTTGAATTCGCCTGTAAATAATGTTGGTATTTTTCCACACAAAACTAGTGGTCCATTTTACCCGCTGTTCTAAACTCGAAATTCGTGCGAAATTTCGTGTCCTTTTGTTTCAATTTGTGACCTTCATAACGGCAGAAAAATCAGGAACATTTTTTGTTGTTGGTCCATTTCAACCTCTAAATATATTGCGGACATCTTTGAGGCCTAGCCCTTTTGAGCCTAACCCTACCTTTGTGAACAATTTCGTGAGGATCGGACGATAATTGCAATCTGTATAGAATAACCCCAAACTGTGTTGTAAGGTGAAAAAATATTACAAAATGTACTCTTCAATATTATAAGTCAAAATGAAAAAATCGCATGCGACAAAAATTATGAAAAAAATAAAGTAATGTAACAAAATACTACAAAATCAATATTAATATCATTATTGACACCTTTTTATGCGATTTTTTTAGATTTTATTCTTTTATGCCAAGAGGGCATTTTGAATTGACAAAATTTGTCAAAATCGATCCAGCCATTCATGAGCTAGAATTAGTCAGAATTGACCTCTTCGTCAATTTGTGATTTCGCCAGGATTAAAAATATTCGCAGTTTAATGGAAAATTTGATTTTTATTTAACACATATGTTGTGGTCTATTTCACCCACTAAATATTACCCGATGACCACCAAAATTGGAAGGCTTCTACCCAGCCCCAAGCTCTTGTGACCTGTAGGGCAACTGCAAAATCAGGAAAATTTTCAGTTTTTGGTCCATTTCAACCCCTAAATTTTTTGCGATCATCTCCAAAAGAAATAGGGTTCTATTCTGGTCTTAACCCCACCTCCATTTTCAATAATTGCAACCTGTAGAGTGATTACAAATTAACATGGACAGATGGACGGACGGACATACATAGCTAGATCGACTCAGCTCGGCGAGATAGGAAGATCCATATATACTTTCCTATGTGGGAAACCAATATTTCGAGGTGTTACATAATTTTTGGCCCAATCAAATTTATAATACCCCCAACACATAGTGTTGTAGGGTATAAAAATGTAAAAATTATGGCGTTTGACTTTGTTACAGTTTTTTTTAGCTCAACCTGTATCTACATGTGGGGTCCTCTTTCGAGGTTTCACAAACGGAATTTACCCTCCATACTATGGTTGAGGGTGAAATCAAGATATTCAGTTGGTTTCAAAATAGATTTGTTGAAATTGGAAATAATTCTTCCAAGCGGACTTGTTTAATTTTATTTGACTGTGATTTGTTTCTATTTCTTACTGGAAACTTTTTAAATTGTTTTTTCTTTTCTTCGAGTGTAAAGAACACAAAAATTACGTCTAACATTCGATTTGACATGAAGCCATATCTATGCCATGTGTGTGGAAATGGACATTTGTATAACAATTTATATATTCTATTCTACGAATTATATCCATTTCATTTTCTCATAATCGGAAACCAAACAAGTACAATAGATTTATACAAACACACTCGTAGCACACACACACACGCACACGTATGCATATGTATTTTCGAAACAATATATATAAGTGTATTATAATCGAATAGATTCTTGTTGTTCTCAAAATCTTCTGAGATTTTAACATTAATTCAACACATTCATGCATATTAACAAACTGCAGCAAAACAAGATACACACAAATACATACAAATGTATGTGTGAGTGTCTTGCCATTATCTACATTGTCTTGATGGCGTTGGATAAAATCTTAGGATAATTTCTAATTAATTTTTCATAAAAGGAAAACCTCGAAATGTTAAACAATTTTCTATTTTCTTCTTCTTTTTTATTTATTTTGCTCCCAGCCTCCCATTGGGGGATTGTTGGTAAATATTTTGTTATTCGGTTTAATAAATTCCCACATAATGCTTTTAGATGGGTGAAAGGGGCGAAAACTGAAACCTATGAGGGTAATGGTATATAGAGAGCAGACTAAATATACACATTTAATGTGTACAGAATTTAAATAAATTTTGTTTCTCTGGAATATAAGAACAAAATAAAAGTCTTTGTGTTAAGTAAATAAAAGAGGACTTGGTGGGGGTACCATATAAGGTTAAAAGCTAAGCTGTCGTAAGAGAAGTTCAGAAAGATACTAGAAAACGGATGGACAGATATAAACAGGTCGGTCTCATACTTCCATAGTAGTTATTAATTAATTTATTCGGTTCTGTAACCAAAACTAGTAATTTTCTGTGCTCCAATATTAATTTTTTCTCCAAACATCCCAATTTTTGTCGTCAAGGATTTCGTATTTATATATAGAACTCGATAGTAAACAGATTAAAGCAAGATAATTCTATTGGACGATAAAAATGTGACGTTAATTTTCCTAATTTCCGAAATTAACTATTTGTTGATATTTTCTGGAAAATGAAATTGCTATATCTATTCTCCACATTCATAATATTACCTGGTCAACAATGATATTTGGTGCCAGATATGTTAGAGAGTTCAGAAATACCTCTGCCAAATTTTATTAAGATCAATTCGCATTTGGATATAGCTCTGATATATATATATATATATGTTCGATTTCAAGGATGTTGTTTGCCAAATGTGTAATATTCACCCAAATGGCATGAATTTCGGCAGAGACTACCAAATGTAACCAAGAATCGAGCGATTTAGATTTGATGAGAATCGGTTAAGATATAGTTATAGTTCCCATATATATTTTTCATCCGCTTTTATGTCTAAGTCACCCAAATCCGTATTATACACTTCATAACAAGGATTTTCGGTAGATAGATATTGAGCACACACTAAAAATGCATTTTGCAAAATCGTATCAGATTTTGGTTATACCTCCCAAACATAAATCCCTCTAATTTGATATAAATAATACATCAAATAATGACCAGAAAAAGAAGTTTCATCCGATTTCATACTTAAGTATTTTGAAGCATGCTCTAGAGGTCACATACAATACAAATTTACCCCAGCCAACTTTTGCTTTTTTAAGATATAGTTTTAACCTACTTCAAATCTATACCGTTCTAAAGCCTTAATATGCATAGGTTTGATAGGGCCAACAAAAAAAAAAAAAAAACGAAATAATGGTCCTGCATATAGGATGTTAAACATGATTTTTCCCATCTCACCGATCTGAGTCGATATAGCTATGTATGTGCGTACGACTGTAAATCACGCTACCGTCCACAATTATAACCCGATCCTCGCAATATTTTGTATGGTGTTTTGATTATAGTCCGAATAGAAGCTTATTTCTTTTGGAGATGATCACAAAATATTTTGAGGTTGAAATTGACCAAAAACACAAATAATTCCTGATTTTGTAGTTACTCTAGCGGTCACAATAATATATCAATCGGCACGGAACTGTGCATCACACATTTACACAAAAAGATTACTTCTGACATTTACATTGATTTTAATATCCAAGATATCGCATACATAGCAAAATATGAACTTTAAAAATTATAACAAATTTAGAAGAGGCTTCTCAAAAAAAAAAAAAAAAAAACAATTTTTAGAATAACCTCAAAAGAAGATGATAATGAATATGAGAATATTTTTCTGTAATATGTTGTGATATTTTTTTTATTTTTGTGATATTTTTTGACGCATGAGATTTTTTTTAGTTTGACTTGCAATATTGAATCTTACATTTTTTTTCATCTTACAACAACGCTATGTGTTGGGCTTATTATATTCAGGTCGCATTTATCGCTTCTACACGAAATTTTTCATGGGGGAATGGTTAGGATCTAAATAGAAAACTATTGTTTCGAAAACGTTTGCAAAATATTTAGGGCTAAGAAGGGACCGAAAACCCCCAAAAAAAAAAAATCGTAGTGGATACGATGATGACCTATACAAGTCCAAATTATGTTCAACAATTCAAACTTATGTATACAAAAGCAACTTCCGACGTTCCCTATTTTATCGGTTTTAGTAATACTTTAACAGGAATTATCTCAAAAATTGTATTTAAGGTTCGGAATAGATAGGGAGATAATGGGCAATGAAGGTCCACATTTTCATATCTTCCGAAATGTTGTATTTTATTCGTTTTTGGCGGGATTTGGCTGATTTTCATTAATTATTTTTTTTTAAGCTTGTTATCCCATTTAGCATAAACAGTTGTTTTGTTTGGTTATTTTAATGGGTAGCTCCCATACAATAAAAAGCTTCAATCATTGATGGTAAAGGTCTCAGATATATTTATCAACTTTCACCGGAGTTGGAATGATTAGGATTATTTTGAAGTTGAGCCGGAATCAATTTAAATACGACTTTGGGGTCGGAGTATGTTAAACTGCATGATTCTGCAGTCCTGGTGTTGGATTCCTGAGTGGAATCAAAACTAAGCGAGTAAAAAAGCAGCTAAGTTCGAAAAATACATCTTCAATTGAAAACCATTATATGGGAGCTACCTGAAGACGTGCCAATTTTTGTCAATTTGAAACAAATTCCGGTGAATAATGTCGCTAATATAATCAAAATACCGAGTAAAGGGAGGTACCATTATATGTGGGATATACGAAGGCATGGACCCACATAGACAATTTTCTGTCATTGGTTGTTGTACACATTATGCATTCTAAATACGAAATTTGATCATTTCGTGAAGAACGTCTCTAAAATCATAAAAATACTTAATATCGGAAGATAAGTTACATAGGGGCTATACGAAGACGAAAATTAATTCAAGGATTTTTCTTTGAAATATTCGTCGTGATAATAAAGAAAGGATATTTTTTCCACTCCTTCAGGTATTCACAAAAATTCAAAGTATTAAAAATTCATAAAAAATTACAAAAGGCCAACATTTTAAAAAGTCATTTAACTTATAAGGTGGAAATAACTCGCCGATTTTCTTTGTAAAAATTGAATATAATATAAGTCTGATTTGGTAATATAAGTCTTATTTGGTAGCTCTCCAACGGGAGTTGTTATACCCTACAACACTATGTGTTGGAAGTATTATAAGTTTGATTGGGCCAAAAATTATGTAACACCTCGAAATATTGGTTTCCCACATAGGAAAGTATATATGGATCTTCCTAACTCTCCGAGCTGAGTCGTATGTCGGTCCCTCCGTCCATGTTCATGTTAATTTGTAATCACTCTACAGGTCCCAATTATGGCTGGATCTTCTTGCTTCTATCTCATGAATGGCTGGACCGATTTTGACAAATTTTGTCAATTACTAAAATAATCGCATAGAAAGATGCAAAAATGATGTTAATATAGATTTTGCAGTATTTTGTGACATTTTTTTTTCATTTTTTTCATATTTTTTATCGCATGCAATTTTTTTCAATTTGACTCATAATATTGAAATGTATATTTTGTAAATTTTTTCACCTTACAACACAGGTTGGGGTGTTATATACAGATTGCAATTGTCGTCCGATCCTCACGAAAATTTTCACAAGGATAAGGTAAGGCTCAGAAGGGGCAGGCCTATTGGTTTTAATAATATCCACAATATATTTAGGGGTTGAAATGCACCAACAACTTAAAATGTTCCTGATACCAAGAAATACCGCTAATGTACCTGGTCAAAAAGCTAAGGGTAATATCTGGGCAATGCTCTATGACAAAGCGAAATCTTCCAAAATGGATTTGGACATAAGGGTGATTCTAACATATTGCATTGTTGCAGGGAATCACATGGTCGGCCCCGCACGACCATAGCCATTGCTTATTTGTTTCAAGTGTATATGAGGTGATAATAAAATATTTATATTTTAATTACTTCAGAATCATTAATGTGGAATGATCTATAAAAATCAAATTACTTAGAGAGCTGCATAGCCAAATTGAACTGGACCTTAGTGATGGGTGTTTTATATCCCTATGCCTTTTACTTTGTCCGCAAATTTTAAGCCATTCAATTCAAATCTAAAGAAAAAAATCTAAGCAGACTTAAAAAACAATCTATTCCAATTTTTAAGTCTTATTAAATTATTATTTTTCTTTAACTCATATTGAGATTTAGCCAACTTTTTTATATTTTGCTCGAGCTGAGTTGTATGATCTAATATTTAAAAATCCGAAGTGCTATCACACACCCACCCTTATGTAGTGATTTTCGCCATTGGGGTTTATATCCCATCTATACTCTTTAAAGTAAATGTCACATTTCCTTTTTCTTTGCTTCGAATGTGATTGAATCGAATGACAAGAAGTCTGTACGGAAACCCGTTTTCTTGGAAAATACTTTTAATATTAAAAAATTTGCCATAGGCAAAAAATCGGAATTTTACAAATATTGCATGAAAGTATGCCAATAACAACATTGACTTTTATAAAATCCTATCACAACAAACCGCAACAACATCATGCCACAGACATTAAAATTGAAAGGGAATGATTTAATGCATGGAATTTTCATATCCACCCTCCTCAATGTTTTTCTATTGAAGTCACAGATGATAGCATAACAGAACGGCAGTATATTGAAGTTTCTTTTTCCATCCAATTTTCATAAGCATTATTGCGACATTTTCTTTGAATTTTCATTGGCATTTTTTGCCATCTTTACTAATTCGTCTGATTTCATGGAAACCGACAATTTGCCATGAACGGAATTCTTAATCAAAGAGGTGGAAACTGTTGTCTTGTTTAGGGTAATATATGGTGAAATGAAAAACCAACGAATTATTTGATTATTTGAGACTGGATTACTTTTACGTGAAAAAAGCATTAGGAATTTTTTGGTTTTTTTAGGGGTTAAAATTTACAAATAGGAGGTTATGAATGTTAAATGAGAATGTGTAGACTAATACTGAACGAATTTTATGAGCCAGTTTTTAAATGAAATGACAAATTTCAGTTAATTTAAAAGGAATAGGCAACAATAATCCAAGAGCAAAAAAAATAAATAAATCAGCAAAGGCTATAGTCATGCGTGCCGACCCTGTGATATCCTACAACACTACAATATGTTAGAAGGCCCTATTATGTCCAAATCCATTTTGGAAGATTTCGCTTTTGAAATTATGTCATAGAGTACTGCCCAGATATTACCCTTAGCTTTTTGACCAGGCACCTTGGTTCAATATTTACGCACTCCGTCGTGCTGTTAGTTGTTGTGTTCCACTTTACAGCTAAATATAATCCGGTAGAGATCCAAAGTGCTTGACTTCTTTCCTGTACTTCACTTAACTTAACTTCTCATGCAAAAATCCGTGTCGATTGGTTTCAATTGTGTGGTCAGGAAAATTTTTCCGCTTTCGGTTCATTTGAACCCCTAAATATTTTTCGATCATCTCCAAAAGCAAGAGTCACCTCTATATCTCCAAATTTAGACTGATCTATATAATTCGCTTCTCTACGATATTTGGCTATATTCGTCAACGAAATCAGCATTAAAAGCCAGAAGTTCGCCTTTTGTGTATTTTATATTTCCTCTTTAAGTTATTTTCAGCGTTTCGGTAGAATAGAAATGTTTGTATTTTTTCACACAAAAATAGTGGTCCCTTCTACCTGTTGTCCTAAACTCCAATTTCATACGAGATTTCGTGTCCTTTGGTTTCTATTAGTGACCTTTATAACATCATTTTGGTGAGAATTTTCCAGAAAAAAAGTTATTCGTGATGGAATTCAAGCGTGATAGTGTGATTTCTTTATATTTGGCTGGAGAACAACAAGTGGCTATCGTAAGATCATTCAAGCATTTAAATGTGAATAAATCATTTGTGCCTCGTAAAATCGATCGTTACCGTGATACTGGTAGCTTAGCCCAACGTCAAGGAAGTGGACGAAAGAAAACAGCAACATCAACAGAAATGGTTCGAAAAATGAAGAATCGAAACCTGCGTTGCAGTGGCAGAAAAATGGCTCTTGTGCTGAACATATCGCACTATTCCATTCGGCAAAAATTGAAAAAGGGGGCTCGGAGTAAAGCCATTGAAATTCTAAAAAGTGCAAGAACTTACACCGCAACAGAAAGAAAATAGCCTCAAAAGAGCTAAAGAGTTGCTTCGTTTGGCCGAAAGTGGTGAGGTTCCGAATTTAGTTTTCTCCGATGAGAAAACATTCGTTGTCCAGCAGTTTGTAAACAAACAAAATGGCAAGTAAACACTTGCCAAAGAGGTCAGCTGAAAATGTGGACCTTCGATTGGCCACCAGAACTCAAGCGCCGGCCATGGTGATGGTGTGGGCCGCCATAACAGCAGATGACCGCTCTCCGCTCGTATTTATCGTTGTATGGTCCTTAAGTTGGTTTAAAATAGGGACTGAAACCGTCCAAACTACCGAACATTAGAAGGTATCGCTATATCGGGTCATACCTTCTAATGGACCTGCACTAACACTTTTCTACTGGAAGAGGTTGAAGTGCACTTGGAAGTTGAAGTGCACTTGGAAGTTGAAGTGCTAAATTAAAACTATCTTCGTTGGAAAAAGAGTCCCAAACCTTTAAAATATGACAATACTAAAGGCAGCGTTATGCGATGGGCTATACAAAATAGTGGACCAAAATCGAACATTTGTTGGCTGAAACATTTTCTACATACTGAGAAATCTAAGCGACAATTTACTTCTAAAAAATTCTGCTAACATCTTAAAAATACAGAATTTGGCCGTTATATTAGGGGCTGTATGACGTGCATTTACATAGGCATTATTTGTCACAAGCCATTACCATATTCAAATTCGAAACTTGAAATAAACAGTGAATAATGTAGCAAAAATCATTAAAATTCCGAATATTGGGAGGCAAAGTTATATGGGGCCTATAGGAAGATGTGGCATAGACGATTTTCTGCCTCAGGCTGTGGTATTCATTACGAATTCCAAACGCCAAATTTGAAACAATTCCGCTGAATAATGTCGGTAAAATCATCAAGATACCGAATATCGGGAGGTACTGTTATATGTGGGCTATACGATGACGAGGACCTGCACAGACAATTTTCTGTCAAGAATATATACACTTTGTTGGGTCTGACATGAGTATTTCGAGGAGTTACAAACGGAATGGCAAAATTAATATACACCGCATAGTATGGTGTAGGTTATAAAAATTAGATCTTACTGTTAGAATCCTATAACATACCAAATAGGATACAATTTGATAGGACCTTCACGGCGGACCAAGGAAAGAAGACCTGGTTTACAAGAATAATTTTTTTTTGATACATTTACCACCCGCAGTCTTTAAAACCACCAAATTAAACACAAAACCCCACAATACCCTAAGACACCAAACCAAGGGACGGAATAACAAAGCAACAACGACAACGACAAAAGTAACATCAATAATACAATATTTATAGAGAATTTATGGCAAAACATTCATCTTCGTGCCCAAATCTCGTGACAATAATACATAATGGCTTTGTGTCAAAACTTCCGCCAAAAGTGTATGTGACACTCTTTTTGTTTTGAGTAATGCGCTGAGGCAAGCAATGACACAGCGACAACACCAACAATAGCAACAACAATAGAATAAAACCCGCAAAGACAAAGAATGCGAGGGAGGTTGCAGTGTTGGGAGGTTGCGAAGGAAAAGAAACACAAAAATATTCATAGCAATTTTTTTCTTCGTTTTTGAAGATTTGTCACATACCTTTGTTGGGCTGTTGTCGTTCCGAGTCTTATGCTCTGAAATCTAAAATGATATTAATACTTTTTTTTTTTCATTTAGCAGCATAAATAGACGACAATTTGACATACCCCCCAAAAACAACAACAAGAACAACGCACGAAGTCAGACATTAAGAAACATGTATAAATTATTAACCAAATGAGAATTACAACCACAGGTAATAAATGTTGACCCGGTGCAAGAGAAAAAAAAGTAGATCATTAAACATAAAAAATGACAATGAGGCAAATGTAATTGTGAAGGCGTCTGTGAACCCGAAATGTCAGGCCAATGTGGAGCGTTTTACATCAGAATAATGAAAACAGAATGAAGGAAAATTCACCAAAAACTTTTCAAAATTCATACGAACATATGTCATGGGAATACGGTGTTAGGAAATTATTAATTATTTCTTTTAAAACACGTGTAAATAGCGGCAATGTTGTATGGAGGCTGTCTGGTGATGGGATGCCATACTTCACCTCTAATATATCGAAATTAATTAATCAAGGCCTTTGGTATTTTTTCCAGAAACAGGAAGTAAAACACAATTTTTTTACTCAAAAAGAACTAGTCTTGTGGGAGCAAATATTCTGTCATGGTTTTAAAGAAACAAAGGACAGAACACAACAAAGGAGAGAAGGCGTAAAAAAATAAAAAAATTGTAACACATCTGAAAATGTCCGTATGAAAAACAAGGTGCAAAATAGTATTTTCGACAGTTTCATAAGGTTGAACCCATATCCTGCTCATTATCATAGTCGTAATGCCAATTTCATGTAATTTTTGGATTTTTCAAAATTTGGACCGTTTGTTGGGATCCATTCCAAGATATAACATGAGCCCAAATTTCATCACTGTACAATTTTTTACCTGATAAACGATCGACATAGTTTGCACTATATCAAATAGTTACTTTCAATTCTTTAATTCTGAGTAATTATTTCTTAAATTTAGATCATATGTGGCAGACGAACAAAAAGTTGAGCAACGTATCCCACGAGATGTGTGCAGAAATAATAAGATTTGCAAAGCTTAAAAATAATCTGACTCTAGTATCAAATGTTGATAACCTCTGCCATAGGGTATATATTATTTGATACGACCACAACGTGCCTAATCGAAATATCGTTTTTATACCCTTCACCATATTATGGAGGGTTTATTAAGTTTTTCAATCCGTTTATAACACCTCGAAATATATGTTTTAGACCCCACAAAGTATGTATATTCTTGATCAGCATAAAATTCTATGTCGATTAAGCGTTGTACGTCCGTATATCCGTCTGTCTATCTGTCCGTCTGTGGAAATCAATCTAGCTTCCGAACAAAATGAAGTAGATTGATAAAATTTTACTCAAATGTATATTATGTCTTCAGGACTTTCGGTATTGGAAATGGGTCATGTAGGTCCACGTTTTCATATAGTCCCCATATAATGGTATCTCCCTATATTCGGTATTTTAATGATTTTAGCGACATTATTCACTGGAATTGTTTCAAATTTGGTATTTTAAGTTCGTAAGGGATACTACAGCCTAAGACAGAAAATTGTCTGTGCAGGTCCACGTCTTCGTATAGCCCCCATATAACGGTACCTCCCGATATTCGGTATTTTGATGTGTTTAGCTACATTATTCACGGATTTGTTTAAGTTTCGCATTTGAATATTGGCTTATGACAAAAGTTACCTAAGCAGGTCCATGTCGTCGTATAGACCCTAATATAATAGCTACTTTCGGTATTTTTAAGATTCTAACAATTTTTTACGGATTTTATTGTTTTTGAGAATCGCCAAATTCGTTCCAAATTGTGGGGGTATTTAAGAACTTACAGCCTTTTTACTTGTTTATTTTCATAAAGTATATCATTGTGTGATTTTTTTTTTAATTGATGCCGATCTAGGTTTTCTGTCCGTCTACGGGAAAAAGTTATGGTACGCACCTTTCCAGCAGGTACCTTTCGGAGAGAATATTCGATTTGGTCCAAACTTGGTAGATCGTAATATTATTGTCAAACTTAGATCGAGTTCGGAGATGGGCAACATCGGTCCACTCCTTCTGGTACCTCTCTCCTGCAAAAGGCCAACAATTTCAAAGAAAATAATTTACCTCAAAGAAAGAAAAAGGATGACTCGATTTTGCTCCGACTTTGCAAATCCCGATATTTGCATTAGTTCTAGGTCAGGTTCGAAAATGAACAATATTTTTCCACTCCATCTAGTAACTCTCCCACAAAAGATCAAAGTCCATACATATTAAAGAAGGTTATGTTAGCTGCTAGGCTTATAACTCAAGAACAGCTAACTTGTGTGATGAACATTTTTTAATTGTTCATAATTTTAAATATCGCTTTTTCGCAGCTAATAAATATCGGGTGCGATAAAAAACTGCAACAAAGTTAAACGCCATATTTTTAATTTTTTTTTTAAATTTTATTGAATGAATGCAAAAAATTTCGGAATAGCATCAAATTTCAGAATAAGTTTAGATTTGTTAAAATTGGTCACCTTTGGCACGTGCGTGCTGAGTCCTGATGGAATGTCCAAGATCTGCGGCCAAAATATTTGCGCGCCCAAGACTTTAAAACAGTCTCCAGAATATTTTCGCGATAATATTCGCCATAGAGCGACCATCGTCTGTAATGGCGGCCTAAAGCATCACCATGGCCGGCGCTTTAGTTCTGGTGGCCAACCGAAGGTGCACATTTTCAACTGACCACTTTGGCAAGTAAAAATGATTTTCTTTTTTTTTTTTGTTTACAAACTGGTGGTCACCGAATGTTTTCCCATCGGAGAAAACCAAATTCGGCAGCTCACCACTGTCGGTCAAGCGCAGCAACTCTTTAACTCTTTTGAGTCTATTTTTTCTGGTGCGGTGTAAGCTCTTGCATTTTTTGGAATTTCATAGCTTTACCCCGAGCTCATTTTTCAATATTTTCCGAATGGAATATTGCGATATGTTCAGCTCACGAGCCATTTTTCGGCCACTGCAACGCGGGTTTCGATCAAGTCGCATCTTTACTTTTCAAACCATTTCTGCTGATGTTTCTTCCATCCACTCCTTTGACGTCGGGCTATGATATCAGTATCACGGTAACGAGCGATGGTACGAGATACATAAGATTTATTCACGTTTAAATGCTGGAGTGCTCTAACGATAGCCACTTGTGGTTTTCCAGCCAAATATAAAGAAATCACACTATCACGCTTGAATTCCATCACGAATAACTTTTTTTCTGGAAAATTCTCACCAAAATGCTTTTGTACACTTGTAAACTGTAAAATGAGCTGTCACGGGAATAATTTTAACAGCTATCGGAGTGGCTCAGAAATAAGAGCAGTCTGAAGTTCATTGCGGTTTTTTCGTCTCACTTTGGAAACTTCAACAAAATTGGCATCAATGAAAATTTTAGAAGTGCTCTTTTATTTATTTCTTTTATTTCCAATATTGCTGGAAGGTGGCTTTCGGCATTAAGAATATGCGCAAAAATTATGATCCATCTCACTCGCTAAATATTCTCTAATGATCATCAAATAATCCTTTTTCTGTACTTAATCCTAATGCACAATTCGATGTCTATTCGTCTGTAATTGTGACATCAAAATCCAGGGAAAGTTTTGTTTATTTGTAGATTGCATTTAGATCATTGGAAACTGAGCGGTATTCACAATGGTGGGCATACGCCAAGTATTTCAAGGTGTTACACAATTTTTGGCCCAATCAAACCTGTTGCGCATATTTTTGTAGGGTCTAAATATATATACCTGAAGAGAATGAACAATTTTCCCATGCGAGTTTTTTTTTTAGAAACAATTATAAAAGCTGTATGTTCGGCCGAGTCGTACTTTAAATTCCTTCCACAATTTGGAACAAATTTGGCAATTAAAACAAAAAATACAATTTGTTAAAAATTCTGTTTAAAAAAAAGTCTTAAAAATACCAAATTTGAAACATTTCCGGTAAATATCGGGAGCCACCGTTATATGGGGGCTATACGAAGACGTGGACCTGCACAGACAATTTTCCGTATTAGGCTGTAGTATTCATTACGAACTTAAAATACCAAATTAAAAACAATTCCGGTGAATAATTTTGCTTAAATCACTAGAATTCCGAAAATAGGGAGATACCATTATAAATGGGGCTATACCAAAAGGTGGACCTACATGACCCATTTTCCATATCAAAACTCCTGCAGACATAATACACTTTTGAGTAAAATTTTACTAACCTACTTAATTTCGTTCGGGAGATAGAGTGATTTTACAGACTGAGAGACAGACCGACATAGCTAAATGTACACAGAATTTTATGCTGATCAAAAATGTATATATACTTTGTGGGATCTAAAATGGATATTTTGAGGTCTAGGTCGTCATAGGACGACTAGGACTGCTCATCCCAGTAAAATATTCCTATCCTCACATGTTAATACCAGTGGCCCATATAAATAAATTATAATTGAATTTCTTAAAATATACCACCCCATCCCACAAATTCCTTCCAGAATACAAATTATTTAACACACTTGGCAAAATAATTAAAACATCTGCTACTTTGGTGTTAGACTCGCCACCAAGTTTTCATTTAGGTTATCTGGAAACAATAAATAACCCAACCTCAAAATTGCACTTTCATTATTATTATCAT
Source organism: Musca domestica (assembly GCF_030504385.1). Classification (NCBI taxonomy): domain Eukaryota; kingdom Metazoa; phylum Arthropoda; class Insecta; order Diptera; family Muscidae; genus Musca; species Musca domestica. Next base: position 958,220 of record NW_026712283.1, on the reverse strand, counting down.
TATTATTTTTTTTTTTTGGTAGAAAAAAAAATTTAATTTCTTTAAGGGCCAACTGACCAAAAAATATCTATCATTGTTCGTTGTTCCTGTAGCTGTTGTTGTTGCTGTTCACATTCGTTTACATTCTCTCACTTTTGCCATAAATATGACTATTTTCAATTTTTTAAGCTTTTAATCCAATTAAATAATATTTATGACTTTTACGTTTATATTTTGCCAGTGACCACAGAGAAGATGAGCGACCAACAGTACGGGCACCAGCACGCCAACAACAACCATCTGTAAAAGGTAAAAAGGAAGCGTGAATGAGAGAATGAGCAGAAGCACACACCGACATAGAGACAAACAGACGCACTCGGGTGATTTCCATAGAAAAGCCTGTAAGCAAACAGTGTCCAGTAGAATCCATAGTGTGTGGCATTTGTGGGCAAAATACATACACACACCAAAAGAGCGACATTCACACGCCTTTTCATAGAGTATGGCCACAAGCGGCAGGCAGGCAGTCAGACGGACAGCAGTAGCAGCCTCAAAGTGTTCATGGCATTTTTGTTGTCGAAAACAATTTTATAGTTTATGTTTCACGTTCTAACCACACGGCGGCGTGTGACTCAAGTCTCGTTTTTTTCTGCTGCCGGTGGTGTATAAGTGCTGGCATTTATTGTCGCCGACGTTGTTGCTGTTGTTGTTATTGTTATTATGGGCTGTTTTGCACACCTCAATTGTGAATGCTGCTATCTTCTTTTTCGAAGGAGGAATTGGACATAGAAAGTCCGAATACAGTTCCGACTATTTATTCAATTCATTTAATTTGTCCAGAAACGCCTTCGTCTGAATGCCAAAACAAATAAAAAAAGCCCACACAACGATAGAGGAAGAAGTAACATGAATAGATGCTCATTGGGTAAAAGTAATTCCAACGGTGGGCAATATGAAAATTGAAGGACGATGTTTCTCCTGTATATTTATATTTTAGATTACTTCAGTATGGAATCAAGTTCGCATTTGTATACCCTTCACCATACATAGTATGGAGGATATATTAAGTTCGTCATTTCGTTTGTAACTCATCGAAATAATAATTTAAGACCCAACAAAGTATATATTCTTGATCACCGTCTAAGGCGATCTAGTCCTGTCTGTTGTAATAACGCTAGAGTCAAAACGAATTAAGATAGGAAGCTAAAATTTTGCACAGATCTGTCTGTAGGCAAGTTCGAAAATGGGCCATATCGGTCCACGATATCGTATAGGCCCCATATAACGTTACCTCCCGATATTCGGTATTTTGATGATTATAGCCACATTTTTCAACGGAATTGTCTGAAAATTTACACAAGGAGTACCTTGTGAGTATTTTATCCCCTAGAAGAGAATTGTACATATATAGGTCCACGATACCGTTATATGGGGGATATACCCCGTATAACGGTACCCGTCGATATCATTTGTATCAAATTTCATATTTAGGTTCGTAATGGGAAGTAAAGTCTATGACAGAAAATTGTCTATGCAGGTCCAGGTCTTTGTATAGGCTCCATATATCAGCACCTCCCTATATTCGGATTTTAGGTACTATATTCACCGAAATTGTTTGAAATTTCGTATTTGAAGTTAATAATAATCCTGTGACAGAAAATTTTCTGTGCCGGTCCACGTTTTCGTATAGCCCCCATATAACGATACCTCCCGATTTTGATTATTTTAGCTACATTGTTAGTGATTTTTTTAAAGTTTTGCATTTGAATATTGTAATGGCTTATGACAAATGTTACCTATGCAGGTCCATGTCGTCGTATAGACCCTAATATAACATTCGGCATTTTTAAGATTTTAACAGAATTTTTAACGGATTTTATTGTTTTGAGAATTACCAAATTCGTTCCAAATGGTGGAGGGTATTCCAAGTTCGGACCAGCCGAACTTACAGCTTTTTTCCTTGTTTTTAATTATTAGGAGATGACAGTTTGGACAAATCAAATCAAGTTTTTCGGGTTTTAAAAATTGTCTATTAAACCATGATATTTGAAAAAGGAAATACCTTATACTGTACGAAAACTTGGACCGACATAACTCATTTTCGATATCAGACAGGAGTTAAAAACAGAATGACAGATTTAATATAAGGTCCTTTTCAAGACGGAGGGTATTAAAATTAGTTAAAAGGCGTTAAATTCGACTTGCAGAACATATTACGCTCTCCACCATGTGAAAAATTTACCTCCATTGAACATGTATCGCGAGTAATAGAGCAACCCTCAGAGGGGTTCAGATTAGAAACTTTGGTAAAAACTTCAAAATTACAAAAATGATAAAGCGTAACGTGAGGACAATAACATAAATCAGACCTATATGTTATATTTTTAAACTTCATAGTTCTATCTCTAATATTACGCAATTTTAAAGACGGATAGACAGATGGGAGAAACTAAGAAAGATATATTCCATTGAATCTCCATCGTTTCAGAACTACATTCAATACCAAATTTCTCTACCTTCTAGACATCAACAGTGATCTAAAATTAGTATTATTTAGTACTTTTCGAACAATTATAGAACGCATTTCTGAACCCCAGATTCCAAAAAAGACCACAATATCACCTTTCGGGATTCCAGCTCTATCCCTTCACCCAATTTCCCAATTTGGTACCACTTAGTATTTTTCGAACAATTATTGCTCATATTTACAAAAACACCTTTCATATTTAAACCAATGACACCACCAAATGCTGATATATCAATTTTCAGGATTTCAGCTCTGTTACTTTACCCAATACTAAATTTAGTATCATTTAGTACTTTTCGTAAAAATTCGTACAAAACCACCTCCATATCATAATCCCGGATAAAAACAGATACCTCAATATCAAATTTTGGGATATTTTCCATTCGAAGAATTATAGTACGAATATCCCAACTTTCTTCCACATCTTAACGAGTAATATCATTTGGATAATGTGGGTTGGGCCTTTATATGGAGGCCAAAAAAAGGATTATCAAATTATTATTAATTTTTATTATTAAATTTTCTGCTACCGGAGCTAGAACCCATTATCACCTACAAATTTCAATTTCTATACAAATTCGTGAAGAAATATAACAAAAATCAACAACATACCGAATATCGTTATACCGGTACCGTTATATGGTAGCTATACCAAAACGTTGACCCATATATACTATGAGCCGCCACCGGATTTAGAGCCCATTACGAACTACAAACACCAATTTTTTGACAAATCTGTTGAAATATGTGGCAAAAATCAACTAAATACCGTATATTGGGAGGCACCGTTATTTGGGGGGACCTACAAATACCAATTTTTGACAAATCCGTGGAAAAATATGAGAAAAATCATCAACATACGGAATATCGGGAGGTATTGTAATATGGGGGCTATACCAAAACATGGATTTATACACACAAATTCTCTCCACACGACTAATAACCTATTATGACCTACAAATATCAATTTTTATATAAATCCGCGAAAAAATGTGGCAAAAATCATCAAAATACCGAATATCAAGAGGTACCGTTATATAGGGACTATATCAAAACCTGGACCGATATATCCCATTTTCAGTACCAACCATCCTAGACGCAATGTTCTATGAAGTTTTACGTCAAATAATGTGGGCTGTATTGTGATTTCAACATACAGACGGACATCGTTAAATCAACGAATATTTAGGGATGTTATAAACGGAATGCCAAAGTTAATGTACCCTCCTTTCCAAGGTGGAGGGTATAAAAACAATCAATAAGGAAAGGTCAAAAGTAGTAGTTGAGCTCCCGTAGCAAAAAACCAAATAAGCACCTATGAACCAAACAATATTGATGTATGTATAGTGCATGATATGACTTCGATAAGGATTATATTAAAAAAGATTTATTGGAGCAATAGATATACCGGACCGATTTTCATTAAATTTGAATTCAAATTTAAAATTCGGTTGAATATGAAAAAATGTATTCAATGTGGTCATATATGGGGAGCAATAACCGCAAAATCGGATGAAGATGTATATCGAAGCTATATAAAAATCTGAACAGATCTCGATAAAATTTTGCAGAAGTATTTTCGAGCAGTAGCAGATGCCCGGAGTGCATATTTCGCATGTGAAGGACTTTAGCACAAAATCGGATGAAACACATATATGTGAGCTGTAGCTATATCTGAACCGATTTTCAACAAAATTTAAAAAAAAAAAAACTTACTTTTAGGCTCAATTCAGTCGGAAGTGCCGAAATTCAGTCCATTTGGGCTAATATTAGACATTTGGTGCGCAATAAACCTTAATATATGGGAGCTATATCCAAATTTTTTTTTTCAGCACTTATATCTGAGATGTATCTGACATCTGGTACCACAGGCATAAATCGACTCAGAATGTGATTCTATGAAGATCGTCAAAAGGAACTATAGATCTCTCTCGTTTCCTTTTACATGTTACAAACAATTGCATTAAGACATAACACCCCGTAGCGTATTAAAAAGTTACTTGACGGACCCACCAAAAAATCAAAATTTTAAAGCTCCTTATATTAATGTAAAGCTTAGATAAGCTATATTATTTTAAGTACCACTCGCTCTCGCAATCTATATCAGTGCCCTCGATGCTAACATTTGCCTAATTTTGCCTTTTTATCTCCTCAATGAATATCCTTTAAGGATTTTGCTTGGTCGAAACAAGATATTAAACCCGAGTGTTTTTGAATTGATTATTAATTCAGATGTCGAGATGTATTGTCTCGCATATTTCGGGCCAGCCCAACTATTGCCATTCTGACTTATTTTTCTCTTTTTTAATTTTAGAAATTTCTATCAAATTGAATAGACAACCCAAATCCATTCCAGAAATAGCCAAGTTTGCCAAACCTTTTGGATGTTTTATCTATTTTGCACTGTGATACATTTTCTCGCCCCGGTTCATAGGTCTATTACCTCACACCTGAGTCCGTGTTGTCCAGTAACACAGAGAACACATACATATATAAGTGAGAATTTGTTTTCCTGGCCAAAGGAACATTTTTTGTGTGGCCATTTCATTTGTATTTCCAATGATGTGTTGGTAGTGGTGTTGATGTTGTTGCCAAGGTTATTGATGTTGAAGCCAGCTATTGGTTGGCCACTGTTACTTTTCCTTTTTTTTTTGTTTCTGCTTACCGAAGCAATTATAATAAATTATATTTGTGTTTGTTTTGTTGTTACATCCCATTTCAATATTGCAAGTTTTTTATTGCTTTTGGTGTTGGTTTTTTTTTTGATTTCGTTGAACGTTCCCATGTTGAAATTTCTAGGGCTGTAAGATGGATTCACATCTTTGTAGTATTTGTTATTCCAAGTAAATTGTACGGTTATCCCTGCCACCCCTGAATTAGAAACTTCACAAGGAATGCAGGTTCTTGCCAAGCATTTCATTTCACATTTGTTTCCTTTTTGTTTAATTCCTTGTTAGAGGGTGATAATACCCTAGAACAGGAACACAGTGATTTATAGCAAACAAAAGGAGGGTGAGGAAGAAAACCTTGGTCAGCATTTGTGCTGATAGTCCTCCCATGGTGGCATTGATGTCTACCTGGATCAGGAAGAAATTGATTATTATGTTAGCGAAACATGAGATAAAATAAATCACCGTATGAAACCATCACACGTCAACTCACTGTACCACATATCTCCCAAGTCATTGTCCTCTGACCTCAGCCACATGCCACGCACTCAGACAAACATATTTGTCACTAGGATATGACAATAATTCTTGTGGACACACTTTTTCCTAGGGTGGTTTCTCCCATGTCATTCTATGTTTTCTTAATTTTCTAAAACTTATTTTCATTTAATGCCCATTTCCACGTGTCTACGTATTTGGACAGCAATTTGACTGATGTCTGAAAATACTGTGACCATTCTCCCCGAAAAGGGAAGAAAAAAATTGTTCGAAAAAAACTTTTTTATTGCTTACGCCATAACTTTGTTGTTTTCGTTATTTTCTTTCAAAGTTTATTTGTTTATTTGCTAATTACTTAAGTAATTAGAATTTTTTTTGCAAGGGGGGCCAATATTTTAATGAGAAAAAGTAGGTTTGAATTAATTTCTGTGAAATGATGAAAAACAAATAATAAAATTATCACAGTTTGGTGCAAAGGAAAAAAATTGCAGAGGAATTGGGAAATTGTTAGAAAAATATCATAATTTTTTTCGACATTGGAAATTGGTTCCGCTGTTCTGCTATGAATTCAAATCTTAGGCACTGTTTTAATTTTTTTATTTTACAGCACAACTTCTATAGCTATATAAGTTATATATCGACTGACTGATCCAGAAACAAAGCCCAGACGAAACGGCTGAAACTAGAATATTGAAATATTGCACAAGGGCCAATCTTGGTGCGTAAGCGTGTAAATGGGCTATGTTTTAGGAAATTTATAATAAAGGATACGAAAAGCACTCATATTTACCAAAAATTTAATGCTCTTTATTGCAAAAACGGAATGAGGTAAAACTCGAACTTTTAATTTTCGAAAAGTTCTAAAATGGTACTAAACTTCTAAAACAGTACGATTTGGTATTATCTGAACAAATATGGCTGAAACCTGAAATTCGGCATGAGGACCAATGTTGAAAAGCGTACTAAATGTGCAAACTGCACTAAATATGGGCATTTTGATTAAGAGTGAACGGATGAAGCTGGAATTTTGAAAACTTTTATTGAGGTCCCTGTGAATGCTTGGTTTTAGATAAAAAGGTGGATTTGGAAATGGATGCTAAAAGCGCACGAGATGTACTAAATAGTACTAAGAGCTGAGCCGAGCTTTTTATACCCTCCAACATTTAGAAGAAACTTGAAAAATGTAAAAAATTCCGTCGGAAAATGCCGATCAAATAAAAACCTTTATATTGGGGCTATACAAAGATGTTGTCCTGCATAAGTAATTTATGTCATAGGTTGTAGAAACTGAAATAATTCTGGTGAATAACGTCGCAAAAATCATCAAAACACCGAAAATAGGGGGTACCGTTATATGGGGGCTATACGATATAGTGGACCTATATAGATAATTCTCTTCCAGGGGATAAAGTACTCAGAATGAACACCTTGTGTAGGTTTCAGAGAATTCCTATATAGACAATTCTCTTACGGAGGATAGAGTATTCACATGGAACTACTTGTGTGGATTTTTAGACAATTCTATTGAAAAGTTTGGCTAAAATCATCAATCATCATCGAATATCGGGGCTACTAATATATGGGGGCTATACGATATCGTGGATCTATATAGCCCCTCTTCGAACTTGTCCTGCCTGGAGACAAAAGACAGATCTGTGCAAAATTTTTGCTTCCTAACCTAATTCGTTTTGACTGTAGCGTGAATACAGCAGACTGACGGACGGACGGAAGGATGGACTGGGGTAAATTCTCTTCGGATTTTACGCTGATCAAGAATGCGTATACTTTGTTGGGTCCAAAATTATTATTTCGATGAGCTACAAACGGAATGACGAACTTAATATACTTCCCATACTATGTATGGTGGAGGGTATAAAAAATCACTGATTAGTTTCATATGTTAGGGGAGATGGAGTGGATCAATATTGTCCCTTGTCACACTGGATCTAGCACTGACAAAAATATTGGGATTTGCAAAGTTTGCACAATTTCGAATGATAATCTCTCTTTCTGTGAGGTAATTAAAAATTTTGACTTTTTGTGGGAGAGGTACCAGAAATGTGGTTAAAATCATCAAAATACCGAATATAGGGGGCTATACGATATCATCGACCTATATAGACAATTCTCTTTCAGTGGGTAAAGTGCTCACAAGGAACTCATTGTGTAGAATTTCAGTCAATTCCCTTAAAAAAATGTGGCTAAAATCATCAAAATACCGAGGGCACCGTTATATGGGGGCTATACGATATCAGGGGCCTATGTAGACAATTCTCTTTCAGCGGGTAAAGCGAACTCCATGTGTAGAATTTCAGACAATTCCGTTGGAGAATGTGGCTAAAATCATCGAAATACCGAATGTCGGGGGGTACCGTTACCGATATAGCCCATCTTTGGAGGTTATAAACAAATCCTTTGAAAATGCGGCTAATGAAAGATATTGTGGGGACTATACAACAATTTGTCCGTTGGGAAGATACAGCAAATTCTCTTTAAAAAGTTTGCGAAACCTCAAATATAAATCATCTGCATATCCTATTTTCAATTTCAAATATTCCATTGACGAAAGAACATTTGAATATTTTTTTACAGACAAACCGTCTGAATTGATTCAGACGGCTAATTCGAAATAAGATATTATGATAATGAAAAATATCCACGGGACCTAAAATACTTATTTGGAGGATTTGTAAACGGACTATCACCTCCATGGTATGGCGGGGTAAAAATACAGAACGGATACCACCATAATTAATAATTGTGCGTAAATATGTAGTTTAAATACTTTAATATTTTTACTACATCTCTTAAACAAATTGATTTAAATAAGTAATAAAAAAGAAGTACATTTTTCAATACATGTAATCATATTATTACATATATTGCATTATTTACCTCTTTTCATTACTAATAGCTCTTACTACTTTCGAAAATCCAATAGTTTATCTAAAGCTCTTTCAGATTGTTAAAAGATGAAATTTAACAAGCAATTCACTTTCAACTACAAAGTTTCCAGTATTTTTTTGGTAATCTATACCATCAGATCAAGAACTACGTTGTACAATTTTACATTCTTACACATGTATGTATGAGTGAGTATGCGTCTGTGTTAGCATCAGTTAGCTCATATTAGTACTTTATTGCTTTTCATATTAAAAAAAAAATAAAAAAAGAAAACTTCTATACAACTTTTCATAGCAGCTGGAGTCAGAGCGAAGGAAACGAACTGAGAAAAAACAACTTTTACTTTTTAGGTCAATTTTTATTCAGTTTTTCACTGGAAATAGCCTAGATGTTGAGTCTGTGTAGACAACCGCACAGCCACAATACAAGATGTTTTCTCAGGTATACATGTGTCGGTGCGTACATATGTATGTAACATACATACATACAATGGATATAATAACCTCATAGTCGTATACAAACGTGTTCTAATTTGGATTTCCATGTCGTAGTTTCTTTTTTTCATTTCTCCTCTCCCAGTGAATAGATGTTAGGCTGCTTGCTGCATTCGCATAGCCTCAAATCTGTTTGTGAATGTGAAAGAGAGATTTCACTCATATGAAAATCTGGTCAACATAAAAGAAACGAAGAAACAAAAAATGTTCTGGCATATATAAAGTAATTTTGTAGAAAATGAAAAATATTTCCTTTTTTTCGCAATGTTTTTTTTATTTCGTTCTTCTTCTTCTTCTTTCATGTATGTGTCGGTTGGCAGTCACTCTGACTGTTGGGCTTACTAGCCGATATTGTGTTATAGACACAAATAACTTGATTTTATTATTTTCGTTTAGTACAAAGGTACAAATGTCCATGTGTACAACATACAGGCAAAAAAAAAAAAAACTTCTAGAGATGGGTAACTTAGCAATGCTGCTAGCATTCATGTTGTTAAAGTTTAAGGTTGATATGTTGTGAAGCATGTGAAATTGTTTAAATCTATGCCTGTATCGCATAATTCAGAGAAATTATAAAGACTCCAGTCTCTAAATGTCTAGTTCCAAAATTTTATGTAAATTTTACTATTAATATTCGAATCCGAATTCTCTTGAACCTATACTCCATCGATGGAAATAAATTGATTTTACAAATTGCCAGCTGGCCTCCGAATTTTGTAAATCTTTACAAAATTTTGCCGTGCCATTTTTAAATCTCACTAAATCATCCCCACCGCTCCGAGGTGATACTAAGTTATATACCCGTCGCTAGAGATAATTTCTTACCATTTTTTGTATTTTTTTGTGCCTTAAAAGTACGAATTACCAAAACCCCACTTTACACTATAAATGATTTTTATGCCGAGTACTCATGGCTCTGACTTCAGCATTTTAACAAATTAAAACCTGAAAGGAAAAGTCAAAAGTCGGGCGGGCCGACTGTATGATATCCTACACCACTATACGCATTTAGTAGAGCTCTCGTAACAAAAGAATTTGTTTGTAGTAGATCATACTATCTATCAACATTTGGCTTTAGAGCAGTTATAGTTTTTTTATACCCTACAACACTATGTGTTGGGGGTATTATAAGTTTGATTGGGCCAAAAATTATGTAACACCACGAAATATTGGTTTCCCACATAGGAAAGTATATATGGATCTTCCTATATCGCCGAGCTGAGTCGATCTAGCTATGTATGTCCGTCCGTCCGTCTGTACGTCTGTCCGCCTGTCCATGTTAATTTGTAATCACTCTACAGGTCGCAATTATGGCCCGATCCGACCGAGATAATAGCATAATATTTAGAGGTTGAAATTGACCAAAAACTGAAAAATATCCTTCTTTTGCAGTTGCACTACAGGTCGCAATTATAAACCAATCGACGCGGAAGTTAGCATGGGGCTAGAGCTTAGGGCTGGACAGAGGCCTTCCAATTTGGTCGTCGGGTAATATCTAGTGTGTAAAATAGACCATAACGTTTGTGTTAAATAAAAGTCAATTTTTCCATTAAACCGCGAATATTTTTAATCCCGGCGAAATCACAAATATACGAAAAGGTCAATTCTGACCTATACGTAGATGCCGATAGTAAATATATCGGATATATATAGCATATACAATATGTATATACAAAGGAAGGAGATGTTAGCTAGAATGCTTATATCTCAAGAATGGCTGGACCGATATTGACAAATTTTGTCAATTCAGAATTTTTTCACCTTACAACACAAGTTGGGTTTATTTTATACAGATTGCAATTATCGTCCAATCCTCACGAAAATTTTCACAAGGTAGGGTTAGGCTCAGTAGGACTAGGCCTATTTTTTTAATGATTTCCGCAATATATGTAGGGATTGAAATGGACCAACAGCTAAAAATTTTCCTGATTTTGAAGCCGTTATAAAGGTCATAAAACTAAACCAAAGGACACGAAATCTCGCATGAATTTAGAGTTTAGGACAGCGGGTTAAATGAAGCACTAATTTTTGTGGGAAAAATACCAACATTTCCATTCTACCGAAACGCTGAAAATAACTTACAGGCGAAATCGAAAATAAACAAATGACAAACTTCTGGCTTTTTGTGCTGATTTCGGTGCAAATCATATAGATGAGTCTAAATTTTGAGACACAGAGGAGCCTCGTGCTTTGGGAGATGATTACAAAATAACGAAAAAATAGAAAAAAATTCCTGATCACACAATTGAAGCCAATCGACACGCCTGAGAAGAGAGTTAAGGACAGGAAAGAATTCTAGCATTTTGGATGATCATTGGATTATATTTAGCTGTAAAATGGACCAAAACAACTAACAGCACGATGGAGTGTTTAAGTATTGGGCAAATGTCGAAATGTTAAGGGTAATATCTGGGCAGTGCTCCGTGACATAATTTCAAAAGCGGAATCTTCCAAAATGGATTTGGCTATAAGATACCAACATATTGTAGTGTTGTAGGGTATCATATGATCGGCCCCGCACGTCTATAGTCTTTTCTTACTTGTTAATGCTGATTTTGTTGACGAATATACCCAAATATTGTAGAAAAACAAATCATAAATGAGTCTAAATTTGGAGATACGGTGGGGCCTCTTGCATTTGGAGATGATCGTATTTAGGGGTTCAAATGAATCAAAAACAGAAAAATTTCCCTGACCATCCAATTGAAACCAATCAACGCGGGCCGTTGGATTACATTTAGAATGGACCACTAAAAATAACAGCAAGGTGGAGTGCGTAAATATTGGCAACAGCAAATCTTTCAAAACGTATTTGGACATAAGGGGGCATTAACATATTGTAGTGTTGTAGGCCACACGACTGTGGCCTTTGCTTTTTTTTCATTTTTAAAATATCGACTTGTAGGTGAGGTACCAGAAGGAATGGACTAATATTGCCCATCTCCGCTAGATCGACTCCAAATGTCCTGAAACGGATTTGATCCAAAGAGACCTAGGGTCTAAAACCGTTATTTCAATAAGAAACGTTTTGACAATATAAAAGGATTTATATCCTCTCTAGCCATATGGCTGAGGGTATAAAAAATATCCGCCAATGTGTGATTTAATTTTCCATAAATAGTGCTTATCTTGCATATTATTTAGGGTCTGTATCTGACGATATGAACGTGAAATAGAATAAAAAAATCAAGTATTAATCCAAAATATGAGAAATGGCGTTAAACATTCGCTTTCGTCAAGTTAAAACTGGGCCTTAGATTTTCTTTTTCAATTTGTTAAATGATGAGCTAACATTCAAAGAGTATACCTTGCACATTATTTTTAAAATCCGACCCATCTTAATTCATTTTCCACTGGCTGTGCACTAATACTCTCGGGTCCACACATCTAGCTTTCAAGTGTGGTCATGTTCTTTGTGGTCCTGCCAGAGAGAAGATGCTGGTGGTATATAACTGATATATTTGTGTTTGCGGTTTCCCTTAAATGTTATGTTCTTTTCAGGTGGGTCTTCTTTACATTTTTCCTTTTTTTTTTTTTTTTGTATATTTTTCTGACTTTTTCCTCTTTTGTTGGTTTAGATTTGTTCCTGGCCGGTCACAAACCAGCCAGGTAATAAAATGTTGTTCTTGCCTTCTCCGTTGAACAAAATGTAAAACTTTACCAAAGAAATAATATATTGCAATCATTTTGTTGAGTTTTTTTCAGCACTCTGTAAGTGTTTATTTTTAAAATTTCATATGAAATATAATAACATTCATTTACCGATCATAAAGAAAGTAATTAAATTCCATTGTTTTTGTGTGTGTTTTAAATTTAATTTGAAAAACAAAAATTAATGAAATAAGTGAATGGGGGTTTGGGAGCAGCATGGGTGCGTATAAGTTACTCAGAAAATTAAAATAAATTATGTATACGAGCTCTTGAACATGAATAGAGTTGAAAAACATTTTCATTCACATTTTCATTTGGAATTAAAAATTTTAAATATGGAAATATACAATGTGAGATGGAAAAACTGCAACCAATTTCAAAAGACTGTCATTTCTAAGTCACTCGTTCGACAGATGTTAAAATTATCCCAGTGACAGCTCATTATATATTGTTTACAAGCGTTCAAAAGCATTTCGGTGAGAATTTTTCAGAAGAAAAGTTACTCGTGATGGAATTCAAGCGTGATAGTGTGATCTCTTTATATTTGGCTGGAAAAACAAAAAGTGGCTATCGTTAGAGCACTCCAGCATTTAAATGTGAATACATCTTTTGAGTCTCGTACCATCGCTCGTGATACTGGTAGCGTAGCCCGAAGTAAAGGAAGTGGACGGGAGAAAACAGCAACATCAGCAGAAATGATTCGAAAGGTAAAGAAGCGATTTGATCGAAACCCGCGTCGCAAAAATGGCTGGTGAGCTGAACTTATCGCAATATTCGGCAAATATTGAGGAATGAGCTCGGGGTAAAGCCACTGAAATTCCAAAAAGTGCAAGAACTCAACAGAAAGAAGTAGACTCAAAGAGCTAAAGAGTTGCTTCGCTTGGCCGAAAGTGGTGAACTGCCGAATATGGTTTTCTCCGATGAGAAAACATTCGTTGTCCAGCAGTTTGTAAACAAACAAAATTATCGTGTTTACTTGCCAAAAAGGTCAGCTGAAAATGTGCACCTTCGGTTGGCCACCAGAACTCAAGCGCCGGCCATAGTGATGGTGTGGGCTGCCATAACAGCCGATGGTCGCTCTCCGCTCGTATTAATCGAATAATACTCATCAGCATCAGAATAAATGCCGAATATTATCGCGGAAATATTCTGGAGGGTGTATTAAAGCCTAAAGCACGCAAACATTTGGGCCGCAGACCTTGGACATTCCAACAGGACTCAACACTATCGCACAAAGTACGCGCCACCCAAGAATGTTTACAAAATGAGGTTCCTCGCTTCATTTTCAGCGCACAATGGCCACCAAAATCTCCGGATACAAATCTGTTGGACTATTGTGTATGGAGTATTTTGGAAAGCAAGGTTGGCACTAAAAAAATACCAAAATGTCGATCACCTCAAGCAACCGCTTCGCCGGGAATGGGCCAAAATACCGCAGAGCATCGTTCAGGTAGCGTGTGACGGTTTCATGGGCAGTTTGAAGGCCATAATTCGTGCCGAAGGTGACCAATTCGAACAAATCCAAACTGATTCTAAAATTTGATGCTATTTCCGACATTTTTTGTTTTCATTCAATAAAATTAAAAAAAAAAAATGTAAAAATGATGGCGTTTGACTTTGTTGCAGTTTTTTATTTCACCCTGTATACATCCGATATATTTATTATCGGCATCTAGGTAACGGTCAGAATTGACCTGTTCGTCTATTTGTGATTTCGTCGGTATTAAAAAAATCGTGGTTTAATGGTAAATTTGTATTTTATTAAACGCAAATGTTATGGTATATTTCACCCACTAAATATTATCCAATGAGCATCAAAACTGGAAGGTTTTTGACTAGCCCCAAGCCTTAGCCCCATGCTAATTTCCGCTTTGATTGGTTCATAATTGTGACTTGTAGAGCATCTGCAAAATCAGGAAATTTTTATGTTTTTGGTAGATTTCAGCCCCTAAATATTATGCGATCATCTCCTAAAGATGGCTCTAGCCCAAAATTCAATCTAAATTTCGTGAAGATCGGGCGACCTGTAAAGTGATTACAAATTAGCATGGACAGACGGATGGACGGATATACATAGCTAGATCGACTCAGCTCGGCAAGATAGGAAGATCCATATATACTTTCCTATGTGGGAAACCAATATTTCGAGGTGTTACATAATTTTTGGCTCAATTTTTTTTTTTTTTTTTTTTTTTGAATTTTCATATGTTAAATAGATGTTCTATAACATATAGGTTTTTAACACTTAAATTAAAGCCTATGGCTAAAAAAATTAGATCAGACGTTTCAAAATATCTAAAACCGACGGTAGGAGAACATCTATTATAATTTTTGCCAGGAATATTTATTTATATTTAGAAATTACTATGTAGTATCTGTAGTTTGTAGTATAATAAAAACTGGACCGCTTAAATAAGTCAGAAGTAATAAGTCAGAGTAAATGTAAGATCCTCTCTATGACCATCACAATTAGAAATTATATTGTCCACCCAATCTCTTCACGAGTATTCATCAGTTTAAAGCAATTTCCAAAACAACCCCACAATTTTAAAATTTCGCCACATCCACCTCCCCCCCACTCCCTGACAAAGTAACTCGTCAACAAACATAAATTAGCTGTTACGCAAAAATAATTAAACATGTGGATCAACAGCTGCATAAATAAAATTGAAATTAGCAGTAAACTTTATGCATTTAATTAATTCAAATTAATTGAAATAGCTGAACAGCGCCATTATTGCTGACCCATAAGTGATTTGTTTCATTTCATTTTCATTATTGATTGATTTGTTGCATACCATGCCCCGCTTCGCACCGTACCATGCCATACCATAACGTAACGTACCATACCATACCATCCAATTTGACATGGCTTGGCTGCTTTGCGGCTTTTATGAAATTTATGCGCATAATTTACAATGACACCTTCTGGCAGGCAGGCCGACGCACAGTCGAATGTTTTTTCGCATATTAATAACTTTAAATAACTTGCCTGCAGCGTACATTTGTGGTGGGGATACGAACAGTTTTTTTCGTTTTTTTTTTTTTTGAATTAAATTAATGAAAATGAAACAAAGCTGAAAAAATATTAGAATTTTTCTAATATTTATATATTTTTCAATTCAGTTAAGAAAATTTTTGCACATGGTTATAATTTAATTACATATATAGACAAATATTTATGTTAATAAATTGTATTTGAACGGAAACAAACATCAATTGGCAATTTAGATGAAAAAACAAACATATTTTCATATATCCAGTAATAGATAAAAACAACAAAGTTACTAAAAAAGTATACAGCTTTTTTTGGGGAGTGAATGTGGAACTCACAGCGACCTGTATACATAGTGTCGGGTGGTGTAGAAATAATTTAAAAATTTGTAATTCAAAATTATATGTCGAATTGAAAAAATCGCATGCGATAAAAAAATTTGACAAAACATGAAAAAAAATGTAATAAAAAATATTCTCTTTTTTATTTATCTTTTCTGGCAAGTGACCATTCCGAATTGATGAGAATTGTGAAAATCAGGCCAGCTATTCTTGACTTATCAGCGATCAGAAGTGACATTTTCGTGTATTTGTGATTTCGGCAGGATAAAAAATATTCGCGGTTTAGTAAAAAAAAGTTCATATTTTTTACAAAAAAAGTTATGGTCTCTGTTTAAATCAGGGGAGTGGAGGAATGGCAGACAGCGGCAACAACAACGAGAACTCCCCAGAGTTATTATGTGATGGTGAGAGGTGCGGGTGATTCGCGTGTGTGGTGAATGCGGTGAAAAGAAGAAATTGCAAAGAAATGAAACACAAGAGATTATTAGCAATAATTCTAAATAGATTTCATCCTTTATTTGTGTATTTCTCTTTTCTAATACAACAAAATTACCTTTGTAATTTGGGGTGGCGTCAGAGGCCTGGTTAGTATAACCGTGGTACGAGGAGTTAGAGCGCGAGAAGTGTACACTTCAATAACTAAACGACAAGTGAACGCAGAGGTTCTTGCAATCGCAGTGATCGCCGAGGATCATTGTCGATTACTACTACTACATCTACAATTATTTCCAATGAGAGCAGAGTCTCTTATGTATCAAAGTGAGCTAACCAACAACAACCACCGCCCGGTGGCATCTGCGCTCTACGGTCTCCGCCGACGGAAGTATGCCGAGGAGATGCCCGGTGTGTCAATCAGCATCTGTGATTGACTGGACTCGGGAAGTTGAAGGCCAACTTAAACATTGCCGCCCACCTAGATACATTTCAATGTATTAATAAACAAGTAAGCAAAGTCTACAGTCGAGCGGGGCCGACCGTTGAATACCCTACAACACTATAATAAACGATACAGTTTATATAGGCGAGAAACTCGAAAGAATTCCAGAAAATATTGTGACAAATAATAAAAGAAAACCATCCAAAACTGCTTGGCTTTTGCAATGTCCGGTAACCCCCATTCAAATGTGCGTGAGGATCGGGCAATAATTACGACCTGCCGACAATTTTGCAGTTTTTTTGGTCCATTTCAACCCCTAAATATATGGCGATCATCTCCAAAAAGAGTAGGCTTCTATTCTGACCCTCATCTTATCCCCATGCAAAATTTCGTAAGGATCGGGCCATAAATGCGATCTGTATATGATATCTTGATATCCTAACTACTTAGTTTTGTTAGCTGTAGAAATATTACCAAATGTTTAATTCAAAATGAAAATATGCCAAAAATATGACAAAATTGAAAAAATATGAGAAAATTTAAAAAAATCAATATTTTCATCGTTAGAGAGATATTATTATGCGATTTTTTTAGACGTTTTATCTTTCCTGCCAGGAGGCCATTCTGAATTAATGAGAACTGTCGAAATCAGTTCAGCCGTTCTCAACATATAAGAGATTTTTCAAGCATATCTTCTTTGATAGACATATATATCACACATATTTTGCTATATATCCGATTTGTTGGATGTTAACATCAATGTAAAGATTAGAAGTAACCTTGTCATGGCTTTGTGATTTCGCCGGGATTTAAAATATTCGCGGTTTAATGAAAATTTTTGAATTTTTTCAACAAAAAAGATATGGTCTATTTTACCCGCTAAATATTATCCGATGACCACCCAAATTAGTAGGCTTCTTGCCAGCCCTAAACTCTAGCTACATGCGAAATTTCGCGTCGATTGGTCTATAATTGCGACCTGTAGAGCAAGTGCAAAATCAGGAATTTTTTCAGTTTTTGGTCCATTTCAACCCCTAATTATTATGCGATCATCACCAAAAGAAATAGGGTTCTATTCTGACCTTAGCCCCACCTCCATTTTAAATTTCGTGAAGATCGGACCATAATTGCGACCTGTAGAGTGATTACAAATTAACATGGACAGACGGACAGACGGACGGACGGACATACATAGCTAGATCGACTCAGCTCGGCGAGATAGGAAGATCCATATATACTTTCCTATGTGGGAAATCAATATTTCGTGGTGTTACATAATTTTTGGCCCAATCAAACTTATAATACCCCCAACACATAGTGTTGTAGGGTATAAAAATAGAGTATAGGAAAGAACGTAAATTCAGATTCCTAGTGAGCGATAGTGCTTTGCGGATGAGCGAGTTGTTATTATAATAGCGAAGTGTTTTGTACTTAGGCGAAATACAGGTAGATTACAATTTAAAATTTCAATACTTAGCGCAAGTGATTATTTTAACGAATTTCAATTTTATAGTACGATTGGTCGATATCTATTTTTGGTGCGAGATTAGGTGGGAGGAACCGAACCTGTGAGAATATACCCAAAAATAGACTTTTGGGCCAGCAACGAATCTAAAACAATCTTTGGCGGTTCAGCTTCAAGTATCTGTGGATATAAGTCAGCCCCAAGTAGCAAGTCTATTGGGCTGCCATCAAATGTATCTGCTAATTCTAAATTAGAAACCCGAGTTTTCAAGTTAGACATGGGTGGAGGCAAGAATAAGTTCCCTTTGACCTTACGTAAAACTACTGCCGATGTTTCAACAACTCTCGACGTGTTTTTGGGAGACGATAACTTTAGAGAACAAACCTCTCTTGGTGTAGCAGATTTAGATTTACTATTCTCAGTGCGAGTTGAAATGCCAAGTGCATTTTTAAGTCTTTTTGTTACAAGTGAAACTTTAGAGGAGGGGTCAATAATTGCACGAGCAGTATATGATTTATTATTATTGACAATGTTGACGACTGCTGTTCCTAAAAGCACATTCTTATCTGTAACGGTATTAGGAGACAGAGAATCTAAAGATCTATTCTTTGCTAATGGTGGGTGCGGTTCAGACGGCTTGGAGACTCGACTTTTGACCTTCGTAAAAACCAAAGGGGATTTCAAAGATGGCGATTTGGCAACTTTACTAATTACTGGTCGATGGAGAAGGCTGTGATGTCTTTGTTTGCACGAATTGCAACAATATTTGCTATTACAGTTTTTAACGACATGGCCGGTACATAGGCAATTAATACAAAGATTATTCCCCTTTACAATGGAGAATTTTTCCTCAAACGGAAGTTTTACAAAACGAGGGCAGAGTCGTAGTACATGGCTCTGATTACGACAAAGAGGACAAGAGCTGCTCGGAAGTGAATTTTTAGACCAAGGAGGAAGCGCACATTTTGAAGTGGGAGCCGATAACAATCTGTTGGCGGGGCGAGATATATCAAAACGGTCAGATGTCAACGATTTTGGAGGCGAAACACTTTTTGGCAACAAAGACTTAGACAACGAGTTAGAAGAAGTGTCAAGATTTGACAACAACTTTTCTGTGGGCGGTTTTCTACGTATACTCTGAATACATTGCAGAGTTTGTATTCTTTCTGTGAGGAAAGAATCTAAGTCGTTCCAAGAAGACAAAGACGACTTGCTTTTAACACTTTGTTCCCACAGACGTAAAGTTAGTTCTGGCAACCGCTGCAAACAAATATACACGACAATAGGATCCCAATGATCCGTGATCACGTCAAAGACGGTCATTGCAGCTAGGCAACTATGAATGCCGCGTTGGATAGTTTTCAGACCGACAACACTTTCTTTATGTAAAGAGGGGAGATTGAACAAATCCTTTAGGTGGTTGTTCACAAGAATGCGCTTGTTGTCATAAGCATTCGACAATGCTTTCCACGCTAAAGGGAAACTACGGCTGGTGAGCGGAAATCTGGAAACAATTTCCCTAGCTTCGTCGGTGGTCTTCTGCATAAGATGACAGAGACGTTCAATATCTGAAAGGCGCGAGTTATTGACAAATAGGGTGGTGAAAAGATCCCGAAAGGTGGGCCAAGACATAAAATCACCAGCAAATGTCTCGATATCAAGAGGAGGTACGGAGAAACTATAGTGATTGAGGGGGCGATTGCAACAATTATTAGTGGTGGAAGAATTCTCTGAATGATACTGAGCGGGTGAAGGAGTTGACTGCACAGCAACCGGGTGGACGGAATTGTCCAAAAGAAGCCCAGATGACGGCATAGGCGTATTCAAAGGTGCTCTAGGTGAGATTGGACAAGTAGAATGTAGAGGAGTTGGTGTAAATGGAGGATCTATAGACACAGGTAAAGTTTCAGGAACGGACGATTTTAGCCGATCTAGATGCCGATGAACGTTGGTCAAATACCAATGGTACGCAATAAAAGAATTATTGTAGTTGTCCTCAACAACATCAAATTTATCAAGCTGTGCAGTCTCGGATGTTGTGAGGTAAGCTTTGCACTCATCATATGTGCACTTAACCTTGTCCCACATTTCCCGAATTTCCGAAAGACGAATTTCGAGGTTGCAAACGGTAAATTGAGATTCATTCAACTGTTCGAATGATTCAACCGATTTGAGAACAAGGTTAGCAGCTCTAACGAACCGAGTTACTGGAGTTATCGACATTATGTAACCAATTTATCTAAAAATCCTCTAAGACTCTATGCTATAGGACAGTACAATCAGTGGGGTGAAAGTGTCCACAAATTTCTGAGATTCTAAAACGATCAAGTAAGTTGTGCCAATAAATGATGGGAATTATTAGGAAGTACAACCAAATTCAATTATTTCTGCAAATTGTTATAATTAAGGTGAAGAATATTTTGCGGTATATGCCGAATGTAGGGTGTATTCTTTCAAAACAAATACCCAAAGCCTACGAAGACTCACAAATAGTACAAACAATTATTAATTAATTGCCCAAACAAGTGCAAAATAGCCACAAAAGACGAACAGTTTCAACTAATATATATGGTTTTAGGATATGTGCAATGAATGCCAAATGTAGGGTGAATCTTTCCAAAAAATTCCAAAAACCCTACTGCTAGTTACTTATCTTTCAAAATTTTATCGAAAATTAATTTCTTCAACAAATTACAAACATTCACAATTTATGCTGTTTTACCCCACTGTGCAGTAACCAACAACGGATATCGCACAAAGAGGAATAAAACACAAGCGACGTCGGCAGAGAAATGACTATGCGTAAGCAGCTACGCACCCACACAACGAGCGACGCCACAAACGATCCAACAGTGAGTGTTGGAGATCAAAATATTTTGTTGTTATTTTAACTGAATATCAAACCGACGCTAAAAACGGCGCGTGGAATGATGGGGTATTGTTGTTGCAATTTTTGGCTATGTAAATTCTCGAGTGAGAATTGATCTACGTTAAGAAAACGAAGGAGAATTGCAACAACAGTGAATGTGCGTTGACGACTGCGACAAAATAACCAAATGACGATTATTATAACAGAGATGAATGTGTTGTTGTTAATTTTAAGCAACTCTCGTTAAAGGGCTCTACCTTAGAAACGAGAAGGAGGGGAAAATAACACCGAAACGTTTGGTTGGTGAGGATGAGAAATAAACCAGTGACAACAACAAAGTCAAATATGTTTGGTGTGATCACCGTAACGTAGGGTGATCTATGCAACGAAAGCAATTGTATACGACAAAGGGGACTGTATTTGGTGTAAAGTGACGATTCAAAATAGCAAAAACACACGAGAAGGGTGATTGAAGATCGACCAATATTATGTTTTTTTCGAATAAAAACAATTAACATATGCACTAAACCGCGGGTAGCTCACTTCAAATAGAGATCTGAATTTACGTACCTGGTTTTTAGTCTAATATGTTGATGATTGTGAAGTCCTCTCTTCATGCAATAAAGGGAGCAACGACAAGGGGATGGCTTCAATCCGGCTCGATGCGACCAAATGTTTAACTCAGGGGAGTGGAGGAATGGCAGACAGCGGCAACAACAACGAGAACTCCCCAGAGTTATTATGTGATGGTGAGAGGTGCGGGTGATTCGCGTGTGTGGTGAATGCGGTGAAAAGAAGAAATTGCAAAGAAATGAAACACAAGAGATTATTAGCAATAATTCTAAATAGATTTCATCCTTTATTTGTGTATTTCTCTTTTCTAATACAACAAAATTACCTTTGTAATTTGGGGTGGCGTCAGAGGCCTGGTTAGTATAACCGTGGTACGAGGAGTTAGAGCGCGAGAAGTGTACACTTCAATAACTAAACGACAAGTGAACGCAGAGGTTCTTGCAATCGCAGAGGATCGCAGTGATCGCCGAGGATCATTGTCGATTACTACTACTACATCTACAATTATTTCCAATGAGAGCAGAGTCTCTTATGTATCAAAGTGAGCTAACCAACAACAACCACCGCCCGGTGGCATCTGCGCTCTACGGTCTCCGCCGAGGGAAGTATGCCGAGGAGATGCCCGGTGTGTCAATCAGCATCTGTGATTGACTGGACTCGGGAAGTTGAAGGCCAACTTAAACAGTCTCTTTTACCTCCTAAATGTGGTCCAATGACCATCCAAATTTGTACGCTTCTGTCCAGTTCTTAACTCTAACTCCATGCAAACTCTAACTCCAAGCCGATTGGTCTATAATTTTGGCCTGTAGAGCAACTGCAAAATCAAGAATTTTTTCTGTTTTTGGTCCATTCCAACCCCTAAATATTTTGCGATCATCTCCAAAAACAATAGGGTTCTATTCTGACCATAACCCCACCTCCATTTTCAATTTCGTGGGAATCGGGTCATAATTGCGACCTGTTGCTTGATAACAAAGTAACATGGACAGACGGACGGATGGATATACATATCTAGATCGACTCAGCTCGGCGAGCTAGGAAGATCCATATATACTTTCCTATGTGGGAAAATAATATTTCGAGGTGTTACATAATTATTGGCTCAATCAAACTTATAATACCTCCAACATATAGTGTTGTAGGGTATAAAAAGCCCATGTAAATATATGAATCGGCTGGACATTAATTCTGGGATTTATGACTATATGGCAGCAAAAAAAAAAAAAATCAAAGTTGGTGTGTGGAATTTTCGGCATTACTAGCAATGACAGCCTCATACCTCGGTATTATACAAAAGGAAGGGAAACATTAAAAGATATATATTAGAGCAATAGACATACCGAACCGCATTTCACCAAGTTGTAAACTTCGGTTGAATATCGAACAATCTATTCAATTTGGGCTGATATTTTATATATGGTGAGCAATGACGGATGAAGATGTATATCAAAGCTATATAAAAATTTGAAAAGATCTCGATACAATTTGGCAGGGGTATTTTCGAGGAGTATATGACGCCATAATTGTTACATTTTTTTAAAATTTTATTGAATGAAAGCAAAAAGTGTCGGAAATAGCATCAAATTTTAGAATAAGTTTAGATTTGCTCGAATTGGTCACCTTTGACATGAATTATGGCCTTCAGCCAATGACCCCTTCACACGTTGTCCGAATGTGGCTCTGCGGTATTTTGGCCCATTCCCGGCGAAGCACTTGCTTGAGGTGATCGACACTTTAGCATTTTATTTAGTGCCAAGCTTGCTTTCCAAAATACTCCAGACGCAATAGTCCAACGGATTGGTATCCGGAGATTTTGGTGGCCACTGTGCGCTGGAAATGAAGCGAGGAACCTCATTTTGTAAGCATTCTTGGGTGGCGCGTACTGAGTCCTGTTGGAATGTCCAGGGTCTGCGGCCAAAGTGTTTGCATGTCCAAGGCTTTAATACACCCTCTAGAATATTTTCGCGATGATATTCGCAATTTATTCTGATGCCACGTTCGATTAATACGAGCGGAGAGCGACCAACGGCTGTTATGGCGGCCCACTCCATCACCATGGCCGGCGCTTGAGTTCTGGTGGCCAACCGAAGGTGCACATTTTCAGCTGAACTCTTTGGCAAGTAAACACAATCATTTTGTTTGTTTACAAACTACTGGACAACGAATGTTTTCTCATCGAAGAAAACAAAATTCGGCAGTTCACCACTTTTGGCCAAGCGAAGCAACTCTTTAGCTCTTTTGAGTCTGTTTTCTTTCTGTTGCTGTGTAAGTTCTTGCACTTGGAATGTCAATGGCTTTACTCCGAGCTCATTTTTCAATATTTGCCGAATGGGATATTGCGATATGTTCAGCTCATGAGTCATTTTTCGGCCAGTGAGACGTGGGTTTCGATCAAGTCGCTTCTTTACTTTTCGAACCATTTCTGCTGAAGTTGCTGTTTTCTTCCGTCCACTTGATTGACGTCGGCCTACGCTACCAGTATCACGGTAACGAGCGATGGTACGAGACATAAAAGATTTATTCACATTTAAATGCTGGAATGCTCTAACGATAGCCACTTGTGGCTTTCCAGCCAAATATAAAGAAATCACACTATCACGCTTGAATTCTATCTCGAATAAGTATTTTTTCTCGAAAATTCTCACCAAAATGCTTTTGTTCGCTTGTAGACAATATAATGAGCTGTCACAGGAATACTTTTAACGGCTATCGGACCAGTGGCTTATATATGACAGCAGTCTGAAGTTTTTTCATCTCACCATGTATGTGTTTAGGGTATTATATACAGGCCGCAATTATTGTCCGATCCGCACGAAATTTTGCATGGGGGTAGGGTTGGGGTCAAAATTAAAGCCTATTGTTATGGAGATGTAAATTTTGATGTTCAAATGGACCAAAAAATTGAAGTTTTCCTGATTTTGCAGTCGCTCTATAGTTCACAATTAAAATCCAATCGAGACGGAATTTTGCATATTGGATGACCATTGGATTATATTCAGTTGAAAATGAACCACAACTTTTGTTGAATTTATTTCGAATACATAAAAAACAGTAATTTAAAAACGTAATCTTCTAAATAGATTTGGACATAAGGCGGCTTTCAACATATTGAAGTGTTGTAGGGCATCACATGGTCGGCCCCGCACGACTATAGCCTTTGCTTACTTGTTGATAAATATTTCTGAGGGGATCATCAGGGTCACAACAAGGAATAGTTTTTCCAGGACTAAAAGAGTCAATATCTTGGAATTAAAAAAAATCGTCAAAGGTCATCAGGACCACAACCGATAGAGGTCAACCATTTTGCACACCTTCATTTGAAGGTTGTGGGAAAAACTTAAGCACATTTTCCTCTCTAAATAAAGTTCAATTATTGATTTTTGATATTTAGTAGTTTTAGTTTCAATTACCTGATACAACATTTAATTGTTAATTAGGCCCCATGTTCTAACAGACCTCTCTGTTTATGAGGAATTCTGTCTCATAACCCAAAAAAAAATTTATATGTTCAAATTCTTATAATTCCTCCGAAAAATGTCCTGCGTGGGTCAAAC
This sequence comes from Musca domestica, assembly GCF_030504385.1. Lineage (NCBI taxonomy): Eukaryota > Metazoa > Arthropoda > Insecta > Diptera > Muscidae > Musca > Musca domestica. The sequence goes on along the minus strand of NW_026712283.1, from coordinate 932,824 downwards.
GATCTATTTATTATTTTCCGTTTGTATGAAGTGCAAATCACAAAATATTTATTTCACTTCAATATTATTCTTTACAAGTATTGCCTAAAATAAGATTTTTCAAAAATTCAAATAGTGATCTATAAAATGTCAGTGTCCACATTTATACCCATGTGGTCTTTAAAATTTGTCGAAAAAATTCAAACTCCAAAGCGGTTTTTTTATAATTTATTATTTCTATTTACCAAATTTCTTTTAAAAATATTTCATTCTGACTCAAAAAAATATGCTTTAAAAATACATTTAACTTATTTGAATATCTCTCTTCCAGATGTACACACATTTGCTCATTTGTATTGATTTGTGGTATTAAATTTCCTGTTAACACACTTTTAACACTTGCACACACAAATACACATATTTTCATACACACGGACGAAAACTTCCTCAGCATTTTATCAAAAAATGAAAAAAAAAAAAACTCAGATGAAATAATCAAGACTTTGGATTTTGTGTGTGTTGGTGATTTACTTACCACAGAATTTCCTCAATATATTTTCTCAGCTCTTGGATCATAAGACATTTTATCACTTCAACTATTACCAGTTACAGTTGCTCAATTTTGGGTGAGTGAGTTTGTTCCATGTTGCTTTTTTCTCTCGTCGACAGGATATACAAGGAAATCAAATATATTTTCGGTTTGTTTAATGTGTGTTTGCCTGTTTACCTATACATATATATGTGTAAATATCTTTGTCTGTCGAAATATTTTGTGTTATGTGTGTCATGTTGAGAAAATATTAGGTGTAATACAGTGTGTGGCCAATGAATTGGCGCAGGTGGGGACTTTGACTTTTAAATGGACTTTGAAGGAGAAGGAGATCATTTCGAAAATATTTTTCAAAATTATTTGTTAAAATTTTTCGATTAAAAAAATGATTTCTGGCCAATTGATATAAAAAAAACAAAACGTTTTTTGCCAAATAGTTCCCAAAAAATGTTTAAATCAAATTTTCCTTGAAAAAATATTTATATAATTACTGTCCAGCGGGTTTTAAAAATATTTTTAAAAAATCCACGCTTAAGGCGCTGGTCGTTGAAAAAAAAAATAATAAAAAATCCACGCTTAGGGCGCTGGTCGTTGAAAAAAAAAAAAAATAAAAAATACACGCTTAAGGCACTGGTCGTTGGAAAATATATTTTTAAAAAATCAACGCTTAAGGCGCTTTAAAAATCCACGCTTATGGCTTGAATGGTCCTTGCAAAAATATTCTTTAAAAATCCACGCTTATGGCTTGGATGGTCCTTGAAATAATATTCTTTAAAAATCCACGCTTATGGCTTGGATGGTCCTTGAAAAAATATTCTTTAAAAATCCACGCTTATGGCTTGGATGGTCCTTGAAATATTATTCTTTAAAAATCCACGCTTATGACTTGGATGTTCCTTGAAAAAAATCCACGCTTATGACTTAGATAGTCCTTGAAAAAATATTCTTTAAAAATCCACGCTTATGACTTGGATGTTCCTTGAAAAAAATCCACGCTTATGACTTAGATAGTCCTTGAAAAAATATTCTTTAAAAATCCACGCTTATGACTTGGATGTTCCTTGAAAAAAATCCACGCTTATGACTTGGATGTTCCTTGAAAAAAATCCACGCTTATGACTTGGATGTTCCTTGAAAAAAATCCACGCTTATGACTTGGATGTTCCTTGAAAAAATCCACGCTTATGACTTGGATGTTCCTTGAAAAAAATCCACGCTTATGACTTGGATGTTCCTTGAAAAAAATCCACGCTTATGACTTAGATAGTCCTTGAAAAAATATTCTTTAAAAATCCACGCTTATGACTTAGATAGTCCTTGAAAAAATATTCTTTAAAAATCCACGCTTATGACTTGGATAGTCCTTGAAAAAATATTCTTTAAAAATCCACGCTTATGGCTTGGATGGTCCTTGAAAAAATATTCTTTAAAAATCCACGCTTATGGCTTGGATGGTCCTTGAAAAAATATTCTTTAAAAATCCACCCTTCGTCCTTAAAGAAATTATATTTCAAAATCCTTTCCCTGTACCTCTGTTTAAATAACTCAACATAATATTGTTACTTGTTGTAAGTTTGTTTTCATTTCTCATGCAAGTGTGTGTGTGTGTGTGTGTGCTTTGCCTTCCAAAACAATATATTGCCTTAATATCCTGAATACAATTGAATTGTTGCTGTTGCTGCTGTTGTCCCCCGCACTTGATGCTAAGATTTGATGTTATTTTTATTTGTACCCATGGCTCTTGTAGTTCTTGTGTTATTTTTGTTGATGTCTCAATTGTTTATATGTCGTTGTTGTTGCTTGTTCTTCGTTTTCTTTCGTTCCATATCCCAATTTCGAAATGCTGACATACTCTTTCCCAACTGACAAATCCAAAAACATCTTCCGAACAGACAAATGCCAATTTCGGAATGGCTTGCCAATAAATATATATGTATGGAGAGCAAGCAGGCAATGAATAGCAACTGTGATGAGAACATAACATTAGTTTTTGGGTAGTGGTAGTGGAAAGCCGGAAGTTTACTTAAGATGTGGGTGATACCGGTTAATGGCAAGAGGTGGGAGGGGGGAGGAGGCGGATTTCGGAATGTATGAGCGACGAAATGTGTTTTTTTCTGGGTGAAAATGACAAGTGAAGGTGAGTTAAGTATAAACTGGGCACATTGGGGAACACACATTTTGTGGTACACATGTACACACGTCTCCTTATAAACACATTCACACTCATGCACAAACACGCACTTAACAAATATTGCTTCGAGTTATTTACTTTTTATACAAAGCAAACACATGTAGGCGAATTTGGCAGCAAGGAAGGAGTGTCCTTTTATCTCTTGTGCGAGTGTGTGTGTGTGAGGGGGCTGCAAAATCTCTTATTTTAGCTGGTGGAGTAAATATGTGCATATTTAAGTATTTGTATATGTGTGTGTCACTCTACGTGCGTGTGTGTGCTTAGATGGTCACAACAATAAACAATATCAAATCTGCGAAAACAAACAGAGTAATAACAACAATAATTTGAGGTTGCCTTTGTGCAAATATTTGTGAAAAAGGCGAGCTGAATGAACAACAACAGCAGCAGCAACAGCAACAATAACAACAACATCAAGAACAAACAACCAATGTTGTTCCGTAATGTATTTGCTTTAAGGCAATTTTTTAAAAATTCTCAAAGTTAAATATACAATGGAGAAATGTAAATTGACCAAAGTTAAACAATGCTGGGTGAAAATAAAAAATAACAACAATATTCCCAAAAACGAAGGAAACATATTTGGGGACGGACCGTCCAGGACATGAGAAGTCTTAAAGTGATTTTTTGTGTTGTTGTTTTTTGGTTGTGAAATTAATTTATTTACATTTGTGGATACTTTAAAATGGACTTAAGTTATGGCCTATTTAAGAATGTTGTGGCGTCGTAAAAACATTGTTGCAAATTTTGAAATGGCATAAGCCAAGGTGAGCGACAAATTACCATTAGATTGACTTAATCGGAAATAAATTAATAGATTGGAAAATAGTTTGCAAATATTGAACAGTTATTAATGAACCAGAACAAACAATTTATTTTATTTAGTTACTGTTGACCGAGGAATTTGAATGAAAAGTAGTTTCATTTCACATTAAATCGATAAAGAAAATCTAAATTGCATATAGCCTCTTTTTTATGGGAGGATTGATTGAAAATCGATTATGATCCATTCTTAAAATATTTGTGCAGTTTTAGTGATGAAAACTATATTTTACAAAGACCAAGATCGAAAATCGTCCTCATTTTCGATTCCATGCTATATAATGATTGAAAATCGATACTGATCCATTTTTCCAATATTTGTGCTACACCCTTTTTGATAGATAACCACATTTTACCGTCCATATAATTTTGGAATAGACCCAATCTAAGGAGACTAGTTCTCAGCTTTGCAAGTCGTGACGAAAAAGGGTCGACATTTGTCCATGTTTTGCTGGAATCCACACTTTGCGCTGCATTATTGGTCTACTTAAAAATCAATCTACATATTGAGGCCCGATCCTAATTTTTCACTTCTTAAGGATTCTAAATTAGGTATTGATTTCAATAGAAGTCTATTGCGGGGCGAGATGATCGCAAAATATTTATGTGTACAATTTGAAATTGCAGTTGCTCTGGAGGTGACAATTACTTTTCATGGGACTAGAATTTATGGCTGGACAGAAGCCTACCAGTTTGGCTTGTCAAGGACTAGTATTTAGCGGGTGAAATATATCATAACTTTTATGTAAAAAATACGAAAATTTTCATTCAACCGCGAATATTTTTAATTCCAACAAAATCATAAATATACGAAAAGGTCGCTTCTGGCCGTTTCATTGATGCTCATATCATACATCATATTTGACCACTTAAAACTCAAGAATGGTTGAACGATTTTAACAATTCTCAATAATTCAGAAATACCCTTTGGCAGAAAAGAATAAAATCTTGAAAAATCGCAAAAAAATGATTTTAAAAATGTGAATATTTTGATGCTTTTTGAAGATCGCATGTTTTTTTTAATATTATTATTAGAAGTCCAAAGGGTTTTAGATCTGAAGAAACTTTACAGGAAATTGTATTGTTGTATGGTACAAAATGATCGGGCTTGCCCGACTAGAGACTTTGATAATTCGTTTTTGGTTCGTTTTATTCTTAAAAAAAAAAAACAAGTAAGCAAAGGCTACAGTCGAGCGGGGCCGACCGTTGAATACCCTACAACACTATAATAAACGATACAGTTTATATAGGCGAGATACTCGAAAGAATTCCACAAGATATTGTGACAAATAATAAAAGAAAACCATCAGGTTTCGTTCTTTAATTTTCGAATAATAGCAACTTGAACTAATTTGCTCATTTCCAATTTATTGGTAGATGTTGCACGTAAATGGTCTTCCTAGATCTGGAACCAATATTTCCCAAAGACCCATAGTCTCTCAGAAGTGGCAAAAGATAACCATTTATTATTGGTTTTTGACTGAAACGCATCTATATGAGATACAGCTATTTGACTATATTCTTCAACGAAATCAGCGTTAACGAAATAGTCAGAAGTGCGTCTTTCCTGTATTTGTGAATTCTCCAAAAAGTCATTGGAATGGACATTTTCGTATTTTGTCTACAAAAGTTGGCAAACTCCTTAACACATTGAATATTTTTGGATGGCCATCCAAAACTGCTTGGCTTTTGCAATGTCCGGTAACCCCCTTTCAAATGTGCGTGATGATCGGGCGATAATTACGACCTGCCGACAATTTTGCAGTTTTTGGGTCCATTTCAACCCCTAAATATATGGCGATCATCTCCAAAAAGAGTAGGCTTCTATTCTGACCCTCATCTTATCCCCATGCAAAATTTCGTAAGGATCGGGCCATAAATGGGATCTGTATATGATATTCTGATGTCATAACTACTTAGTTTTGTTAGCTGTAGAAATATTACCAAATGTTTTCTTCAAAATGAAAATATGCCAAAAATATGACAAAATTGAAAAAATATGAGAAAATTTTACAAAATCAATATTTTCATCTTTAGAGAGATATTTTTATGCGATTTTTTTAGACGTTTTTTCTTTCCTTCCAAGAGGCCATTCTGAGTTAATGAGAACTGTCGAAATCAGTTCAGCCGTTCTCGACATATATGAGATCTTTCAAGCATATCTTCTTTGAAAGACATATATATCGCACATATTTTGCTATATATCCGATTTGTTGGATGTTAACATCAATGTGAAGGTCAGAAGTAACCTTGTCATGGCTTTGTGATTTCGCCGGGATTTGAAATATTCGCGGTTTAATGAAAAATGTTGATTTTTTTCACCACAAAAGATATGGTCTATTTTACCCGCTAAATATTATCCGATGACCACCCAAATTGGTAGGCTTCATCCTCGCTCTAAACTCTACCTACATGCGGAATTACACGTCGATTGGTCTATAATTGCGACCTGTATAGCTACTGCAAAATACGACATTTTTTCAGTATTTGGTCCATTTCAACCCCTAAACATTTGGCGATCATCTCCAAAATAAATAGGCTTCTATTCTGACCCTAACCCCACCTTCGTGCAAAATTTCGTAAGGATCGGGCCATAATTGCGACCAGTAGAGTGATTACAAATTAACATGGACAGACTGGCAGACGGACAGACGGACGGACGGACATACATAGCTAGATCGACTCAGCTCGGCGAGCTAGGAAGATCCATATATACTTTCCTATATGGGAAACCAATATTTCGAGGTGTTACATAAATTCTGGCCCAATCAAACTTAGAATACCCCCAACACATAGTGTTGTAGGGTATAAAAAGCTGCACAAAGACATGATACCCTGACCATAATGTGCTGTAGGGTATAAAAAATAAGGTGCATTGTGTTAGTCAGTGATGTTCTCTGACATACGTAAATCGATTTTGTTCCGCAAAGTTCATGTGAAAGGTGGCTTCAATACCAAGGTTTATATGTATAAACACTGTATGTGCAGGGTGAGATAAAAAAAAACTGCAAGAAACTCAAACGCCATAATTTTTACATTTTGTTTTAATTTTATTGAATAAAAATGTAAAATGTCGGAAATAGCATCAAATTTTAGAATAAGTTTAGATTTGTTCGAATTGGTCACCTTTGGCACGAATTATGGCCTTCAAACGGCCAATGAAACCGTCATACGCTGCCCGAATGTTGCTCTGCGGTATTTTGGCCCATTCCCGGCGAAGCGCTTGCTTGAGGTCATCGAAACTTTGGTATTTTTTAGTGCCAATCTTGCTTTCCAAAATACTCCAGACACAAGAGTCCAACGGATTGATATCCGGAGATTTTGGTGGCCATTGTGCGCTGGAAATGAAGAGAGGAACCTCATTTTGTAACCATTCTTGGGTGGCGCGTCCTGAGTGCGATGGTGCTGAGTCCTGTTGGAATGACCAAGGTCTGCGGCCAAAATTTTTGGTGCCCAAGGAGAGGTTACTACACCCTCCAGAATATTTTCGCGAAAATATACGGCATTTATTCTGATGCCACGGTCGATTAATACAAGCGGAGAGCGATCACTAGCCACTGCTACGCGGGTTTCGATCAAGTCGCTTTTTTACTTTTCCAACCATTTCTGCTAATGTTGCTGTTTTCTTCCGTCCACTTCATTGACGTTGGGCTACGCTACCAGTATCACGTTAACGAGCGATGGTACGAAAAGTTCTAATTTGGTGTTGAGCGGTAGAGATATGACGGAAACCCTAAAGTTAATATTGAGGACACAGTTGGTGTCTTGGATTGAAATATGGAATGGTTTTGGAAATGAGTAGTTTCAAAATTTGCTATTTGTTGAGGGGAAAGAACTCAAAAACTGAAATTTGAAATGGATGTAACTGTTGTTGCCTAGGATTAAGAGTAGGAGCTGGTTCGTATATAAGTAATATAAGTGTACTAAGTGGTACTAAAATTGGTAATGGGTGAAAAAGACATGTAATACTGAAATTTTATATTGTAGTCACTATTAGTTTCTATGGTTTACATATGGAGATTTTTGAAATAGTTTTGGACTGAAAATTGGATGTGAGTCCATTGTGCAATTGTCTTGCTAATATCCTCCTCGGTAATATATAAAACACTTTAAAGTCTGACAATTTAGTACGATTTTTGAAGATTTGAAAGACAAATTTTGTCAAACTGATCATTTTGTGCATTTTGGGTACTTAAAAACTGTTGAAACAAATTTAAATTTCTAAGTAGGGCTTTGACAGTATAGAGTATATTGTTCAAAATTGTACGGGGAGGTACAAGGAGGTGTGGTTCGATATTGTATATTTTCTGACCCAACCTATAGACATAAATTTAAATTACTAGGCATCGAGTCTGAACCATATAGGTTACACCCAACACTCAATATAAGCATTGTGTCTGTTCGTAAAATGTTGATCTTTTGTGACAGAGGTAGGAGAAGAAGTGGACCGATATTGCCCATCTCGGATTTAAATTTGGAAAATATTACGATGCGCTAAATTTGCATCAAAACGTGCCCACAGATAGAGAGACGGGCATGGCTAAATCGATTCCATACGTTCTAAAATGGATTACGTCTAAGGGAAACTAGAATCTATACCCGTTATTTCAATGAGGCACACCAAAGGATATATATTGTCTGTAGCTATAAAACTAAATTATACAAATTCATTTGGCTGGTTATACTTCTAAAACGAAAATAGCAGCAGCTTAAAACAGTGATTTTAGTTCTAAGTGTTTCTTCATTTGCCCTCTAGGCTTCATAGTCTGCATTTCAAAAACCAGCTATAAAGACATTTTCTGAACCAACGTATTAAAACCATAAAATAGACTATATAGACTAATTGTAGAATAGTTCATCACTGAGTCTCCAAAGCCCAAATTAGCGTCAAATTCATACTTTTGCTTCTCAGATGGTAGATAAGTTTTTGGTAAAAAAACGTGTCGTGTTTACCAAAGGTTGAGCCTCTTTTTGTATACGCTAAATATATACAATATATATGATATATTCACTAAATTTTCAGACTCAGACTTTATTGTGATTTTCGTTTTAAAATTCGTTTAACACCAAAATCATTTCATCGTGTGGAATATATGGATTATAATGTAAAATTATAATACTTATTTCGTAAAATTATAATACTTATAGTTATAACACTTATAATCGCTTTATGCGGTCTATACTGATCCCTTATATTACCCATCCATGTTGCAAAATACCACTACACAACATTCTACAAATTCCACATTTTCCATGTCAAGAATTTGTTTTTGCGACAAAACCCTCTTTAAATTCATGAACCCACAATGTGTTTTATTTTGCTTGTTCCTTCCGAACATCAAATGACATTATCACCAAATTTTTCTGATGATAAAGCAATTTTGTGCTGTAACACTTAAATCCAAGATAACACTCACACACCCGTACACATCCACAGCGGGGTACTCTTCTACGATACGCATTCGTTTCGCACACAGACACCTTCATCAAAATCTTCATCAGACAATTACACACATCGTGTCCTTCATAAAATAACCCACCTAGTCTTTGCCTTGCCCCTCGCCGGTCGAAAACTAAAGGAAAGTATTAAAACCATAAGCTGTTAGGATTGGTAACATATTGTCGATGTTTAGTTAGTTGGAGTTGGTCGATTTTTTGGGTTGTATGCCACACCAGCTATGGACTAGCATGTTCGTAGACATGATACATACATACGTAGATTCAAACACTTGTAGTTTCTTTTCGGCATAGCCATAACATCGTAATACATATGATGATGAGCATAGAAAAGGTACAAGAAATACAGATGCTTGGTAACAGAGCATATGAAACTAACTAACACCCACATTCGTGCACACATACACACACACACACGCAATAGTGGGGTAGCATTTAACACTTATTCGCTATGAGTGGATTTGTATGCTTTGTTTCCGTTGCTTTTTTTGCATTGCAGAGTTGAGGACTATTTTCAAATGGGGTGAAAGAAAATCTGGGGAAAAATATTCTAAGAATCAGCAGAAAAAGAATTGGAATCAATGAAGATATTTGTTTAGATTGAGAGTAAAAAAACTTATCGATGGCAAATGTTGGGGAAACGTGGAATTTGATTTTAAAATGCGTACAATTTTTTAAGTGTGTTGTTAGAGTTTTTTAAGCAAAGTATATTATATTTGAGCACGAGGCTGATTTAAAAGAAATGTGGAGAATATGTCCTGGCAGAAATCATCTTAAAAATAGATTAACATATTCTTTAAAAATAATAATTTTGTCCATTAACAATATAAACTCAGATATACTCCACTAAAGGTGAGATGAAAAAATTGCAACCACATTCAGACTGCTGTCATTTCTAAGCCAATCGTCCGACAGCTGTTAAAATTATTCCAGTGACAGCTCATTATATTGTTTACAAGCGTACAAAAGCATTTTGGTGAGAATTTTCCGGAAAAAAAGTTATTCGTGATGGAATTCAAGCGTGAAAGTGTGATTTCTTTATTTATGGCTGGACAACCACAAGTGGCTATCGTTAGAGCACTCCAGCATTTAATTGTGAATAACTATTTTGTGTCTCGTACCATCGTAGACCGACGTCAAAGAAGTGGACGGAAGAAAACAGCAACATCAGCAGAAAAGGTTCGAAAAGTAAAGAGCGACTTGATCTAAACCTGCGTCGCAGTAGCCGAAAAATGGCTCGTGGGCTTAACATATCACAGTATTCCATTCGGCAAATATTGAAAAATGAGCTCGGGGTAAAGTCATTGAAATTCCAAAAAATGCAAGAACTTACACCGAAACTGAAAGAAAATAGACTCAAAATAGCTAAAGATTTGCTTCGCTTGACCGAAAGTGGTGGACTACCGAATTTGGTTTTCTCCGATGAGAAAACGTCGTTGTCCAGCAGTTTGTAAACAAACAAAATGAAGTCAGCAGAAAATGTGCACCTACGGTTGGCCACCAGAACTCATACGCCGGCCATGGTGATGGTGTGGGCCGCCATATCAGTCGATGGTCGCTCTCCGCGCGTATTAATCAACCGTGGCATCAGAATAAATGCCGAATATTATTGCGAAAATATTCTGAAGGTAGTGTAATAAAGCTTTGGGCACGCAAACATTTTGGCCGCAGACCTTGGACATTCCAGCAGGACTCGGCACCATCACACTCAGCACGCGCCACCAAAGAATGTTTAGAAAGTGAGACTTCTCGCTTCATTTCCAGCGCACAGTGGCCAGCAAAATCTCCAGATACCAATCTGTTGGACTATTGTGTCTGGAGTTTTTAGGAAAGCAAGGTTGGCACTAAAAAATACCAAAGTGTTGATCACCTCAAGCAAGCGCTGCGCCGGGAATGGGCCAAAATACCGCAGAGTAACATTCGGGCAGTGTGTGACAGTTTCATTGACCATTTGAAGGTCATAATTCGTGCCAAAGGTGACCAATTCGAACAAATCTAAACTTATTTTAAAATTTAATGTTATTTCCGACGTTGTTTGCTTTCATTCAAAAAAATTAAAATAATAAAAAATTAGGGCGTTTATCTTTGTTGCCTGTTTTCTTATCTCACCCTGTATATTAGAATTTTTTGACAAATAATTTTGTAAAATATTTTATCTTGCTCTGTCCCGTTTAAGGGGCATTTGTAACTATCATTTCAAAAATGGACCAGAAAGACCCCTTTGTTAACCAAAAATACCCCTTCGGTAACAACCCTTGGATGTTACAATTTTCAAGCCAAATATTCCTTGTATTATTATCTGCAATATTGATGAAGACTCTATATACCCTCGGAAGCTTAATCTGAAAATTTCCAAAAGTGTGAAAAAGGGGGGATTTTAACCCCCCCCCCCATTTAGTTTACTTGGCGATGTTGCATAGTGTAGAGGGTATATTAAGTTCGTTATTCTGTTTGTAATCTTGATGTATCAAAGGACGATTAAGGGATTTAGTAATGTCCGTCCGTCTGTATACCCCCGCCAAGCAAACGGTACACCCCCGATATTCGGTATTTTGATGATTTTAGAAACATTTTCAATGGAATTATCTGAAATTCTATACAAGGAGTACTCTTTGAATACTTTACCCCATGGAAGGGAATTGTCTATGTAGGTACACAATATCGTATAGGCCCGATATTCGGTATTTTGATGATTTTAGAGACATTTTTTACCGGAATTCTTTCAAATTTCGTATTTGAAGTCTGTCATGGGTACTGTAGACTATGACAAAAAATTGCATTTAAAGATACACTTCTTCGTATAGGTCTCATATAACGATACCTCCCGATATTCGGTATTTTGATGATTTTAGGGACAATATTCACTGGAATTGTTTCAAATTTTGTATGTGAGGCTCGTGATGGGTACTACAACTTATGATTATACATTCAGGACCACGTCTTCGTATAGCCCCCAAATAAAGATTCCCTTAGAGCGGTATTTATCTATGGAATTTTTTTGGAAAATTTTGAAGTTCTTTCAAAATTGTGGAGTTTATTAAAAGTTCGCCTGGCCGAACTTAGGTGCTTTTTTACTTGTTTTGTTTTAGTTTTATTTTTTGTGTTGCACAAAGGTATATTTATTTCTTTACGAACTGTTAAATATAAACTTCCCTGAATTTTCATCCTTTTCTTACTAGTTGAATATTTTGCTTGACATATCCTTGCGTCCTCCCAACAACTCCTGTTTTCCATATCTGATTTTAAATAAAATGACTTAAAATTTGTATAGCAAATACAAAACTCAACTTTGATTATCAAACGGCTTAGGATTTCCTTTTTGCGTTTCGCAATCTAAATCGCTAAGACATAATCTAAGCGAAAATAATTTCGCCAATCTACGACGCCCATTTCAAAACTCAGCTGCTAAAAAGTACTCTATGTGTGTAATTTGAATTTGTTTCAATTTAAACTTTTTGTTCCCCCTCCCGGTTCAGAATACTGAGCAATACTCTATAAAATTCCGCCACATCCTTTTTCAATTCAACGAGAAAAGGAGTTAACCAAATCCACTGAATGAATGAATGAACGAATGGATGAATACATTGTACGGCTGCTAAAGTTTGCAATTGGAACGAATGGTCGTCGTCGTCGTTGTAGTAGTGGAAAGGGATATGAGGAATGGAGTGGGAGCGGGAGCGGGTATGAGAGCGTGTGTGTGTGTGTGTTTGGTACAAATTGGAAGCTAAAAACGGGAAATGATTTCCGTTAACTATATAATATAAATGTATATTCAAAATGTCAGTGTACCAAAAGCACACAAACACACACACACACCCACATGTATACACATACAGACGGTGTGAATGCAAATATGTGTGTTTGTGTGTCGTTATCATGGCAAAAGTTCACCCGGTTCGTTATTCAAAAAAGAAAGCGAACCGAACTCTGTGTTATAACATGAATCCCTACAAAACACACATCTATATGCATATGAGAGAACATACGTATATACATTGAGAGGTATGTATGAGAAGAAATGTCTATATTTTTGTGAATGTAGGAGTGCATGTGTGTGTGTGTGTTTGCTGGTTGCTTGCTCGTATAGAGCTCAACGGTTGCAATGGCAAATGTGAGAATTACTATTCTAATAAAAGCTAACCATGTATGAAATTACCCTTTTGTGTAAGTTTTTAACTTGATTTTAATAAAAACACTCACACATTCACACTCTCACACACACATATGGCATATACAGGGTGAGATGAAAAAAACTGCAACAAAGTCAAACGCCATAATTTTTAATTTTTTTTTTTTTAATTTTATTGAATGAAAGCAAGTCGGCAATAGCATCAAATTTTAGAATAAGTTTAGATTTGTTCGAATTCGTCACCTTTGGCACGAATTATTGCCTTCAAACGGCCAATCAAACTTTTACATGCTACCCGAATGTCGCTCTGCGGTATTTTGGACCATTCCCGGCGAAGCGCTTGCTTGAGGTGATCGACACTTTGGTATTTTTTAGGGCCAACCTTACTTTCCAAAATACTCCAGACACAATAGTCCAACCGATTGGTATCCGGAGATTTTGGTGGCCATTGTGCGCTGGAAATGAAGCGAGGGATCTCATTTTGTAACCATTCTTGGGTGGCGCGTGCTGAGTGCGATGATGCTGAGTCCTGTTGAAATGTCCAAGGTCTGCGGCCAAAATGTTTGCGTGCCAATGACTTTAATACACCGTCCAGAATATTTTCTCGATAATATTCGGCATTTATTCTGATGCCACGGTCGTTTAATTCGAGCGGAGAGCGACCATCGGCTGTTATGGCGGCCCACACCATCACCATTGCTGGCGCTTGAGTTCTGGTGGCCAACCGAAGGTACACATTTTCAGCTGACCTTTTTATACCCTCCACCATACTATGGAGGGTATATTAATTTTGTCATTCCGTTTGTAATTCCTCGAAATATTCATGTCAGACCCAACAAAGTATATATATTCTTGACCAGCGTAAAATTCTAAGACGATTTAGCCATGTCCGTCTGTCTGTCTGTGTGTCTGTCTATCTGTCTGTCTGTCTGTGTGTCTGTCTGTCTGTCTGTCTGTTGTAATCACGCTATCTTTCGAACAAATTGAGATAGAAGGCTAAAATTTTGCACACATGTATTTTTTCCCAGTAGGCAGGTTAAGTTGGTAAATTTGCCATGTAGGTCCAAGTATTATAGCGGTACCTCCCGCTATTCGGTATTTTGATGATTTTAGCGACATTATTCACCGGAATTATTTCAAATTTGGCATTTGAAGTTTGTAATGGATGCTACAGCCTAGGACAGAAAATTATCTGTGCAGGTTCACGTGTTCCTGTAGCCCCCATATAACGGTACCCCCCGATATTCGGTTTTTTTGATGATTTTAGCGACATTGTTTACCGGATTCGTTTCAAATTTGGTATTTGAAGTTCGTAATGGATACTACATCCTAAATCAAAAAATGAGCCATGTAGGTCCACGTCTTCATATAGCCCCCATATAACGGTACCCCCGATATTCGGTATTTTGATGATTTTAGCGACATTGTTTACCGGAATCGTTTCAAATTTGGTATTTGAAGTTCGTAATGGATGCTTCATCCAAAGTCAAAGAATGAGCCATGTAGGTCCACGTCTTCATATAGCCCCCATATAACGGTACCTCCCGATATTCGGTATTTTAATGATTTTAGCGGCGTTATTTACAGGGATTGTTTCAAATTTCGTATGTGAAGTTCGTAATGGATACTTCAGCCCATGCCAGAAAATTGCCTGTGCAGGTCCACGTCTTCGTATAGCCCCCATATAACGGTACCCCCCATATTCGGTATTTTGACGATTTTAGCTACATTATAAACAGATTTTTCTTCAAGTTTCGCATTTAAATATTGTAATAATTTATGACAAAAGTTGCTATGCAGGCCCACGTCGTCGTATAAGCATTCCGTATTTTTAAGATTTTAACAGAATTTTTAACGGGTTTTATTTTTTGGAAATTGCCAAATTTGCATCAAATGGTGGAGGGTATTAAAAGTTCGGCCCGGCCGAACTTACAGCTTTTTTACTTGTTTCTTTAACACTTTTGAGACTATTTTGTTTCTGTTGCAGTGTAAGTTCTGGCACTTTTTGGAATACAATGGCTTTAGACCGAGTTTATTTTTCAATATTTGCCGAATAGAATATTGCGATTTGTGCAGCTCACGAAACATTTTTCGGCCACTTCGACGCGGGTTTTCGTCACTTCTTTACTTTTCGAACCATTCCTGCTGATGTTGTTATTTTTTCCGTCCACTTCCTTGACGTCGGGCTACGCTACCAGTATCACGGTAAGGAGCACAAAAAATTTCTTCACATTTAAATGCTGGAGTGCTCTAACAATAGCCGTTTGTGGCTTTCCAGCCAAATATGAAGAAATCACTTCATTACGCTTGAATTCCATCACGAAATATATATATATATATATTTTTTTTTGGAAAACTCTCACCAAAATGCCTTTGTACGCTTGTGAACAATATAATGAGCTGTCACTGGAATAATTTTAATAGCTGTCGGGTGAGTGGCTCAGAAATGACAGCAGTCTTAAATAGGTTGCAATTTTTTCATCTCACCCTGCATTTAGACATTCACTCACATGCCCAACACCCAAGCATCTAACATCTTTGTATCCCCCCCAGTAGCAGCAGCATACAAATAGGAAATGCCCCATGTTCCATATTCATAGAGATTTTTGTTTGTAATTTTCGAAAAAGAACTTTCTGTTCCGTTCGCTGTTATGTTGTCGTCTTTTTGTTGTTTTAGTAGTTGTCTTTGCTGTCATACGTTTTTTTTTTTTTTTGTAGTTATGGAAATATTGAAAAATAAAGAGTTTCCTCTTGCTTGCAAAAGTAGCAGCCACTGCAAAGTTCCTTATTTTAAAAGCCTAAATTAGGTTAATGAAAAAATAAGGTTAGTTATCCGTTTCATATGAAAGTTGGCGTCTCTCTCTGTGTGCCAGTCATTATTCAATAGACACTTGCAGATGTAATGACATCTGAAAAAAGGGGAGAGAATTGCTTGAAGACTACATGTGGTCTAAAGAGTTTCGAATATGAAAAAGGTTAGGATTTTCAATAATATTATATCCGACATTTCTCAAATAAGAAGCTTCGGCATTATGTTACTCTGTTACCCTTAGAGGAAAGCGTTTGTACTCAAGTTATGAAAATATGAGGCGAAATTTTTTATATGGAGACCGGTAATTTTCAGCCAAGGTTCCCAACTGAATATTTTGGAAGTATGTCATGAATATGAACGGTTGTTTGAAATCTAAGAGGATTTTTTTTTGTTTAAAAGTTGACTTTCTCCAAGTAGCCACCTTGATCTAATTTTCTTATATTTTTTTGTTTAATCAACCAATTTTTACATAATCGAATCTAGCAGGAGTTCCTTCGTAAACTAGGTTAAACTTTTGCTTGAAACTCATGAACGATATAACTTTCATTGAGATGGATTCGGATATACTTTTAAACTAAAAAACGATAATTTTTTAAGGTTGAATATTCTCCTATAAAAGAAATTAGTTAAATAAAAAAAATTGAAACACTTACCGTGGTCACTTTAAGAAGTACAGCTACGATTGAAACTAACCAAAAAAATCTGAAAAATAAAGGGGAAATGGCTTAATACAATGAAATCTGTAGATGATAATGTTTACATAAATATTTGTGTTTCTCCTTAAAATCGGAATTAGAAAAATTAAAGGGTGGAACAGTACATTGTTGGACTCACATAAGCTACTTCGTGGCTCTTTTTATATTCTCCACCATACATAGTATGGAGGGTAAATTAAGGTTGTCATTCCGTTTGTAACTCATCGAAATAATAATTTTAGACCTACACAAGTTAAAAAGCTGTAAGTTCGTCCGGGCCGAACTTTGAATAACCTCCACCAATTGGAACGAATTTAGAAATTTTCGAAAAATAAAAGCCTTAAACAATTCTGTTAAAATTTAAAAAACCGAATATTGCCATTATATGGGGGTCTATACGACGTGGACCTACATAGGTATTGCTTGTCATAAGTCATTACCATATTCAAATTCGAAACTTGAAATAAACGGTGAATAATGTAGATAAAATCATCAAAATATAGAGAGGTACCGTTATTTCGGAGCTGTGCGAAGACCTGGACTAGTATAAACAATATTCTGTCATAGGCTGTAGTATCCATTACGAACTTAAAGTACAACATCTCAAACAATTTCGGTGGGTGTTGTACCTAAACTCGTCAAAATACCGAATAAAGGCAGGTACTGGTATATGGGGGCTATACGAAGACGTGAACCAATATGGCCCATTTTCTGTTTTAGGCTGTAGTATCCCTTACAAACTTCAAATACTAGTTTCGAAACAATTCCGGTAAATAGTGTCACTAAAATCATCAAAATACCGCATATCTGGAGGTACGGTTGTATGGGGGCTATACGAAGACGTGGATCTGCACAAACAATTTTCTGTCATAGGCTCTAGTACTCATTACGAACTTCAAATACTAAATTTTAAATAGTTCCGGTAAATAATGTCGCTAAAACATCAAAATACGGCATATCGGGAGGTACCGTTATATGGGGTTTATACGAAGACTTGGACCTGCATAGACAATTTTCCGTCACAGACTGTAGTTCCCATTACGAACTCTACATAAGTAATTTGAAACAATTCCGGTGAATAATGACGCTAAAATCATCAAAATACCGAATATTGGGAGGTACCGTTATATGGGGGCTATACGAAGACGTGGACCTGCACAGACAATTGTCTGTCTTAGGCTGTAGTATCCATTACGAACTTCAAATACCAAATTTGAAACAATTCCGGTGAATAATGTAGCTAAAATAATCAAAATAACGAATATCGGGAGGTACCGTTATATGGGGGCTATACGAAGACGTGGACCTACATGGCCCATTTACGAACTTAACCTGCCTACTGGCAAAATATACATGTGAGCAAAATTTTAGCCTTCTATCTCAATTCGTTCGAAAGATAGCGTGATTACAACAGACAGACAGACGGACAGACACACAGACAGATAGACAGACGGACATCGCTAAATTGTCTTAGAATTTTACGCTGATCAAGAATATCTATATTTTGATGGGTCTGAAATGAGTATTTCGAGGAGTTACAAACGGAATGACAAAGTTAATATACCCTCCATAGTATGGTGGAGGGTATAAAAAGAATATACATTCTTCACCAGCGTAAAATTTTAAGATAATTTAGCCCTGTCCGTCTGTTATAATCACGCTAGAGATTTTAGCCACATTTCTCAAGGGAATGGTCTCAAAATCCCCACCAGGAGTTCCTTTTGAGTACTTCGCCCCTTGGAGAAGAATTGTCTGTAAAGGTCCACGATATCGTACATCCCAAATATAACGGTACCTCCCAATATTCGTTAATTTCATAATTTTCCAATGGAATTGTCTCAAATCCACACCAGGAGTTCCTTTCGAGTACTTTGCCCCTTGGGAGAAGATTGACTATAAAGGTCCATGATATTGTATACACCCCGTATAACGGTACCTCCCGATATTCGGTATTTTGGTGATTGTTGCCAATTTTTTCCATGGAATTTTCTGAGAATACACACAAGAAGTTTCCGTGGAAGAGAATTGTATACATAGATCCACGATATCGTTTATCCCCCATATAACGAGACCTCTCGATATTCGTCATTTTCATGATTTTAGCCACATTTTTCAATGGAATTTTCTGAAAATCCACAAAAGGAGTTCCTTCTGAATACTTTGCCCCCTGGCAGAGAATTGACTACAAAGGTCCACGATAACGCATATCCCCCTAAATTGGGATCTCCCGATATTCGGTATTTTGATGATTGTAACCAAATTTTTCAATGGAATTGTTAGAAAACCCACACGAAGAGCTCCTTCTGTGTACTTTGCCCTCTGGAAGAGAATGCGATGATTGTAGCCAAATTTTTCAATGAAATTGTCTGAAAATCCACATAAGGAGTTCCTTCTGAGAACTTTACCCCTACAAGAAAATTGTCTATATAGGTCCCGATATCGAATAGCCCCCATATAACGTAACGTGATATCGTATATTCTCCATGTAACGATACCTCCTGATATTTGGTATTTTGACAAACAAGAAGTTCCTTCTGAGTGCTTTGCCCCCTGGAAAAGAATTGTATACCTAAGTCTTCGATATCGTATATCGCCCCTATAACGGTACCTCCCGATATCCTGTATTTCCGTGGTTTTTGCTACATTTTTCAATGGAATTGTCTTAAAATCCACATCAGGATATAATTCTGAGTACTTTGCCCCCTGAAAATTCTGTATATAATTACACGTCTTCGTATAGCCCCCATATATTGTACTTTTTCGAAAGATTTTGGAGGAAGATAACGAAAGTTCGGCCCGGCGAACCTTGCTGCTTTTTTATTTTTTTTTAAATTTAACCGTCAAGGATAGAGGAACATATTTTGTCCATTTTAAAATATAAATTAGGTTTTATTGAAAATTTTTCTCACTTTGGGCCGAAAATAAATTGGAAATGAAAATATGATTATTTTCGAAGTTTAATTCAAGACGAGAAAAAAAATCGAGGTTTTTGAGGAAGGTACCCTAAATGTAATTTCGGTAACGCAGTACTTTTAAAAAATCGAAAGTGAGGATGTGTTGATTCAATCGTGGCTGTTTTAAGTAGAAGAACCGTATTGTTTGAAAAGGAAGATTAAACCTTCAAAACACACTATATTAGAATGAATATGCTGTTTTTGACATTTAATGAATATACAGTAGGTTTTTATACCCTACAACACTTTGTGTTGGGGGTATTAAAGGTTTGATTGGGCCAAAAATTATGTAATACCACGAAATATTGGTTTCCCACATAGGAAAGTATATATGGATCTTCCTATCTCGCCGAGCTGAGTCGATCTAGCTATGTATGTCCGTCTGTCCATGCTAATTTGTAATCAAGCTACAGGTTACAAATATGAACCGATCCTAACGAAATTGAAAATGGAAGTGGGGTTATGGTCAGAATAGAACCCTATTGTTTTTGGAGATGATCGCACGATATTTAGGGGTTGAAATGGACCAAAAACAGAAAAATTTTTTGATTTGCAGTTGCTCTATAGGCCACAATTATGAACCAATCGACGCGAAAATTTACATGGAGTTAGAGTTTAAGAGTGGGCAGAAGTCTACCGATTTAGGCGACCATCGGACAACAATTAGCGGGTAAAATATACCCTAACTTTTATGTAAGAAAATAGGGAAATTGCCACTAAACTGCTAATATTTTCAATCCCAGCCAAATCAAAAATACATTAAAAGATCACTTCTGACCATTACAGTGACGCTAATAGCCAAGAAATCGGATATATAGCAAAATAGGTACAGTATATATGTAAACGAATTGGTCTTATTTATTCTGCTTACAAATCAAGAACCGTTGGGCCGATTTTCACAATTCCCATCAATTCGGAAAAGCCTCTTGCCAGTAAACGATAATATCTAAGAAAATCGCGGTAAAATATACCAATAAAAAAGTGAATATCTTTCGTCGATTTTTTTCCAATTTTTGTCATATTTTTTATCGCATTATCGATTTTTTCAATATGACTTACAATTTTGAATTGTAAATTTTCTACATTTTTACACCTCCCTACACTACGTCTTGAGGGTATTATATGCATATCGCAATTTTCGTCCGATCCTCAAGAAATTTTGCATGGGGTAGGGTTAGGGTCAGAATTAAAGCCTATTGATCTTAAGATGTAAATTTTGAGGTGCAATTGGACTAAAAAAAATAATTTATTCTGATTTTGTAGTCGCTCTATAGGCCACAATTGAAAACTAATCGACACCGAATTTCGCATCAGAAGAGAGTTAAAGACAGGGAAGAAGTCTAGCATTTTGGATGAGTGTAAAATGGACCACAACTTTCGTGTGAAATTGTTTTGATTACTTAACAACACTACGGAGTGTTTAAATATTGACAAAATTCTCCGGGTCAAAAGACTAAGGGTAACCTCTCGGCGGGGCTCTTTGACATTATTTCAAAAACGAAATCTTCCAAAATGGATTTGGATACAAGAGGGCTTCGAACATATTGTAGTGTTGTAGGGTATCATATGGCCGGCCCCGCAGTGCTATAGTCTTTGCTTACTTGTTTTAATATCGAAAATTAGGATGTATTGTATTGTATTGTATTAGGATGTAGGTTTTTTTTTGGAGAATTCAAGTGTTAAATTACAGCGGATTCATGTGGATACTATTGCACAAATATGAAATACTTGAATATTAGCTAAGAAAATAAAAAGAAAGGTTTCCAATCAGCAATTGTGGGCTCGATTTTGTAACCCAGTCAAATTTGATATTTTTGGTCATATTTCTGCTAGTCTCGGAATATTGAAAATATTTTTGATATATTTATATTTGTCTAAAACTGTAAAATTAGGCGAATATTATAACAAAAAATATTAAAAAAATTCCCACACACTTACGCCGACCTAAATATCTAATTAAAAGCATTTACGTAACATATAACCTGACATTTTATAGATTTGTAATCGAATACGTTTTCATTTCGAAATCCTTGAAAATACTGAATGACAATGAACATGCGAAACCAGGCGCCAACAAACCGCAAGAGTTTAATAATAAAAAATGTATAGATGTTAACGATTAAAGAAAGCGAAGCGCATCCATATAACGCATAAACCTCTCGACCGCAACCATAGTACAAAAATATTTTCATATCAAATATTCCGGGCACATAGCAGCGATATAATAATAAATAATAAAAAAGGAATACATTCATTTTTTCCATACAATTCATAACAAATCATTTGTTGGTTTATTATTGGTTTTGCTGTCTTTTTTATCTCTCGCACTGACCACTGTACACCAAAAAAATGCTATTCCCGGAAAGAAACAAGTGATTTTTTATATAGACGCGAATATTGTTCAATTTGAATGAAAATGAAAAATACTGGCATTGAAATTAAACGAAACCACTTAAAAATAACAATAAATGGGCAAATTGGTTCCATATGCAAAAGTAATATTAAGCAAGAAAAGTTAAATATTTAGTACGTCATTTGGGTTTCAACGAGATTTTTCGGTTTTGCACAAAACCGAGAACAGTGGGACAAAGTGGGAATTTGGCGCCCAAAAAAAAAAATCAAATAAATAAATAAATAAATAAAAATATTTATATAAATAAAAAATAACAATAAATACGTAAGTTAAAAAAAAACAACAATTATACAAAAAAGGTAAGAGAATAGAAATAGGAAGAGAAATATTTATTTAAAAGTGTTTTTTTGAGCCTTAACAAGTCTTTATTGGTGGATGTAAGCCTTATTGATCCTTTATAAAAAGTCCAAGACCTATGAAAATATCCGCTACTTTGGTGTTATTAGTCCTATAGCAAAATCGACGAATAGAGCTTCATTGGTCGCTCAGAAAATTATGAACTGATAGTTCTTTAGAAAATCCACATAAAAAGTCCCCTTTACAAATCTTGAAAAAAAAAAAAAAAAAAACAAAAAATTTCCTTTCAGAAATCCGCGAAAAGCCTTTATGGTCTTTTAGAAAAATATAGCAAAATCTACGAAATGAGTCTCATTGTGTCTCAGAAAAATTAATGAATTGAAAGTTCTTTAGAAAAATCCACCTTAAGAGTCTCCTTTACATATCTTGAAAAAAATCAAAAACTTTCCTTTCTGAAATCCGCGAAAAGCCGCGGTGGTCTCCTAGAAGAATTCAAGAAAATAGATCCAATAGGCCTTTCAAGTGATCCCCGAAATAAGCCACAATAATTCTTAAGCAAAACCCCCGAAAATATCTAGTTTATGTAGAAAATCTACGAAAATAGCATCAAAAGATAATACAGAAACCCCATGAAAATAGCTGTAACGGATATTTATATAATCCTACAAAATACCCTCAAAGAATGTTTAAAAAAAAAATAAAAAATCGGGAAAGGACCTTCCCAAAAATTTAATTTAAAGAGTCTTTTAAAATGCCCTTCCAACGTTCAACGTACCTTCCGAAAAAAATCCACGAAAAATCCGAAAATAACCTCAGAAATATTCATAAATATTCTTTATATAACCCCACAAAGTAGCTGTAATGATTTATTTAAATAATCATCAGCGAATGACCTTAAAAATTCGAAATATCAGCAAACTAGTTTGTGGACCTCTAAAATGACATTATAATAGTTGTAAAGGTTGTAATAAATAGTTGTAATAATTTATAAAAACAGTCTCAGAGATTCTTCAGAAAAATCCATATTAATAGCTTGAAGGTCCTTCCTAAGAATCCGTGTAAATTGCCTCAGAAGTCCTTGAGAAAAATCCTCAAAGGTCCTTCCTAGAAATCCAAGGAAAAAATCTCAAAAGTCCTTCAGAGAATTCCTTGAATAGTCTTTCCAAAAATTCCAAGGCAGAAGCTCAAAAAAATCCATGATACCCAAAGGGCTTATCCGACAAAACCCAACAAATAGTTTTAAATGATTCTTCAGAAAATCCAGTTAATTGCTTTAGAAGTCCTTCAGAAAAATCCTTGAAAATTGCCACAGAATTACTTACAAGAAATCCATGGAAATAGCCCAGAATTCATACAGAAAAATCCTTCAAAATAACCACAAAGTTCCTTGCAAACTTAATGATTATATCTTTAAGGGTCCATACAACAATTCCATGATATAAGCCTTAACGGTCCTTCCGAAAAACTGTCTCAAAGATCCTTTAGAACAATTCCTAAAAGGTCCTCTCTAAAAATGCATGTAAATTGTCTCAAAAGTCCTTTTGGAAAATCGGTTAGAATAGCCTCAAAAAATTCTTCCAAAAACTCCATGATAAAAGGCTTGAAGGCCTTTCCAAAAAAATGGTAGATTCTAAAATACATGACGATAAAAATTTAAAAGGTTCTAAAAAATCAATAAAAATTGTCTCAGAAGTCTTTCAAAAAAAAAAAAAAAAAAATGAATAAAAAATACTTGACAATAGCTATAAAGGTCCTTCCGAAAAATCCGTGAAATTTCAGAAGTCTTTCAGCAAAATCTTAGAAATGGCCCCAAAGGTCCTTTCATAAAATGCGCAATAATAGCCGCAAAGTCACTTCTAAAATGTCATCAAGGATCCAATCTATCAAAATAGCTTCAAAGATGCTCCTCAAAAATAATTTATAATAGGACATAGGTAGGTCCTTCAAATATTGCGTGATAATAGCCTCAGAAATCGTTTGAAAAAATGATGCTAATTGCTTCAAAGGTCCTGCAAACATTCCATGATAATAATACCAAAGGTCCTTCCGAAAAATCCATCAACATTGCCTAAAAGTCCTTTAGGAAATTAATCAAAGTAGCCCCAAAGGTCCTTTCGAAACATTCATGTAAATTGCCTCAGAAGTGCATTAGAAAAATCCTTAAGTCATTCCGAATAATCCATGCTCTAATAATACCCTGAAGGAAACTCCCAAAAAACCCTCAGGGATCCGTTCGACAAATCCATTAAAATTGACTCAAAGGTATTTAAAAAATAATAGGACATTTGTTCTTTAAATAAATGTTCGATAAGGACCTCAAAAGAACATCTGAAAAATCCATTCAAAAGTCTTTTCAACAATTCTATGATAATAATCGCAAAGGTCTTTCAGAAAAATCCATGATGAGAGTAGCCCAAAAAATTATTCCGAAAAGTCCATGAACATTTCTTCAAAAGTCCTTCAAAAAATCCACGATAATAGCCCCAAAGGCTCTTCCAAAAAGCCTGAAGGGTCTATTCGGCATATCCATAAAGTTTCTTTTAAGATCAAAAAAAAAAAAAAAAAAAAAAAAACATTTGAGGACATTTGTCCTTCCAACTAGAGCAGGATAATAGCATCAGAAGTCATTCAGAAAAATCTTTAAAAAAATAAGAGATAAGGTATTTCCGGAAAATCTATATAAAATGGCACTTCTTAACCAAAAAAAATTCTTTAAAAAAAGAAATACATTCGAGGACATTTGTCCTTTCAACAAATGCAGGATTATAGCTTCAAAAGTCATCCCAAAAAATCCATGTTAGTTACATTAAAAGTATTGCGATAATTCCACGATAATAATCTTGAAGGTATATCAAAAAATCCATGGTTTTTAGTCTAAAAGCGTTCTCAAGAAATCTAAAAGAATGCCCTCCTTTAAAATGCATGATAATAGCCCCGAAGGTCATTCCAAAAAAATCATAATAGTAGCTTTAAATATTCTTCTAGAAAATCCATGATAATAGCTCAAAAATTTTCTTTTAGAAATTCATAGATAATGGACTAAAAGATCAATGGTCCTTCCGAAAAAGAACATTATAATATCCAAAAAGATCTTCCGTAAAAAGAGCTTGCAATTGCCAAGAAGATCTTCCGAAAAATTCATGACAATAAAGGTCCTTTAACAAATCTGGGGAAATGAAATTCTTAAAGTTAATTAAAAAAATATCCTAAAATATATTAAGATGTCCTTCAAGGACATTTTAGAAAAAAATATCCTTAAGGACCCCTCTGAAAAATCCACATCAATGCTTTCAAGGACTTTTCCAATTAATCCATACCTTTAATAAACCCTATCCATAAATCCACGAAAAAAGCCTTAACAATCTATCAAGTGCTTTGGAAAATTAATCCATGAAAGGTCCTTTAGAAAACATAACATTGTCATCAAATGTTCTTCAAAAAAAAAAAAAAAAAAAAAAAGATGATTATAGCCTCAAAGATTTTTTCTGTACTTAAAGGAAATCCATCCTTAAAGGTCCTTAAGAAAACCTTATCTTATTGCCTTCCACAAAAATCCACAATTATGGTCCATATAACCTTTGGAGGCCTACGCGATTTTATCTACATGAAGTCTTTTATATGATGTCCTTACAGGATATATCATCTCCCACTGTACCATTTGAAAGCGATACGTGCTTTACTCTGCGGTCATAAAATAACAACATCGTCCGTTATTTTTACCCAGTTGTGTTAACATTAAAACAACAACAGCCGCAGTCAGTCAGTTAGGAATGCATCATCAGCAATGAAAGAGGCGAAGAAGAACAAAAACTACACCAACAACAATAACAATAACGACGACGGCCAAAATGCATATTGTTCCATAATATTTTGTTAATAGGTTCTACTAAAAAATACATTAAAATCTGAAATCTGACAGCTGATGTTCAGGCTGGGACATAAAAAAGTTGAACACAATGACACATACTCGTAAATAGCACAAATGAAGAATATATTTGTTGTTTTTTTCTACATTTATTATTGATAATATTTGCAAAAAAAACGCTTCGAGGGGTTTTTCTATAAATAAAGAAATTACAAAAAAAAAATACAATTTTACACAGGAAGCAAAGGTTTCAGGTTTCGGTTTATTGGAAAAACATAATTTAATTAATCGAATAGCTTCAGGATTAAAATAAACGAAAATAATTGATCTCTTTGTTTTTTTTTTTTTTTTTTTTTGTAGTCAAAGAGCATATGCATGTGTATGCACGTATGTCGTTCAATTAACATTTTGCCTTTAAGATATTGTTCGTAAGGTGAATGTAAACATTCCTTTTACATGGAATATTTAATAAAAAATATTATGAAAATAATATTTGAACTTACATAATAATGTCAGAACTGAGGCAAAACTGAACGTTTAAGCATATTCGTATCCTTCCCAATTTACTGATAATTCTATAATAGAACACGACATTCTGAAGTATAGGATCGTATCTATAGTCGCAATACAATTCAAATTTTAAAACTTGGTATAATAGATGCGGTAGTTTTTATACCACTCTGCGGGGAGTTTATTGCAAGCTTATTTTGAACATATATTTGGGCTTAGATCCATGCCAGCGATCATCATATTTCGACAAGCGGAGTATATCTAGCTATGTGCCACATTCATTATTGCCACCAAATTTAATTTAGGTCCAACAAGAATATGTGGCCATATTTTTGGAGTGTGACATGGATCAAACATATTTTTTTCATGATATCGTGGTTGTCATCAGATAATACATAGAGGGTAACTTTTGTAACACCTAGAAATATTGATCACAGACACATCCCGGTATTATGCTCATCATCACATCTCTATGAGCTCATTCCCTGTAGATTTGTAAACATCGGTGCGACTAAACGTCATAAATCGTAATCGCTGTAAAGGCAGCAATTTTTGTCTGATCATGGGGTACGAACGAATAAGAACCCTGCTATTTTTACACCATTTGTTGGGGGTATTATAAAATAAATTGGGACAAAAATTATGTAACACCTCGAAATACTGGTTTCCCACATAGGAAAGTAGATATGGACCTTCCTATCTCGCCAAGCTGAGTCGACCAAGCTATTAATGACCATCCGTCCGTCTGTTCATGTTAATTTGTAATAACTCTAGAGGTCCCAATTATGCTCCGATCCTCACGAAATTTTGCATGGAGGTGGGGTTATGGTCGGAATATAAGCATATTGCTTTTGGAGATGATCGCATAATATTAAGGTTGAAATGGTTGTTGTTCTACAAGTCGCAATTAAGTTGTTCTACAAGTAACAATTATAGACCAATCGACGCGGAACTTAGCATGCGGCTACAGCTTAGGGTTGGGCAGCAGTCTTCCCATTTGGATGGTCATCAGGTAATATGTAGTGGGTAAAATAGATCATAACATTTGTGTTAAATAAAAGACAAATTTTTTACTAAACCGCGAATATTTTTAATCCCGGCGAAATCACAAATAGACAAAGAGGTCAATTCGGACCGTTACGTAGATGCCGATAATAAATATATCGGATATATATAGCGAAATATTTACAATGTGTATACACAAAATAAGGGGATGTTAGTTAGAATGCTTATATCTCAAGAATGGCTGGACCGATTTGGACAAATTTTGTCAATTCTGAATGCCTTTTTAACATAAAAGAATAAAATCGCATAAAAAGAGGCCAATAATTATGTTAAAATATTTTCTAGTCTTTTGTATTTTGTTATGTTTTTTATGGCATAAGATTTTTTCAATTTGACTTATAATATATTGAAGTGTACATTTTGTAATATTTTTTCATCTTACATCATTATCATCCGATCCTCACAAAAAAATCATAAGGGTATGGTTAGGCACAGAAGGGCTAAGACTATTGTTTTTAAGGATGTCCGCAATATATTTAGGGTTGAATGGACCATCAAGTGAAATGTTCCTGATTTTGCAGCCTGCGATCATCTCAAAAAAATAAAATCCAAAGGACATAAAATAGAGGTAGAATTGACCACTACTTTTGTGCAAAAAAATACCAATATTTCCATTGAACTGAAACGCTAAAAATAACTTACAGAAAATAAAATACACAAATAGCTAACTTCTGGCTTTCATACGCTGATTTCGTTAACGAATATAGCCAAACTTAGTAGACAAGAAAATCACATATATATGAGTCTAAATTTGGAGATACAGAAGGGCCTCTTGCTTTAAGAGATGAGCGCAAGATATTTAGGGGGTTAAATTAACCAAAAACATAAAAAATCCTGATCACACAATTGACAGGAAAGAATTCTAGCATTTTGGATGACCATTGGATTATATTTAGCTGTAAAATGGATCACAATAATTGGCAGTACGAGTGAGTGGGTAAATATTGGGCAAATGTCGCTGGTCAAAATGCTAAGGGTAATTTCAGGGCAGTTCTCCGTGACACAATTTCAAAAGCGAAATCTTCCAAAATGCATTTGGACATAAGAGGGCTTCTAACATATTGTAATGTTGTAGGGTCGGCCCCACACGACTATAGCCTTTGCTTACTTGTTTTTTATACCCTCAGCAATATTACTATAGAGGGTACGCGCATCGTCAAAATAACGGTTTTGGACCCTAGGTCTCTTTGAACCAAATCCGTTTTTCGGGGCATTTGGAGTTGGTGTAGCGATGTCTGTCTGGCTGGCTGCCTGTGCGCACGATAACTCTCGAAGGGAGTATCTGATTTGGTCCAAACTTGAAACATCGTAATATTATTAACAAACTTGGATCAAGTTCGGAGATGGGCAATATCGGTCCACTACTTCTGTTACCACCCCCACAAAAAGTCAAATTTAAAAAAAAAAAAATATTTTTTTTTGTATATCCTAATACTTGCGTGAGTTCTAGGTCAGGTGCGAAAATAGACAATATGGGCGCACTCCATCAAGTACTTCCCCCACAATGGTTCAAAATTTTGAATAATTACAACTCTTTTAAAATATGAAGTAACATCCGATTGTTTTAAAATTACACACACCCCAATATTTATATTAACCCAAGGTCTGGTGTTAAGATTGAATGTATCGGTATACTCCTTCTGATACCTCCCCCATAAAATGGGAAATTTTCCAAAAATATATTTTCTGCACAGAAAGTGAAACGATAATCCAATTTTGCTCCAAAATTTGCAAATTAAAATATTTGCGTCAGTGTTATGTCTGGTGTGAAAATCGGCTATATCGGTCCACTCTATCAAATACCTCCCTCACAAAGGGTCAAATTTTGAAAAATTACAGCTCTTATTAAATGTGATGAGGAGTTCGTTTGTCTTCATATTTCACACATCCCAATAATTTTAAGATCCCAATAAATCTAAGATTTAATATATCGGTCCACTCCTTCTTCCTCCTCTTCCTTCCTTCCTCCCCCACAAAGAATCTGATTAGAATAACCAAAACTCTTATGTTTCAGGCATTTATTTATTTCTACTTAAACAAGATCTGTTGTGAAGACGAAATATATCAGTTCTTTTCTTCTGGTACCTCCCCAACAAAGGGTCAAAATTTTGAATACCCAAGGAGCTCATAAAACGCGAAATTAACATCCGAATACATTCAGACTTGGTACATCTCAATATTTCCATTAACAAAAGATCTGTTACAAATATGGTAGATGAATCTAACCATTCCTTCTTGTAACTCCCCCACAAAGGGTCAAAATTTTGAATAACCAAAACGATTATAAAATCCGAAATAAGCATCCCGTTCTCTGCATATTTCACACATCCCATTATTTCTACCAATTCAAGATCCTCTGTGAAGATGACGAATGCAAAATTAACATCCGATTCCATTAATACGTGGTACATCTCAATATTTCCATCAACTCAAAATCTGTAATAAAGTTGGTAGACATCAGACCATTGCTTCTGGTATCTCCCCCACATAGGATTCAAGATTTTGAGAAACCAAACACTGTCAAATTCAAATTTCACACATACAAACATTTTGCTAACACAAAATCTGTTGAGAATATGATATATAGCTGCGAACCCCTTCTAGTACCTCACTCACAAACCGTCACAATTTTTAATACTTTTATCTGTCATAAGTTGTTAAAAAAAGTCGGCGATTCTTTACAACTTGCTATTTCTAAATATATGTCCCTCACCCAGAAACCTGAGACGAGTATGGAATTTATTATTTTCCACAAATTGGATATAAATGTCCGATTTTCTTGAAATATTGTAGATACCAATATTTACTTTATTTATTTTACACTATGTGTTGGGGGTATTATAAGTTTGATTGGGCCAAAAATTATGTAACACCTCGAAATATTGATTTCCCACATAGGAAAGTATATATGGATCTTCCTATCTCGCCGAGTTGAGTCGATCTAGCTATGTATGTCCGTCCGTCCGTCTGTCTGTCTGTCCATGTTAATTTGTAATCACTCTACAGGTCGCAATTATGGCCCGATCTTCACGAAATTTAGAATGGAAGTGGGGCTAGGGTCAGAATAGAACCCTATTTCTTTTGGTGATGATCGCATAATATTTAGGGGTCGAAATGGACCAAAAACTGAAAAAATTTCGGATTTTGCAGTAGCTATACAGGTCGCAATTGTAGACCAATCGACGCGGAACTTCGCATTTAGCTAGAGTTTAGGCCGGGGAAGAAGCCTACCAATTTGGGTGGTCATCGAATAATATTTAGCGGGTAAAATATACCATATATTTTGTATTGAAAAAATTCAAAATTTTTCATTAAACCGCGAATATTTTACATCCCGGCAAAATCACAAAGCCATGACAAGGTTACTTCTGATCTTTACATTGATGTTAACATCCAACAAAACGGGATATATAGCAAAATATGTGCGATATATATGTCTATCAAAGAAGATATGCTTGAAAGATCTCTTATATGTCGAGAATGGCTGAACTGATTTCGACAGTTCTCATTATTTCAGAATGGCCTCTTGGCAGGAAAAAAACAACGTAAAAAAATCGCATAAAATATGTCTCTAAAGATGAAAATATTGATTTTGTAAAATTTTCTCATATTTTTTTCAATTTTGTCACATTTTTGGCATATTTTCATTTTGAATTAAACATTTGGTAATATTTCTACAGCTAACAAAACTAAGTAGTTAGGACATCAGGATATAATATACAGATCGCATTTATGGCCCGATCCTAACGTAATTTTGCATGAGGATCAGATGAGGGTCAGAATAGAAGCCTACTCTTTGTGGAGATGATCGCCATACATTTAGGGGTTTAAATGGACCAAAAAAACTGTAAAATTGTCAGCAGGTCGTAATTATTGCTCGGTCCTCACGCACATTTGAATGAGGGTTACCGGACATTGCAAAAGCCAAGCAGTTTTGGATGGCCATCCAAAAATATTCAGTGTGTGAAATAGTTTGCCAACTTTTGTAGACAAAATACGAAAATGTCTATTCCAGAGACTTTTTCGAGAATTCACAAATACAGGAAAGACGCACTTCTGACTATTTCGTTAACGAATATAGACAAATATCTGTATCTCATATAGGTGCGTTTCAGTCAAAAATTAATAATAAATGTTAATCTTTTGCCACTTCTAAGAAATTATAGGTCTTTTGGAAATATTGGTTCCAGATCTAGGAAGACCATTTAAGTGCAACATCTACAAATAAATTGGAAATGAGCAAATTAGTTTAAGTTGCTATTATTCGAAAATTAGAGAACGGAACCTGATGGTTTTCTTTTATAATTTGTCACAATATCTTGTGGAATTCTTTCGAGTATCTCGCCTATTTAAACTGTATCGTTTATTATAGTGTTGTAGGGTATTCAACGGTCGGCCCCGCTCGACTGTAGCCTTTGCTTACTTGTTTTATATATATTAGATGAAGCTTGAAAATGGAATACTTCGATCGACTATATTTGGTACCTCTGGTTACCAATATAGTCCAAACCTGGCACGTCGCAATATTTTTATCATATTTATTAAGGGCCGTTACGAAATTGTCAATATTGGTCCATTCCTTCGAGACCTACTCCATAACGGGTTAACCTTTTGAATAATCATAACAGAATTAAAAATATATTTAAATAATCCGGTATTGGCTGAGGGTATACATCTGTCGGCAAAACCTACAAATACTTTTTAAATTGTTTAACTTGTTTTTGCATCCAATACCGCAGCATTTCAAACTTTCCGTCTTTAAAATTCAGTAATATGGATTATATTATTATATTAAATTCATCTTTGATATTAACTTTCAGACCGCAGTTTCTATTCCTGTAGACATTTTTTTCCGTTTCGCCTGCAATCAATTAACATTTTACTACAAATATATTATAGAACGTTCACGTTCAATATTCGCCGCTTGCATCTATCGTTTTTATCTCAAACATCCAACTGAGATCTTCCCATTTTCCCTGGCATCTTTATTTCCTATTTTCGAATATATATTTTTTTATAAAAAAGTCCTTCAGTTTCATGCCACGGCTAGCTAGCTGGTTGATTGCCCGGCTGGCTTGTTATTTTGTATTCTGCTTCGTCTTCTTCTTTTTTCTTCTTCTCATTTACACTGCGGTGTTCGAGTGCATTGTTTTTAATTAAAATTCTTAACACGTTTCAAACATCTATCCATTTGAAAGTACCATAATTTACCTCGGTGGAGAGGAACCAGCAAACGAAAAAAGGCGAGAAGCAAAAAGAAAGAGGGGTATAGAAGCGAACGCCATGTTGTGCTCAGACACCAAACGGGAGGTCGGTTTCTGGTCAGGCAATATTTGCAAAGTAAAAGGTTAGTATTTAAGGGAATAACGTCATTACATTTGCAGCTATTAGAAATTTAGGAGAAAGCAAATATAGAGAAAATGTAGCTATGCTGTGTTTTGCAATTATTTGCAAACACACACACAGTACTTTAATACAGAGATACAAAAAACTATTTATCACAAACATTGACTCGTTTCGTTGAGGAGCTATAAAATCAGTTTATTCTCGTCCTTGCTTCTGCTGTGGTTTGGCATTGTTTTTGTGTGTGGTGTTTTTGTTGTCCAATTGTTGTAACTGTTATTGCGGTTATATTTTTCACTTACAAGAAAGCAACAACAAAAACAATATATGGGTTATTTCGCCAATTGATTTTTATGTTGTCTGTTACTCCACATATATATACCAAAGCAAATATATTGAACAGCTCTCATGTACACACACACACACGCTCGCATGGAAGTCGGTCGTTCGGTCGGTCACTGTTTGTTGGATAAATAAATTTTATATTTATAAAGCAATGAATGTAAATAATGTACACAGACAAAACCATTATGGGTTCGTTCAAGTGCTATATTGTTCAAATTTGATTTTATTGCCCCTACCACCTCCCTTTTTTGTCGCTTCCTGGCGTAAAATAACAGAAACTCTTGACAGATAGTAAATCTTAATTTCAGATTCATATTTTAAGTCATTTTTGTTTACAAAGAAATGAAGAGAATTTAACAAAAATTTACAATTGTAGAACAATATTAAAGAGATATGCTGGATTTGCGGTGTCTGTTGTTGGGATATGGAGGTAGTCAAACGCCATAATTTTTAAATTTTTATACCCTACAACACTATGTGTTGGGGGTATTATAAGTTTGATTGGGCCAAAAATTATGTAACACCTCGAAATATTGGTTTCCCACATAGGAAAGTATATATGGGTCTTCCTAGCTCGCCGAGCTGAGTCGATCTAGCTATGTATGTTCGTCCGTCCGTATGTCTGTCCATGTTAATTTGTAATCACTCTACAGGTCGCAATTATGAACCGATCCTCACGAAATTGAAAATGGAGGTGGGGTTAGGGTCATAATAGAACCCTATTGTTTTTGGAGATGATCGCACGATATTTAGGGGTTGAAATGGACCGCAAATATTTTTAATTCCAGCCAAATCACAAATACATTAAAAGATCACTTTTGACCAATACAGTGATGCTAATAGCCAAGAAATCGGATATATAGCAAAATAGGTACAATACATATGTAAAAGAATTGATCTTATTTATTCTGCTTATAGATCAAGAACCGCTGGGCCGATTTTCACAATTCACATTAATTCGGAATGGTCTCTTGCCAAAAACTAAAAATCTAAGAAAATCGCGGGATAATATACCAATAAAAAAGTTATATCTTTTGTTTAATTTTTTTCCATTTTTGTCATATTTTTTTATCGCATGCGATTTTTCAATTTGATTTACAATTTTGAATTTTAAATTTTATAAATTTTTACACCCCCCTACGTTTTGAGGGTATTATATACTCACCGCAATTTTCGTCCGATCCACACCCCTCAATTTTGCACGGGGGTGGGTCGGAATTGAAGCCTATTGTTCTTAGGATGTGCATTTAGAGGTTAAAATGGCTAAAAAATTTAATTTTTTTAAATTTTGTAGTCGTTCTATAGGCCACAATTGAAAACTAATCGATACGGAATTTCGCATCCGAAGAGAGTTGAGGACAAAGAAGAAGTCTAGCATTTTGGATGTCCATTGGATTATATTTAGCTGTAAAATGGACCACAACTTTCGTGTGCAATTGTTTTTAATACTTCACAATACTACGGAGAGCGTAAATATCGGCCTAATTCTCCGGGTCAAAAACCTAAGGGTAACCTCTGGCCAGGGCTCTTTGGCATTATTTCAAAAACGAAATGTTCCAAAATGGATTTGCATATAGAGGGACTTCGAACATATTGTAGTATTGTAGGGTATCACATGGTCGGCCCCGCTCTACTATAGCCTTTGCTTACTTGTTTTATTTTAAATTTCATTTAATGAAAGCAAAAAATGTCGGAAATAGCATACAATTTTAGGACAAGTTTAGATTTGTTCGAATTGATCACCTTTGGAACGAATTATGATCTTAACGGCCAATGAAATCGTCACACGCTGCCCGAAGTTTGCTCTGTGGTATTGTGGCCCATTCTCGACACTATGGATTTTTTTAAAGCCAACCGTGCTTTCCAAAATACTCCAGACACAATAGTCCAACGGATTGGTGGCCATTGTGCACTGGAAATGAAGCGAGGAACCTCATTTTGTAATCATTCTTGGGTAGCGTGCGCTGAGGGCGATGGTGCTGAGACCTGTTGGAATGTTTAAGGTTTGCGGCCAAAATGTTTGCCTGTCCAAGGCTTTAATACACCCTCCAGAATATTTTCGCGATAATATTCGACATTTATTCTGATGCCACTGTCGATTAATACGAGCGGAGAGCGACCATCGGCTGTCTAGGCGGCTCGCACCTTCACCATTGACGGCGCTTGAGTTCTGGTGGCCAACCGAAGGTGCACATTTTCAGCTGACCTGGAACTATTGAATAACGAATGTTTTCCCATCGGAGAAAATAAAATTGGGCCAAGCGAAGCAACTCTTTAGCTCTTTTGAGTCAATTTTTTTTGTTGCGGTGCAAGTTCTTGCATTTTTTGGAATTTCAATGGCTTCACCCCGAGCACAATTTTAATATTTGCCAAATGGAATATTGCGATATGTTCAGCTCACGAGCCATTTTTTGGCCACTGCGACGAGGGTTTCAATCAAGTCGCTTCTTTAATTTTTGAACCATTTTTGCTGATGTTGCTGTTTGCTTTCGTCCACTTTCTTGACGTCGGGCTACGCTACCAATATCACAGTAACGAGCGATGGTACGAGACACAAGAAATT
The DNA here is from genome assembly GCF_030504385.1 of Musca domestica. Lineage (NCBI taxonomy): Eukaryota > Metazoa > Arthropoda > Insecta > Diptera > Muscidae > Musca > Musca domestica. The sequence continues at coordinate 896,834 of NW_026712283.1, read as the reverse complement.
TATTCAGATTTAAATGCTGGAGTGCTCTAACGGTAGTCACTTGTGGTGTTCCAGCCAAATATAAAGAATTCACTCTATCACGCTTGAATTCCACCACGAATAACTTTTTTTTCTGGAAAATTTTCACCAAAATGCTTTTGTACGCTTGTAAACAATATAATGAGCTGTCACTGGAATAATTTTAACTGCTATCGGACGAGTGGCTTAGAAATGACAGCCGTCTAAAATTGATTGCAATTTTTAATCTCACCTTGTGCGTCTGAATGTTGGTATAGACTCCATATAATGGTTCCACCATACATTTTGTATTTGCATAGAATATTCTCAAATTTCGTAATTAGAGTTTTCAATAGGTCCTGCATTCTATGGCTTATCATTATTAATAACTTTTCGTGTACCCCCACATTATGCTGTCTACTAATATTCGGTTATATTTACACCCATTATATTTATATCCTACATTATATGTTTGATTGGATTAAAATGTTTGTTACACCTCGAAATAATGGTCCTAGACCCTGGATGTTACATATGGATCTTCCTATCGTGCCGGGTTGAGGACACACAAAGCTAAATCGACTAAACTTGTCCAGATTTGATTAACGATATACTACAGGTGGGTCTAATGATAATAACCTCAACCCATATTGTTTAAGCGTAATTAAATGATGACACAAATGTTGAGTTTTTGGTCTTTTTCGTTCGACTTAATGTTGGAAATTATATGAAAATGTATAATAGATATTCCAACTGAAAAAAAAACACAAATATTTTGAAATGTATCTAATACAACCAAGGCCACAACGATTATCTGAATGTTTGATTTCAATAAATTCCCTTTCTCTTGTGTAAATGATTCGTTTGACATTTAACTTCCAAATGACAACTTCCTGCAGTACTAATCTTTTATTTAGATTTTAATTTCCTGCAAGCTATACAAAGACAATAATGTTTTCTACACTTTTTTGCTCTTTGAATAAACATTAGCTGGAAACAGAAACAGAAAAATAAAATATGCTAAGTATAACGTACGCTGTGCATTAACACTTGTCTCTTTTTATGAATAATTTACTCGGTACATATTCGCAGCTGAATTTTGTTACTTCATAGAAATATGTATTCTGGGATATGGATATGGAAATGTGGGTGTGTGTGTATCCAAATGTAACCTACAACAGTGTGGTGTGTGTTAAGTAGTTGACTTCAACTAAAAAAAATAAATAAATAAAGTGACTAATATAAATAGGACATTCTCGAGAGTATTTATTTTTTGAACTCATTTTAAGAATTTCTACGAAAATAACTAAAATGAGCGAGTCAAGTATTCTGGTGAAATGTATCGCTTTAAACTTAAATGAAATATCATATTTAGTGGACGCATAGGACATTTCGGGATTGTGACTAATTCGAATATTTAAGAAGAAATAACTTATAAATAATAATAATAATAATAATAATAATAATAAATTATTCCTAATAATAATAAATTATTCCTCGATACAAAACTTATATTCTTGAGAGAAAAAAATCTCAATCCCAAAAAAAAAAATATTTTTTTGTGAAAGCCGATTCTCAAACCTCTTTAATTTTCATTTTTTTTCCGAAAATACCACAAAATTGTTGCAAATATATCATTAATATTTGTTGTATGTATGCCAAAAAACCATTAAGGAAAGGTCAAAAGTTGAACGGGACCGACCATAAGATACCCAACACCACTGTGAGTATTAAGTAGAGTATATTAAGAATTTATGTTAAGTAGATCATATTACTTATGAACCCAATAACATTGTTGTATAGTGCATCATATGACTTGCACAAGGATTATATTAAAAAATATTTAATGGAGAACAGGGTATACCAGACGGAATTTCTCCAAATGGTAAAATTCGGTTGAATATGAAAAAAAACTATTTAATTTGGCCTGATATTACATATATGGTAAGCAATAACTGTTAAATCGAATGAAGATCGAAGTTATATAAAAGTCTCAACCAATGTCAAAAATATTTGGCAGAGGTATAAACGAGCTGTATCTGATGTCCGGTATCTAATATCATTGTTGTGGAGTGTATATTACGTATGTGAGGTACTTTAACACCAAAACGGAGGAAACATATACAACTATATCTGAACCGATTTCTACCAAATTTGAAGTACTTATTTCTAGGATAAATACAGCCGGATATGAAAAAATTTAGTTCATTTCAATTTGACAGAGGTTTTTTGGAGCTCCACAAGTTATCTTGAACCAAATATCATTCTTATGGAGTGAATATTAAGCATGTAAGGGACAATTCTGATGAAACATATATATGGGACCTATAACTATATCTGAACCGATTTCCACCAAAATTTGATATACTTTCTTCAAGACTGAATTCGGTCGGATGTTCCAAAATTCCGGCCATTTGGATTGATGTTTGCCATTTGGTGCACAATTAATCCGAAATCGGTTGAAGATACAGGGAGAGATGAAAAAACGCCAACCAACGTCAGGCTGCTGTCATTTCTAAGCCACTCGTCCGACAGCTGTTAAAATTATTCCAGTAACAACTCATTATATTACTTACAAGCATACAAAAAGTTATTCGTGATGGAATGCAAGCGTGATAGTGCGATTTCTTTATATTTGGCTGGAAAACCACACGTGGCGATCGTAAGAGCTGTCCAGAATTTAAATTTGAATAAATCTTTTGTGTCTCGTACCATCGCTCGTTACCGTGATACTGGTAGCGTAGACCGACGTCAAGGAAGTGGACGAAAGAAAACAGCAACATCAGCAGAAGCAGTGGTTAAATAATGACTTGTGAGCTGAACATATCGCAATATCCTATTCGGCAAATTTGAAAAATGAGCTCGGGGAAAAGCCATTGAAATAAAAAAAGTCAAAAATCTCAGTTAAAAATTGCGAAAACTTACACCGCAACAGAAAGAAAATAGTCTGAAATGAGCATAAGAGTTGCTCCGCTTGGCCGAGAGTGGTGAACTGCCGAATTTGGGTTTTTCCGATGAGAAAACTTTCGATGTCCAGCAGTTTGTAAACAAACCAAATGATCGTGTTTACTTGTCAAAGAGGTCAGCTGAAAATGTGCACCTTCGGTTGGCCACCAGAATTCAAGCGCCGGCCATGGTGATTGTGTGGGCCGCCAAAACTGCTGGTGGTCGCTCTACGCTCGTATTAATCGGCCGTGGCATCAGAAAAAATGCCGAATATTATCGCGAAACATTTTGACTGCAGACCTTGGTCATTCCAACAGGACTCAGCACCATCGCACTCAGCACGCGCCACTCGAGAATGGTTTCAAAATGAGGTTCCTCGCTTCATTTTTAGCGCACAGTGGGCACCAAAATCTCCGGATACCAATCCGTTGAACTATTGTGTCTGGAGTATTTTGGAAACCAAGGTTGGCACTAAAAAATACCGGGAATGGGTCAAAATACCGCAGAGCAACATTCGGGCAGCGTGTAACGGTTTCATTGGCCGTTTGAAGGCCATAATGCCACAGGTGACCAATTCGAACAAATCTAAACTTATTCTAAAATTTGATGCTATTTCCGACATTTTTTGCTTTCATTCAATAAAATTAGAAAAAAAATGTAAAAATTATAGCGGTTGAATTTTTTGCAGTTTTTTATCTCACCCTGTATATAGGAGCTATAGCTACATTTGAACCGATTTTTTCCAAATTTTTCTAGACTTAATTCGGTCGGATGTGTTACAATTCACCCCATTGTGTTGATAATAGCCATTTGATGCACAATAAATCTTATATCGGTTAAAGATATATATGGGACCTGTATCCAAATCTGGTCTGAGCTCGACAAAATTTGAGAGAGGTGTTTTTGAGATCCATTACTTAGCTGGTACCAAATATCATTTTTGTGGAGTGCATATTAAGCATGTGAGGGACATAAAACCCCAAATCGGATGCAACATATATATGGGATCTGCGGCTATATCTGAAGCGATTTTCCAAATTTGATGCACTTCATTCTAGACTGAAGTCGGTCGTATGTTCCAAAATTCCGGCCATTCGGCCTGAAATTGGCCATTTCGTGCACAATTAACCCGAAATCGGTTAAGGATACATATATATGGAAGCTATATCTAAATTTGAACCGATTCTCACCAATTTCAAATTTTGTTTGGAAATTTTCATCTGAATCGAATAATAAATGCGACCTGCATTTTGTTCACAAATATACATGGACAGACGGACGGACGGATGGAAAGAAGGGCACACACACACAAATCTACTCAGAATGTGATCCTATGAAGATCCTCAGATCCTCTATCTCGCTTCCTTCTCATGTTACAAACAAATGCACAAAGACATACCCTTACCACTATGTGGTGTAGGGTATAAATATATATATGTTTTGTTTCCTTGCGTATTCATAGCTGTAGGCATTGTTTTCTTCCCACAGTTTAAAATATCATCTGAATAGGTGTGTGTGTGTGTGAGTCTGTACATACATATGTTCGCGTTCGTGAGTGAGTGCAACGCATACACGCAGTGCAATTGTAAACATGTCAAGTTAACAAGTACTTTCAAAACGTTTACCATTTCGCGAATTCAAAAACAAAGAGACGGTTAAAGTGATTTTGGTCGTATCTAATAATCACTACAATATGAGATTTTGGCCTTAAATTGGAACATTTGTAAAAAAAAGGTTATGTTATCAGGGCACCAATATTCAATATTTGTATCAGGACTCTTAATTTTACTATATTTTTATAGCCATGAGTACATTTCATATACCCAAAAAGAGCCTCATTTAAATTTAATGTTTTAGACCATTTTTGGATTTTTGAAGAAAATTTTTTATGAATTTCCAAAATTATTTTGAAATCCTTTACCTAAGTTCATTGTCAAAAACCTAGTATTATTTATTTAGACCACCTTTTCAAGAACTGTTGGATAATCTACACGATCCTAATAATAATTTAGTCACAAATAGGTATAGAACCATATGGCATCACCCAGTCCAACCTACTCTATTATAGCCCTACTTTCAACTCCATAACACCTACTAACCCATTACAATATAGGGTATCCAGAAAAACAACATTTACTACACATACACACACACTTTGAACCTCACACACACGAATTCCACGCTTAAGGATGGATCTACTCGTTTATATATAAGCAACTGCATTACACCGATGTGTTATGCATATAAACATTCAAAATATGTACTTTTGCTTGATATATGTTTGCATGCATGTATGTATGTATGTATCTAAGTATGTGTGTAGCAGTAGTCAGCACTTCCCGTTTAAGCCACTCTCGCGCCAGCCATCATCCAAAGACAAGTTAATGTCGCTGTTCACAAAAGTAACAAACCGCAACTATTTTCGTAACTTATTTATGCAACGCATATTCACATTTTCCAAGGAATCGAGTTTGTGTGCATGTGTACATGTATGTGTGTGAGTGTAACTCAGTCTGTTGTCTTTGCACTTGCTGTTGCCTGTATTTTTTGTTTTGTGCTCTCCAACTATTGTCTATACAATCAAGTTATGCCACCACAGCTGTAGCAACACTAGAGGCTATATTGTTTATATATTTTATCACAGAACATTATTTGTTTTCGCGCACGCACGCACAAACACACATACACACCCATATAGACACTCAAAATAGCAAACAATGATGCAGAAATGTGTGTGCATGTGTTACTTTGGGGTAAGTTTATGCGACTTTAATGTAGCGTATAATTATATGTTTAAAGCGCATCATAATTTGACAGTAATTTTTTGATAATATTATTCACTGATCGGACGGTAACGAAGTGAGGTTAGAACGAAATAAACTTGAGTACGGAGGAAAAACTTTCACTATTCTTTTTTTCCAAGATTTGGCGCAAAATTGAAAAACTCATTTGACATTAGTTTCAATCCTTCACAAAAATTACAAGAGAATTTAGTATTGTTTGCTTTCCTGTGCATTAAGAAAGGTTCCTCTGTCCGCCAGCTTTCGCGCCCTATATCTCTCGAAAAAAGTATTCGATTTGCCCCGAACTTGGTTCAACGTATTATTTTAATCGAACTTGGATCGAGTTCGAGGTAGTCCGTTTCTCCCCCACAAATGTTCGAATTTTGGATAAAAACAAGTTAAAAATGATCCGTCGGTTTTGCCTACAGATTTATACCCACAGCCTATTTCCGTTTAGTATACCATAAAAAAGCTACATCATTTGATACGACCAAAATGTGCCTCATCGAAATAAGGTTTGTAGATTCTAGGTCCCTTTGGACTAAATCTGTTTCAGGACATTTGGAATCGATCTAGAAGTGTCCGTCTGTTATACTGCGTGGTGCTCACGATAACTCTCGATAAATAAAAATAAAATTGAGGATACACAACTGTCGGCAAAACCACGTGATACTTCTTAACTTGTTTATAAAATCGTTGGGTTAGATAACTAAACTTGCGGGATAGTCGTGTTGGCGGTATTAGCGGGTCGACTCCAAAACCCATGTATGGTTGTTGACATTCCTGAGCCTCGGTAAATGTGGTACAGAGCCTTCCGTCTTGGCTAATCTTGAACAATTAATATGTCAGTGACATGTCTTCTCAGGAGCCATGAGGATATTTTCCTCAAGGTCCTGTATAAAATGTTATTGGCCCTTTACGAAGTTGTGAAGTCGTATCCGTGACGAAATCCAAATTTCAAACAGTTCCGGTGAAAAGTGTGTGTGCTACCGTTCTATGGAGGCTATGCGAAAATGTGAATCCCTCTAGCCAACTATGTGCCAGAAAAAGTGGGACAAAATTCAATTGTGACGAATGCAAAATCGGCAAAGTATTAACTGTTTTGGTTCATTTAAAACCCAAATGTACATCTTCAACACAATAGGCTTTTATTCTGACCCTAACGCCAACTCCATGCAAAATTTCGTGAAGATCGGACGATAATTGTGACTTGTATATAATACCCTCAACACATAGAGTGTAAAAAATATTACATAATGGATATATCAAAATTTTAGATTAAATATGAAAAAATCGCATGCGATAAAAAATTGATAAAAATGTTCTCTATTTTATAGGCATATTGGTTATGCTATTTTCTTTGACTTTATCCTTTTCGGGCAAGAGACCATTGTTGTGCATTATAAACTCTAGATCCATGCTAAATTACGGTCCATAATTGGTCCATACTTGCGACCTGTAGAGTTTGGATAAATTTGGCTTAAGTTTAGTTTTGTAAAAATTCTTAAATTTTTTAAAACTTTTTTCCAGTGATAGGTGTTTTTACCCTGATCCTGGGAAACATTTTTTTCTTGGTTCAGATCCGGGACCCCAAATTTTTGACTCGAAATTCCGGATTCCCGGACTAGACCCGGATCCACTTACCCCATATAGACAGGTATCGTTGGAGAGCCGAAGGACATCTATTTAAAAATGTGTCAAATTTAGAAAACTTTGGTTCTTGTTAACCGTTGTGGGACATACCCAGAGGAGAAAAACTCAAGCCCCCAGCCGGCTACTTACAACAACTGTTAAATTTAGAAAAAAGTTCGCGTGGCCGGTTGAACGTACCCAGAAGAGAATATCTCTGAACCCGATAAAGTTATTAGCACAAATTGTAGCATTTTGGAAAGGCGAGCTCGGCGAGATAGGAAAATCCATATATAGTTTCCGATGTCGGGGACCCATATTTCGAGGTGTTACATAATTTTGGGTCCAATCAAACTTATAATAACACCCACACATAGTGTTGTAAGTTATATAAATGAACATAAATATAGGTTCAAGATTCTGCAGAAAAAAAAAAAACTTTATTGAGCTATGTGAGAAACTTAGCACATCGTAAAGTTTGGATAAATTTGGGATAAGTTTCGAAAATTGGACTACCAGCGATTTTCAAAAATAATAACTTTGGTAAGCTTTGAAATCAGTTTCCGATTTTCATCGAAATCGATAATGCAAAATATTGGCCTACTTCTTATGTACATTCCTTCAAGAGGGGTTACACATAAATAACAAGTCAAATTCTAAGAGGATACATCATAAGGACATTTTCAAATGTTTGATTTAAAAAAAAAAAAAAAAAAAATATTTCAAATTTAAAAAAGAGGAAGGGACGATTACTACACTTTTTCTCCATTCAAATCAGCATTTCAAACATTAAAACACATATGTATCTGCAAAATAAACTTTTTAAATTGACACTGCTTGAATAAATGAGCGATTTTCCCTGATTACTGGCTTACAAATCATAGATTTTTTTATCGCTCAATGAAGTATTTCGAATCGTAGCACTTCATTTCCTAATTCCTATTCAAACCATTTAGTACACCAGCAATACCATTTGTAGTGTTCCCTCGCATTTTCCTCTGCTTTAACATAAGAATTTGCACACTGTTTGGAAAATAAAGAAACAAAAAAAACCCAACGAACTCACACACAACAGAGTTCATGCTACGACACATCAAGTATGTGGTGGAAATTCTAAAATAGTTTTCAAAGTTTTTTAGCTCTTTTCTCGAGATTTTGCCATACTAAAACAATGGCACGCATTGTTTTTTCGTGGCTTTGGCAAATGTGTACACACACTCGCACTCACACTCTAGCAGTACCACCAACACCAGCACACTCAACAGATCCTGTGTGTGATTGCGAAATGCACATTAAAAATATCTAAAAAATGCTCGTAATAATGCTGTTGTCTACAACAATACAATTTAAGTGCTACTGGCATAGTTTTTTGGTTTTTTGTTAGAAGATGAGCGAGCGAAAACCCAGAAAAGTCAAGGTAATCATAATGGGAACGCGGGCAGTGGCACCGGCGAACCCACGACAGTCACACTTTAAAGTGAGCGAACGAGCGAGCGAGCTTCAACTAAAAAAAGTGAAAACAATGTTGTTCGTGGCCATTGAAGTGTTGGAAAATTTAAGAAAATACGCGCAACAGAAATTCCTCCACGCCGCCAAGAAGATATGAGTTCTACTACATGAGCTATGCCGCTCTCTTCCATGCTTAATGTGCAGATAGGTTGGTTGGTAGGTAGGTATATATTAAAATGATGAGAAACACTTTGGCAAATAGCTCTTACCGGGGGTACATTTTTATTTTATTACAGAAATTGAGATGACGACACGCAACGTCGGCTATAAAAATGAAAAGTGTTTTGTGGAAGAGATATAAAAAAATAAAAAATACACATACACACACTCACAAATTGCGATTAGAATAATTGTTAGTGGTTGATGTTGTTGTCGTTGTTGTTAGGTGTAGATTTTAATGACTACAATAATTTTTTGGCTTTTCTTTTTTTGGAAAGCACTTTTGTAAATTAAATGAATTGAAATGAATTTTGTGAATTATAACAAAAGTACGTTAACAGGTCACTATGTAGTTCGCGGGGGGTTATGACAATGATAAGGATATGTATTCTATGGACACGAAAGTGAACAAAATATACATGTTTTACAAAAAAATCCTTAATAGTCCTTGCAGGGATGTCCTAACTTTTGGTAATAAAAATATAGTATTAAAAACTAACAATAGCTTCTGAGTTTGCTGCTCTAAAGGTCACAATTGTAGAGTTTAGTGCTGGTCAGAAGTATAGTATTTTGTTTGGTCATCGGAAAAATTTAGTTGGTACGGCGGACCATAACTTTTGTGTAAAAAAAATACTAACATTTCTACTAAACCTCGAAATTTTTTTATCCCGGCTAAATACATTAAAATGTCAATTCTGACCGTTATAGCGAGGCTAACAGTCCAGATATTGGGTATATAGGAAAATAGGAACAATCTATGTATATAAAAAGTGATATTAGTTACTATGCCAAATATATGATGAAATCTAAGAAAATCGAGTAAAATATGCCAATAAAAAATGAGTATTTTTCGTTATATTTTTTTCCATTTTTATATCCATATGCACATAGCATGTCGAATGTGGATCTTCCTCACTCACCGAGCTGAGTCGATTTACCTATGTGTGTCCGGTTGTCCTTCTGTCCATGTCGAATTGTAATCCCACTGCAGGCCGCATTTATGTCCTGAACCTCACGAAATTATTCATTGGGGTGGAGCTAAAATCAAAATTGAACCACATTAGATCGAGATATGGAAAAAATAACAAAATATATACACTCTCATACATCAATGAATGCGCTTACAACTTAAGGACGACTGGACTCACCAATTTACAATGACCAATGCTAATAAATATGTGAATATTTATACCCTACAATGCCCCATTATATGTTTGATTGGGCCAACAATAATGTAACACCTCGAAGTATTGCTTTCCCACATAAGAAGGTATATATCAATCTTCTTATCTCGCCGAGCTGAGTCGATCTATCTATGTATGTTTATGTTAATTTGTAATCACGCTACAGGTCGCAATTATGGCACGATCTTCACAAAATTGAAAATGGAGGGGAGTTATGGTCAGAAAAGATGACCACTTAATATTTAGGGGTTAATATGGACCAAAAACAAAAAAAATCCTAATTTTGAACTTTCTCTACAGGTCGCAATTATAGACCAATCGACGTTGAAGATAGCATGGAGTTAGAGTTTAGGATTGGGCAGAAGCCTACCAATTTGCATTGTCATCGGGCCATATTAAGCGGGTAAAATAGTCCATAAGTTTTATTAAAAATAGGAAAATTTCAACTAAACCTCGAATATTTTTTTATCCTGGCGAAACCACAATGCTCGTATCCAAGATCTCGTATATATAGTAAAATATATGCAATCTCATTTATCAAAGAACGGGACGTTAGTAAGACCGCTGATAAGTCAAGAACCTCTTGACAGATTTTCACAATTCTCATTAATTCGGAATTGTATCTTGCCAAAAAAGGATAAAATCTAAGAAAATCTCGTAAAATTATGTCAATAAAAAAGTGAATATTTTTCTGGCATTTTTTCAATTTTTGTAATATTTTTTATGGCATGCAATTTTTTCAATTTGACTGAATTGTACATTTTTTTACCGTTTTTCTACACCCTCCAACACTGTGTTGAAGGTATTATATACAGGTCGCAATTAAAGTTCGATCCTCACGAAATTTTGAATGGTGTAGCCTTAGGGTCAGAATTAAAGCATACTGGACAAAAAAAAATCTAATTTTGGTGTCGCTCCACATGGGGAGAGAGTTAGGGACAATTAAGAAGTCGAGCATTTTGAATGGACCACGACTTTTGTGATTTTTTTTTCGAATACATAGCATCACTTCGGAGTGCGTAAATAAGAGTAACACATGGATAGGCTAATGATACTTTTTATTTCTACGGCGTAAATTATCTTCTTTGAAAATATTAACCATTTGTGGGGGAGGTATCAAAGATGTGCACCGATCCTGTCCATCTGCGAACTCGTTCTAAATTTGACAATATTTCGAAAGACCAAGCTAGGACCGAATCGGATACACCCTTCGAGAGTTATCGCGACAGGCGGACGGACGGACATTACAAGATCGAATACAAATTTCCTGAAACGGATTTGGTCCAAAGAAATTATTCGTTTTGATGATGCTATATACCCTGAGGATTTGATGAGGATATATACCCTTTCTAGCCATGTGGCTAAAGAAACATTAGAAAATAGACATATGATACCCTACACCATATGAAATTAACATTTATATAGCGAATTTGTATGGAGACTTATTTATTTCGTATATTTCATATCACTCATACGCAGACTTTTCATACAAACGACCGGAGTCCACGGAACTACACATAACTTTTACTATCTGCTTTCCTTCCGTCTGTCACAAAAAAAAAAAGAAAAAAAAAATACCACAGGAGTAGGTTACAATCAAATATCTTACAGAAAGTTGTGTCCTATTTCGATTCATTCCATTAAGTAACATCCCACTATGGATCAATAGAATAAAATTTCAATAAAACTAAAATAATTTCAACATTTACTCCAAATTTCCACTTTAAATTATTTCTACGAACATTAGTCCCATAAAAATTTGACCATTTCTTTGTTTAGAAAAACAATAAATCACATATAACATAAACCAGGTTCATTATTGAACAAAAACTTGCAACAATGTAGTATTTAAAACACGCTTAAGTCAGGAGTGAAAGAAGCGTCCGATTTTCTGCAATTGAAAAAAAAAATGTTCAGCGACCTTCTGGCCAATAAGCGTGGATTTTTTAAAAAATGTTTTCTCAACCACCCATATATGTGGGTATATTCAATTGTGGATCGTGCCCTGACAAATGTTTGCTGGTAGGGCAGCATTCTTTTGGATCTCAGGACCTCAGACCCAAAGATTTTACGAAGATAGAAGACCCTCTAAAAGGGTACGACATACTGGAGTTCCTCAATAGATAAAAAATGGGGTCCAATTATTTTCTTACCTCCTCCTTAAAGGCTCTAAAATTTCAATCAAATGTGGAAGAAGTGCCCAATTATTAGAAGCTCAGTAAGTATCCCATAAAGTCCAAAATAAGCAAATTCTAAGATTTCGAACATGTTTAAGCAGGTGCATAGTGGTCAGTATTATACCAATACTTCAATACGTCAATTTGACAAAATTACATAGGTTTTAGGTTTCTCAATGGAATAGGGGAAAACTATCGATTCCAACTTGTGAAATTTTCTACTGGCTAACCCTTACTCATTCATGTTCGTATATACCTACCTCCTTATATATATATATCTCACTTGTGAAGATTATAACAAAAGCATTTGTTCTTCTTTTGCAGTTCTGTCTGTAATTGCAATCTGAATGTGAATGAACATAAATTCACATAAACTTGAACATTACACAAAAGCAATTAAATAAAATAATTGCATTCAAAACGATTTTAATTACAAAATTCTCTAACAAATTTTCTGTTCGAGTGCATGTATACAAATACACATACACACATACGTATATATATACACCAAAGCACATATTTGCATTAAGGTGTACTGTGTCGTCACCCACATCTCTTGGCATAAAATTACAGATTGGTGAACTATATACGAGAACAACAACAACGACAACTGCAGCAGCATTAGAAATATATGTAGCTGTATCTCATTGGTAAAAATAGACTTTTCTTGGCTTACTCACACCAAAATGATTAGGAAATTCGGTACAATACAATGGGTTTTGGTAAATTTAAAATGGGACAAGGTTTTTTTAAATTTGGCAAAAAAGAAAAGAAAAATTAAAACAAGTAAAAAAGATGCAAGTTCTGCCGTCCGAGCTTAGAATACCCTCCACCATTTAAAAACAATTTGGCAATTAAAAAAAAATAAAATCCGTTAAAAATTCTGTTAAAATCTTAAAATTGCCAAGTCATATTAGAGTCTAATCGACAACGTGGACCACATAGGCAACTTTTGTCATAAGCCAAATATTCAAACGCGAAACCTGAAAAAATCGGTGAATAATGTACCTAAAATCAATATAGGGAGGTACTATTATATGTGGACTTGCAAAGACAATTTTCTGCCTCAAGCTGCAGTATTCATTACGATCTTCAATTACAAGATTTGAAACAATTCCGATGAAAAATGTTGCTAAAATCACCAAAATACCGAATATCGGGCGGTACCGTTATATGGGGGCTATACGAAGACGTGGACCTGTATATAAAAATGTTTGTCTAGGCTGTAGTATTCATTAAGAACTTCAAATACCAAATTTGAAACAATTGCGGTAAATAATGTCGCTAAAATCACCAAAATACCGAATATCGGGCGGTACCGTTATATGGGGGCTATACGAAAACTTGGACCTGACAGACAATTTTCATAGGCTGTAGTATCCATTACGAACTTCAAATACCAAATTTGAAACAATTCCGGTAAATAATGTCGCTTAAATCATCAAAATACCGAATATCGGGCGGTACCGTTATATGGGGGCTATACGAAGACGTGGACCTGCATAGACAATTTTCTGTCTTAGGCTGTAGTATCCATTACGAACTTCAAATACCGAATTTGTAACAATTCCGGTGAATAATGTCGCTAAAATTATCAATATACAGAATATCGGGAGGTACCGTCATATGGGGGCTATATCAAAACTTGAACCTACATGGCCCATTTTTAATAGCAAAAGTCCTGCAGATATAATATACATTTGGATAAAATTTTGTCAATCTCCAAATCTCCATACTATGGTGAAGGGTATAAAAAGGGGTATTTCAGCTATATATTCGAAATATCAATCAGACATTTGTGGGGATGAATATAGATTCTAGCTTTTTTAGTCATCTCTCCATAATCTTCACATCCAATACCCCCAATTTACTGTACCATTTGACATAGTTGCAAACCTCAAGTTTAGACAAATATAAAATTCAAATATTTACACACCCACACTTACCGACACACACTTCCGTACAAATTTGACAATATTTATAAGTATGTATATAGTAGCATTCGTATGTAAGAGAATTTGTGTAAAACATGACCGTAAAACTTCAACTGCTACTGATGCTGCTCACTTACAAACACATTTATGCTCATGCACTTGAACGACCAACACACAAGATAGTGTAAATGTGTAAGGAATAAAAAAAAGGATAATTTGAAGAAAAAATCATTAATATAAATTTTCTACTTTAGATAAAACTCTACATTACTACATAATCTTTTTAATATTAAATTCGAAATGAACCTATGTTTTAAGTTGGCTTTTTTCTCCTACACTTTGAACCCGGACACTTAATGAAGAAAGGAGGGAAGGTAGAAGATTTTGGAACGAATTCATGAAAACTCTATTCCGAAAAAGAAAACTACATTTAGTGAAGAGAAATTGACAATAAATTTGAATTTTTCAAAAAAAAAAAAAAAAAAAAATTGAAATCTTGAATTTTTAAAGAATATTTTTTCAAGGACCAATAAACGTGGATTTTTGAATAATATTCTTTCAAGGACTAGCAGACTACTAAACATGGATTTAAAAAAAAAAATTATCAAGGACCAACAATAAATAGATGTGCATTTTTAAAGAATATTTTTTCATCGACCTTCCAACTAATGAACGTGAGGTGTTTAAATATATTTTTAAACGTCCTTACGACCAATAAACGTTGTTTTTGTTTAAATGTTTTTTTTTTTTTTTTTTGTTAAACACCTTCCTATGATAAAAGTAGATTTTTAAAGATATTTTTTCAACGATCTTCCAAAAACAAAAAAAAATATTTAATATTTTTTCAATGACAATAAACGTGGATATTTTTTTAAATTATTTTTTAAAGACTTTCCGACCAATAAAAAGAATTTTTTAAAGGATCCTAATTATGTCAACGACGTTGATTTAAAAGGGGATTTTTTAAAAATTTTTTTCCAACGACCTTGCTACTAACAAATCTGCTTTTTAATATATTTTTAACGACTTTCCAACCCATAAACGTGGATATATCATTTGATACTTCCGAAACGTGCCTCTTCATAGTAACGGTTTTAGGCCCTATGTCGCTTTGGACAAAATCCGGTTCAGGACATTTGTAGTCGGACGGGGTGTCCTTCCGTCCGTCTGTGTTGCTAGCTTGTGTGCACGATAACTCTCGAAGGGAGTATACGATTTGATCCAAACTTGATCTATCCTCATATTGTTGTCAAACGTATATGGAGTTCAGAAATGGGAATTATTGAAGAATTCCTTCTGCTACCTCCCTCACAAAAGGTCAAATTTTTCATAGAACATAATTTACCGTATAGAACAAGAAAGGATAATCCAATTTGGCGCAGACATTGTAAATCCGAATATTTGCATTAGTACTATATCAGGTGCGAAAATTGACAATATCGGCTCACCCCATCCTATCTCCCCCACAAAGGGTCCTAATTTTGAATAATTATAACTCTTATAAAATGCAAAATAATCATCTGATTCTCTCCAAATATCACGCATTCCAATATTTTTAATAACACAAGATATGGTGGGAAAATCCACTCCTTCTTATACCTTCCCCACATCAAAATTTGGAATAACCATTAAGTTCTTAGAATGCGAAAGGAGAAGCCCTTTATCTTCAAACTTCTCACATCTTATATTATATATTTATATTTTTATCAACACAATATCAGGTATAAAGAGGAACTATGTCGGACTATTCCTTTTCAATCTCCCCCCACAATGGGTCAAAATTTTGAGCAATTAGACATTAGATGTGAATATTGAACCTCCGAGAACTCCCACCTAAGAGATTAAAATTATGACTGACAATTATTTCCATAAAAATGGGTTATAGATGTCTGACGTCTTCAAATTTTGCACATTCCAATCTTCAGCATTTTCTAAAATTATCACATATCCCATATCTCTAATTTTGTAGTAGCTCTATAGGCGACAATTGAAAACCAATCGACACGGAATTTTGCATCAGCAGATAGTTAAGGACATAGAAGAAATCTAGCATTTTGGATAGCCATTGTGTTACATTTAGCTATAAAAGCGACCAAAACTTTCATGTGAAATTGTGTTGAATGCCTAACAACACGACGGAGTGTGTAAATATTGGGCAAATTCCCCGGGTCAAAAACCTAAGGGTAATATCTGGGTAGGGCTCTTTGACCTTACTTCAAAAACAAAATCTTCCAAAATGGATTTGAAAATAAGGGGACTTCGAACATATTGTAGTGTTGTAGGGTATCACTAGGTCGGCCCCGCACGACTATAACCTTTGCTTACTTGTTTTAAAAATAATTTTCAGCGACACATTTGTAGAGGTATATTAAATTGCGGATCGTAAAATGGCAAACTTTTGCTGGAAGGGTGATATTCTCTTAGATGTGAATCGATAAATTCGCTGGTTCCCGGGCTTCACACTGAGTATATTTCTGCCTCAATCCAAAAGATTTTTTGAAGATAAAAGACTCTCTAAAACCGAACGTCATACTGGAGTTCTTCAATAAGTCCAATATATGTTTTTATTATTTTTTTTTTTTTCTATAGCATTTGTATTTTCCCAGTAAAATTAGTTGGTAAAAAATCTTTAAAATACCGTACATTCGATACTGGTTCCAGCCTGCAGTGGAAGTTATCTTTTGCGAGTTTTAACTTCCAACTGATTAGTATATGAAATAATGAGCCTATTCGATTCCCTTGAAAAGCGTGGCCAAATTCATCAGAATACCGAATATTGGGAGGTATGTTATCACTACTCTTGGGTTATATTTGAACATATTAGGTCTGTACGAAAACTTTAACCAACATTGTCAACTTACGAACTCAAATTTGCCTATTGACAAAATACACAATTTGTTCGAAAGATGTGTGATTAAAATAGACACAGCTAAATCGACTTATGATTTTACGCTGGTCAAGAATATATATACTCAGTGAGATCTAACATAAGTTTTTCAAGGAGCTATGAACGAAGGCCTTCTTCCGAAATACTGGCCTTCTTAAACAGAAAACTGTTCGAACAATTTTTGAAAAGTTCTTCTGCCATGTTTATTTTGGCATAATTTTAGCTTCTTTTACCAACCAAACATTTCACACTGCCTCTTTAGCTGCAAAAAAAAAAAAACAAATCGACAACTACAAATTCAAGGGATCCTATGGATATAGTATCTAGTTACGAACACAAACGGACACCTCTCTCTCTCTCTCCCTTTCTCTCTCTGTGTGTAGCTAGAAAGTACTAAAGTTAAAGATAAATGTCTTTAATAATGTTGTTGAAGTGTAAATGAATTTAAAAACGAAAACATTAAAAATAATTATTACATGCATGTTGACACATTTTCTCCTTGGGTTGTTATATAAACTTCAAATACTTCTGCCACACAGAGACTAGAGATACAAACACACAGACAGACAGACATTGGCTGCAGCAACAACGGCATGCCTCAATTTATATGTGTATGTATTTGTGCACTCGCTGTGCAGAAGAAGACCTACTTCTGATGTCTTCGGGTTTGCCGTCATTTGCCGTGCATTGGTGGCGGTAAAGAATATTTCCTTGAAGATGATTGTATTTGTGTGTGTGTGCCACCACCACCAACATGCCTTTGGCTTAAGGAAAAGGTAACTAACTTGGTAATGGGGATCATTAGTTTCATTTTCAGTTTGGTTGTAGTTTTTCTTGGTTTTTCATTTGCCGGTTTTGTTTTATTGAAGAAAATTCTCATCTTAGTGATAATAAATTAGTAAAGGAAAAATGCCACATATATTTCCTTATCCTTGGTGTAATGCAACATGATGCTGCTACTACTACTTTGTGATAGATATAAACAGATACGTATTTCTGTACAGGGAAGAAGACACATTAAGATTAATTAAAATTTCGAAATGTATCTTCGCTCTGAATGTGGTTTGTTATAATCTAGACAATTAGGTGGGACAGAGTAATATTTTATATTCTTTTATATAAAGGGGTTAGTGGGGAGGTTTTGGAGTACTTGTTGAAAATAAATTAGTTAGTCATTTTGATCATCCTAGCAAGTTCGAGGATGGTCTGTACCAGTTCGAGGTATCGCATAGCCCCAATGTTATAGAACCCCAAACGAAATACGGTATTTAGTTGATTGTATCATGTTTTAAACTTTTTTTTGGAATAGCATGGCATTTGAAGTTTGTAATGGGTAATACTCCATTGGCAGAAATACGGCTACATAGGTTGACAATTTTAATACGATTATTCTAGCAAAATTTTTCGATTTCTGAATTTTCCAAGTTTGAATTGGGCACCAGACCTTCTTTCAGGATACTATCGATATAGGCCAAAGTTTTCGTATGACACCAGAAAATTGCTAATTTTCGATAATTGTTTAAGTAGACTTAGTCGGTTTTTACAGCGTTACATAAAATTCGACATACTCACACGACACTCAAAAAACACATATGAATATAATATAAATTTTTAAAATGTGATTTACCTCGAAATGTTAGTACAACCAACATAAAATATGAAATGGATTTTCCTATCTCATCTAACTGAGTTGATCTAGCTATGTATATCCGTTTGTATGTCCGTCTGTCCATGTTAAATTTTTATAACGTTACAGGTCCCAATTATGGCCGATCCGATTTTGCACAGATCAGTCTCTTGTTCGCAGGCAGGTCAAGCTCGAAGATGGGCTACATCGGTCCACGATGTTTGACAGTAGTTCCATTTTTTGCTCGTAAAAAGTTTATATAGAGAACATACAAATTGTAGAAGAGAGCTCTAGTTTTGTTAAAAGAGAAGTTAATATTTTGCTAGTTTTTTTTTGCGGATTTTTAGGTTAAATGTGCAAAAGAGGCAAAATAGTGGGAAATTATTGGTTGTGGAACACAAGTACTTTTTCAACTAATGTCAAATTGTTGGGGACAACGACTGCTGTCCGTCCGTTCGACCGTCTGTTGTAATCACGCTAGAGTCATAACAAATTAAGAAAAGGAAGCTAACATTTTGCAAAATTCGAATATGGGCTATATCGGTCCACGATATCAAGTGGCCCCTCCCAATATTCGGTATTTGGATAATTTTAGTCACATTTTTCAATGGAACTGTCTGAAATTCTACACAAGAAGTTCTATGTGAGCACTTTATCCCCTGAAAGAGAATTATCTATAAAGCTCCACGGCATTGTATATCCGGTATAGCGGTACCTCCCGATATCAGTTTTTTTTTTTTTTTTTTTGAAGATCGTAGCCAAATTTTTAAATGGAATTGTCTGAATGAAAATCCACGCAAGGAGTTCTTTTTGAGAACTTTACCCACTAAAAGAAAATTGTATATTGGTCCACGAAAAGCCCCCATTTAACGTTGACCCTCGATATTCGCTATTTTGACTTTGGTGATATTTTTACCGGAATTGTTTCAAATTTGGTATTTGAAGTTCGTGATGAGTGCTACAACATATGACGGAAAATTGTTTATGTTAGTCCACGTCATCAAATATCCCACATATAACGGCACTACATATTACGTACTTCCCGATATTTGGTATTTTGATGATTTTAGCCTCATTTTTCAAAGGATTTGTCTAAAAATCCACACAAGGAGTTCCTTCTGAGTACTTTATCCTCTGGAAGATAATTTTCTACATAGGTTCACGATATTCACTATTTAAATTATTCTCACGACAGTTTTTACAGGAATTGTATCAAATTTCGTATTTAAAATTGGTAATGGGTAATACAGCCTATGACAAAAATTGCGTATGCAGGTTCACGTTTTCGTATAGTCCCCATATAACGATATCTCCCGATATTCGGTATTCTGATGATTTTAGGAGATTAACCTCTGGTGATTTTAGGAGATTATCCACCGGAATTTTTCCAAATTTCGTATTTGAAATTCGAAATAGATACCTCAACATATGACAAAATATTGTATGCGCAGATCCACGTCTTCGTATACCTCAGTTTTTATACCCTTCACCATAGTATGGAGGGTACATTAAGTTTTTCATTCCGTTTGTATCGACTCGAAATGTACATTTTAGACCCCACAAATTATGTATATTCCTGATCAGCATACCGATGTCCGTCCGTCTGTCCGACTATGGAAACCACTCTAGTTTCCGAACGCAATGAAGTAGGTTAACAAAATTTTACTCAAATGTATATTATGTCTGCAGGACTTTTAGTATTGAAAATGGGCCATGTAGGTCCACGTCTTGATATAGTCCCCATATAACGGTATTTTGATGATTTTATCGTTATTATTCAGCGGAATTGTTATAATGATCACAACTAGAGACTGAAGGACACTGAATCTCGATTGAAGTTAGAGTTTAGGACAGCGAGTAGAATGGACCACAACTTTTGTGAGAAAAAAATACCAACATTTCCATTCTACCGAAACGCTGAAAATAACTTAAAGGCGAAATCCAAAATACACAGAAGGCGAACTTTTAGCTTTTTATGCTAATTTCGTCGGAGAATATAGCCAAATATCGTAGACAGGAGTCTAAATTCGGATATACAGAGGGGCCTCTTGCATTTGAAGATGATGGCAAAATATTTTGGGTTCAAATGAACTAAAAACAGAAAAAATTTCGTGATCACACAATTGAAACCAATCGACACGGAATTTTGCATGAAAAGAAAGTTAAGAATGGGAAAGAAGTCTGGCATTGTGGATGAGCATTGAATTGTATTTAGCTGTAAAATGGGCCACAACAACTTATAGCACGACGGAGTGCGTAAATATTGGGCATATGTCCCTGGTCGAAAATTTTAAAGTGAAATCTTCCAAAATGGATTTGGACATAAGGGGGCTTATACCATATTGTAGTGTTGTAGGGTATCACATGGTCAGCCCCGCACGTTTTCGTTTTAAGATTTAAGAAGGTTTTTAAAAGGATTTATTAAAATTTTAATTTAATTTCAATTTTATTTAAAGGCTAAACTCAAGTTTGTTGTTTTATTGATGATATAGGAATTTGAAAAGAAAAACATGAATAGGAGCCACGAAATGCTTCCTTTGAAATTATCTCTGATTTGAAGGATCTAAACCCAGTGGGACATACAGAGACCTAAGTTATGGGTGGTTTTATATTGGCAATTTTAAACTCTCCATCTGCTGAGAAATAAAAAGCCAAATAATAAGTTTGTAAAAATCTGTTTTTTTTTTTTTTTTAAGTGCCTTTGTATATGGTCAGTACAAAATAGTTGTGTAATCTTCATAAAATTTAGCATGGAGAGATTTTGTCAGTTCTGAACTCAAAATATTAAGTTACTCATAAATGAGTTTAAAATTGTGTTTGAAACCTTCAAAATATCAAAAGTTAGAAGGTACAGTAAAATGAGGTCTATACCAAACAGTGGAGCAATCATAAAATTTTTTAGCAAGGGGAGATTTGATTTAAAATTGTGGTCTAAACATTCAAAAGTAAGGATGTAACGAGATTTGTTTTTGGGGATTTCACTCCTTAGAGGGGCGGCTTTTATACCTTTAAAACCCCATGGTAATACCTCTATATTTAAAAGTCCCGCTGCTTTATTATAGTAAGATACGAATATTTGAAGGTTTTATAAAAAGGTTTGTAAACACATGGGAGTTTGTTTATTTCTTGGAAAAACTTAGGGCCATATCTATTTTTAACAAAACAGATACATTGCATGTAGAACACTTAAGTACAATTTCGGAAATATTTTAACTTAATTCCAAAACTATGTTGATACTCAGCTGTCCATATATAAAATTTATATTTATTTTTTACCAAATTACCCATGATGAAGCAGGGGCTGGTTTCTTATTCTATAAAAATATGAAATGAAAAATATTTCCGAGTTTTGCCTTGTTAAGGCGAAGATCATATGTTTTATGATTTATGTGTTTGTTTTCTCTTTCGAGACGAGCTTAATGATCAGGAATTTGCAGTGAAAAGGAAAGCCAGATAGACACTATCACACACTCACCACTATGCGACGCGTTTCGCCGTTGGTTAAGCGGCTCATCAGGCATATTTGGTGTGGATGATGGCTTACAAGGGCCGTTCTCTGGAAAGTAGTATATATTTCGAACTTATTGCAAATTAGCATATGCGAATTATACACTAGAAACTCTCCAGGTTCGACTCAAGTTCTATTGGCAGATCTTTTTCACAGCAAAGTTTTGTTTTTCAAAAATTCAGCCGAGCCTGGCTGTGGGATTTGAACCGCGGACCTCGGTGTGCAGCCAACTAGAAGTTGCCGTCTCTACGTTCAGAGCCATTAACCCGTCTTCCTAAAGCAGCACTAAAACAAGTGTATGCATTGGAAGCAATGTAGTTATTGTGGACAAAAAATCCATCACTACAAAAACAAAACTTTGCTGTGAAAAAGATCTGCCAATAGAACTTGAGTCGAACCTGGAGAGTTTCTAGTGTATAATTCGCATATGCTAATTTGCAATAAGTTCGAAATATATACTACTTTCCAGAGAACGGCCCTTGTAAGCCATCATCCACACCAAATATGCCTGATGAGCCGCTTAACCAACGGCGAAACGCGTCGCATAGTGGTGAGTGTGTGATAGTGTCTATCTGGCTTTCCTTTTCACTGCAAATTCCTGATCATTAAGCTCGTCTCGAAAGAGAAAACAAACACATAAAATATTTCCTTTATAAAATTTTTCGTTTGACATTTTTTTCCTTTATAAACATTTTCATTTCACATTTTCATAGAACAAGAATTGAGGTCGCTTTTTCTATGGAAAAACATCTAATTTTATGTTCATAATTCAAATTTATTGTCGTTGTTAAAATCCATAATTTAATTTTTTAAACATAATTTCAAAATGTCAATGCTCTCAAAATTCATAGAAAGATGTAACTAAAAATAATTGTAAAGAATTCCAGCTCACAAAACAAAAATTGTCCTTACCCGGAAGATTCTAATTATAGAAATGCTTGGGGTCAACTAGTAATGGAACACGTAACCTCTTGGCCACATCAAAATACATTTCCTAATAAACTTGTAAATGTCAAGTCTTTAGAAGAGAAAGAACCAACAAAAAAATTGATAAATATTTCAATGTTCTTCGAACTTTATCGCAATTGTGTTCTCCTTTCAGTGTTATTACATTTTAAGATACAGCGTCTCATCAATACATCAATATAAAATTTAAAATAGCTGCAAGTGAAAACAGAAATCACATTAAAGTTTCATAATTTCCCCACACCACACAGCTCCACTCCCCTCTCGACGCTTTCATAAGCCAATATGACAACATGAACTTGGCCCCCATAATAACGTTGTCATAAAATGCCTTTATAATATTCTCCACCAGACTCGATATAATAACGATAAGATATAAATACGAAAATGAATAGCAAATGAAAACAAGGAACAAGGAATATGACAACAGCGGCGACGACGACAAGGACGATGAAGATGACGATGTTGTCGAAGAGAAGATATCAAACGGAAACCTTGAACATGTTACATGACCCCACATTGGAAAATTATCCCGATAAATGAAACCCACAAAAAAGCTCGACATGGCAGGCCGCATGTCACGCCACGAACACGAATTGGAACTGAAACTGGAGCAGGGAAAAAAATGAGAGTCACGTTTTTTGATTATGCAAAAAACGACATAAAAAAGCCATTTGTATGTATATTTGCTTATAATATTAATAAATTTTGCATATCGATTTTAAGATGTAGTGAACGGGGCGAACGAGCGAATGAAAAATCAACTCAAAAAACGAATGGCTTCTCCATGGCACCCCGATTACCAAATACTGCATCTATCGACATCCACATCATCACCCACCACCACCACCACCATCATCGCCATCGTCATCGTCATCATTATAACACTCATTTGTATGACGTCTATACGAACATCCTGTGTGAACAGGAAATGTTTATATTAACATTAAGTCATAACTACAAATATTCGTATCAATGGCATAATTCCAATTCATTTCCGGCATTACCAATAAAAACGTAGAGCAGCACCAGCAAAAGCCTCGTCATCGCCATCATCATCGTTTTCAAAAAAAAAAAAGAGAAATACCCAAACATTTTATTGACTGGCATACCTTCTACATGGCCGTACAGACAGAGGGACGCAGATAAAACGTAGAGCCGGAAGTGTGTTTTAGGGCAAATCTCCTTTTATCGTTATCCAATGAAAATTGGAAAAATAAATTAAGAAATGACAGTTAGTTTTGTTATTTCCTTAGTTATTAATAAATAATTAATTTTCAGAAAGCTTTTTAATGCATATAAAAAAAATTTAAATTTTTAATATTAAATTTGGGTAAAAAATTTTAGCACTCTTATCTTCGAAATGCCTTTGATGCGGAGCAAATTCACAAATAGGAAACATGTGTAATTTTAAAAATTTTGAAAAAAATATCAAACCTCAAAATGTTTGTCCAAAACATGTAGCTGAGTGGATCTAGCTATGTTTGCCCGTAAGTTTTTCAATTTTGAAGTGTATTACCCTGCAGGTCGCAAATATGATCCGATCCTTACGAATAGAAGCCTATTGTTTTTAGATATGATCCAATTTTTTTTTTATTTTACATTTGCTCTAGAGGTCTCGATTATACATCAATCGAGTCGGAATAGAGTATGGCGCTAGAATTTGGGAGTGGACAGAAGTCTACCAATTTGGATAATAATTGAAAAATATTTGGGGGGGGGGGGGGGGGGGGGGGGGGTGTTGGTAGGTTGTGAAAAAACCATAACTTTTATATAAATCAGTAAGGAAAGGTCAAAAGTCGGCGGGGTTAGGGTTATGCACAGGGTTAGATGGAATAGATTTAGGAGGATGTTCGCAAAACATGTAAGTTTTAAAATGCACAAAAAAAAAACCTTAAAAAATCTAGATTTAGAAGTCGCCCTACATAATGGAATTTTTATGCGACTTGTGTTTGGAACAACGCTGGTGCCTAGCCTTTTGTAAGGTCATCGGATAATATTGAACTGGTGAAATAGCCCTTGATTGTATGTGAAAAAAATAACAAAACTTTCGAAAAAGCTCTTTTCGAAAAAGCTAAATAGTTAATTGCCTTTTGTGGATCGTATGTATTTGGAAGATATTGGTTCTAAATATCAAATATCACCAGGAAATTAGTTCTAAATATCACCAGGAAAATAAGAAAGTCTTCTCGTAGAGGGCCATATGGTCTTAACGTAGAGACACAGAAGTTCATCTCGTATTAGGTTAGAAGGTCTTCTCATAGAAGAGCACAAGGTTTCCTTATAGAAGAGCACAAGATCTTCCCTCGAGAAGGTCTTCCATGAAATTCATCTCGTAGTAGGCCAGAAGGTCTTCTTATAGAAGGTCTTCTCATAGAAGACCAGAAAGTCTTCGCACAAAAGACCAAATTAACTTCGTATGAAAGACCAATAGGTCTTCTCACCGAAAACCAATAAAAGGCCTTCTCAGAGAAGACCAGAAAGTCTTCTCATAAAAGACCAGAAGGTATTCTTATAGGAGACGAGAAGGTCTTCTCATTGAAGACCAAATGGTCTTCTCACGAAAGACCAGAAGGTCTTCGCACAAAAGAGAATAAGGTCTTCTTATAAAAGACCAGAAGGTCTTCTCATAGATGAGCAGAAGATTTTCTCATAAAAGATCTGAAGGTCTTCGCACAGGAAACAAGAAGGTCTTCCCAGAAAAGAAGAGGAGGTCTTCTCGGAGAAGACGAGACCGGAAGGTCTTCTCAGAAGTTTTTACCAGAGAAGACGAGAAGGTCTTCTCATAGAAGGCCAGAAGGTCTTATCATAGAAGACGAGAATGCCTTCTCATAGAAGACCAGAAGGTCATCTCATAGAAGATGAGAAAGTCTTCTCATAGAAGACGAGAAGGTCTTCTCATCGAAGACGAGTAGGTCTTCTCGTTTAAAATAAGAAAGAATTCTCATAAAAGACGAGAAGGTTTTTTTCAGAAAATACGAGAAGGTCTTCTCATGGAAGACCAGTATGTCTCCTCGCAGAAGACGAGAAGGTCTTCTCATTGAAGAAGAGATAAGGTGAGAAGGTCTTCTCATAAAAGACGAGAAGGTTTTCTCAAGGAAGACGAGAAGGCATTCTCAGATATGGTGAGAAAGTCTTCTCATAGAAGACGAGAAGGTCTTCTCACAGAAGACGTGAAGGTATTCTCAATGAAGACGAGAAGGACTTCTCCTAGAAGACGAGAAGGACTTCTCCTAGAAGACGAGAAGGTCTTCTGAGAGAAGACGAGAAGGTCTTCTGAGAGAAGACGAGAAGGTCTTCTCAGAGAAGACGAGAAGGTCTTCTCAAAGAAGACGAGAAGGTCTTCTCAGAGAAGACGAGAAGGTCTTCTCAGAGAAGACGAGAAGGTTTTCTCAGAGAAGACGAGAAGGTTTTCTCAGAGAAGACGAGAAGGTCTTCTCAGAGAAGACGAGAAGCTCTTCTCAGAGAAGACGAGAAGGTCTTCTCAGAGAAGACGAGAAGCTCTTCTCAGAGAAGACGAGAAGGTCTTCTCAGAGAAGACGAGAAGGTCTTCTCAGAGAAGACGAGAAGGTCTTCTCAGAGAAGACGAGGAGGTCTTCTCAGAGAAGACGAGAAGGTCTTCTCAGAGAAGACGAGAAGGTCTTCTCAGAGAAGACGAGAAGGTCTTCTCAGAGAAGACGAGAAGGTCTTCTCAGAGAAGACGAGAAGGTCTTCTCAGAGAAGACGAGAAGGTCTTCTCAGAGAAGACGAGAAGGTCTTCTCAGAGAAGACGAGAAGCTCTTCTCAGAGAAGACGAGAAGCTCTTCTCAGAGAAGACGAGAAGGTCTTCTCAGAGAAGACGAGGAGGTCTTCTCAGAGAAGACGAGGAGGTCTTCTCAGAGAAGACGAGGAGGTCTTCTCAGAGAAGACGAGGAGGTCTTCTCAGAGAAGACGAGGAGGTCTTCTCAGAGAAGACGAGGAGGTCTTCTCAGAGAAGACGAGGAGGTCTTCTCAGAGAAGACGAGGAGGTCTTCTCAGAGAAGACGAGGAGGTCTTCTCAGAGAAGACGAGGAGGTCTTCTCAGAGAAGACGAGGAGGTCTTCTCAGAGAAGACGAGGAGGTCTTCTCAGAGAAGACGAGAAGGTCTTCTCAGAGAAGACGAGAAGGTCTTCTCAGAGAAGACGAGAAGGTCTTCTCAGAGAAGACGAGAAGGTCTTCTCAGAGAAGACGAGAAGGTCTTCTCAGAGAAGACGAGAAGGTCTTCTCAGAGAAGACGAGAAGGTCTTCTCAGAGAAGACGAGGAGGTCTTCTCAGAGAAGACGAGGAGGTCTTCTCAGAGAAGACGAGGAGGTCTTCTCAGAGAAGACGAGGAGGTCTTCTCAGAGAAGACGAGGAGGTCTTCTCCTAGAAGACGAGAAGGTATTCTCATGGAAGACTAGGAGGTCTTCGCAGAGAAGACGGGAAGGTCTTCTGAGAGAAGATGGTAAGTTCTTCTGAAAGAAGGCGAGAAGGTCTTCTCATAGAAGACGAGGAGGTCTGCTCATAGAAGACGAGTAGGTCGCCTCAGAGAAGACCTTTAATCTTTAATGGAAGACCAACAAATCTTCTCATAGAAGACCAAAAGGTGGTATAATGGGATAACAAAAAATCTGATTACCCATGGCCTTCCATTTTGATCTTTGAAATTATAGATACCTTATGAAAACCCATAGTAAATTTCTTTCCCAAAACAACAATAACAACATTTCAATACCATATTTCAATGAAACATTTTTTGGAAGATTTAGTTGGCACAAATTGCACTTCTTTGTTTGGTTATTAAAATCACTTGCATTTGTGACGGCATTGAAACCTTCAAACCTTGGCATATTTTGTGCCATTCTCTTTCGGCAATCTGTTTTTTTGGCACTCAAGTATTGACAACCTCATGTTGAAAACGCCCACAATGGAAGAGCACAAAGGCAAACACAAACTTATATCCATTAAATTCTCATTTTGTTTTGATTTAAGATTTGTTATTTTTTAATATTATTTATGTATGTTGAGCTACGTGTGTGTGTGTGTTTGTTTTTGGATATATGGGAGTCTCTGTGTGTGTGTTCGTTCAAAAATTTTTTTCTCGTTTATTACACTTTATTGTAGTTCTGCGCATATTTTGGCCTCAACCCAAGAGATAGATAGATGTGATGTTTGTTTGCTTTTTGGCCATTTTGTCTTTTATTAGCCTTTTTTTTTTTGCTCCAGGGTGGTGGGGGACAAAACCCAGATTTAGTTTTAGTTCTCCGTTGCTATTGTTGTTTTAGTTTTGCTGATGCTGATGCCATTGCTGTGTATTTTAAAACTTAACAAAAATGTACGAAACAAAGAACAAAAAAATAACGCCCTAACTAAGCTTGACTCTGCTGTGTTGGCCGAGAAGAAGAAAAAAACTAAGCCAGCACCGTATGTTGAAAATTGTTTTGGCAAAGTGCCACTTAAAAATGCATATGAAAATGTTTCACCACAACATATAGAATAAACTTGTAAAGTAACACACGCGCACACATAACTGCATGCATACATACACATTTATTTTAACTTTGTAACACATACCTATTTATGGCGGAACAAAAGTGAGATGATTTACTGTAAAGGTCAAAGGGCTAGAATTCGGATAAGTCAGGGCTTTACTTCAAGGCAAGATAAAGATTTTTATACCCTATGTGTTGGGGGTATTATAAGTTTGATTGGGCCAAAAATTATGTAACACCTCGAAATATTGGTTTCCCATATAGGAAAGTATGTATGGATCTTCCTATCTCGCCGCGATAAGTCGATCTAGCTATGTATATCCGTCCGTCCGTCTGTCCATCTGTCTATGTTAATTTGTAATCAAGCTACAGGTCGCAATTATGAACCGATCTTCACGAAATTGAAAATGTGGGGTTAGGGTCAGAATAGAACCCTATTGTTTATGGAGATGATCGCACGATATTTTGGGGTTGAAATGAACCAAAAACAGAAAAAACCCTGATTTTGCAGTTGTTCTATAGGCCACACTTATGAACCAATCGACGCGAAAATTTACATGGAGTTAGAGTTTAGGAGTGGGCAGAAATGTACCAAACGTTGGGTGGCCATCGGACAATAATTAAATAAGATCAATTCTTTTACATATATATTGTACCTATTTTGCTATTCGGGATGGAAAATATTCGCGGTTTAGTAAAAATTTTCCTATCGATCGTTAGAGTGATGCTAATAGCCAAGACATCGGATATATAGCAAAATAGGTACAATATATATGTAAAAGAATTTATCTTATTTATTTTGCTTATAAATCAAGAACCGCTGGGCCGATTTTCACAATTCGCATCAATTCGGAATGGTCTCTATCCAGAAAACGATAAAATCTAAGCAAATCGCGGAAACATATACCAATAAAAAGTGAATATCTTTTTTCGATATTTTTTCAATTTTTGTCATATTTATTATAGCATGCGATTTTTTCAATTTGACTTACAATTTTTTAATTGTAAATTTTCTAAATTTTTACACCCCCCAACACTACGTTTTGAGGTTATTATATGCATGTCACAATTATCGTCCGATCCTCACGAAATTGTCATGGGAATGGGGTTAGGGTCAGAATTAAAAGCTATTGTTCGTAAGATGTACATTTGGAGGTGCAAACGGACTAAAAATGTAATTATTTCTAATTTTGAAGGCCACAATTTAAAACTTATCGATACGGAATTCACATCAGAAGAGAGTTAAGGACAGGGAAGAAGTTAAGCATTTTGGATGACCATTTGATTATATTTAGCTGTAAACTGGATCACAACTTTCGTGTGAAATTGTTGTAAATTGTTAACAACACTACGGAGTGCGTAAAAATTGGCCAAATTCTCCGGGTCAAAAAACTAAGCGTAACCTCTGAATAGAGCTCTTTGACATTATTTCAAAAACGAAATCTTACAAAATGGATTTGGATATTTAAGGGACTTCGAACATTATTTCAAAAACGAAATCTTCCAAAATGGATTTGGATAAAAGGGGACTTCGAACATATTGTAGTGCATGCTCGGACCCGCACATCTAAAGCCTTTGTTTACTTGTTTTAATTGAATCGACCCAAAATACAGGACCAATTTGTTCGGGACAGATTTTATACGGATGCCGCTGCACCGACTTGGAAAAATATAAATCCAAGTTTATGGCATTACTGTTTGGTGGTTCTGTTTCCTTCATGAAGCTGTTGTGCCTCCGTGAGAATCTGTGGAAGTTGGTCAAATATTTTCCGATTCCGATGTTTTTTACAGGATTCATCCGCAATATCAGTCCGTGCATTGTTATAATAGTGATATCGTGATACGTGAAGATCGCCTTATAAAACTCCAAAAATTATTTTTACTTTAGCAAATGTAGCGCCCTATTAAAAACTTATCTTCGCATAGAGCAAAAACGGCATTCTAATAATGGACAAAATGACCTTCTTACAGAAAGCTTCATAGAAGACAAATAGGTCTTTTAGGTTATATCCAAATCTGAATCGATCTTTACAAAATTGTGAACACTTAGTTGTGAGTGCATATTACGCACGTGAGGGACTTAAACCCCCAAATCGGTTTACCCAAATATGTGGAAGCTATAACTATATCTGAACTGATTTTCAGCAAATTTGAAGTACAAGTTTCAGGGATAAATATGGTCAGAATTGCCGAATTTCAGTACATTTGGGGAAATATTAGCAATTTGGCGGGTTAGCAATTTGGGAGCTATATCCTCATCTGATCCGATCTCGATAAAATGTGACAGATGAACTGAGCTCCATGAGGCATCTGTTACCAAATATCATTCTTGTGCAGTACATATTACGCATTTAAGGCACTAAAAACCACAAATCGGTTGATATATATATACGGGAGCAATACCTATATCTGATCAGATTTTTAAGTACTTGCTTCAAGACTAAATTCAGTTGGATGTGCCAAAATTCTGGTCATTTGAACAGATTTTGGCCATTTGGTGCACAATTAACCCGAAATCGGTAGAGGATATACAGGGTGAGATATCAAAAAAATATAACAAAGTCAAGCCCCATAATTTTTTGTTTAAATTTATTGAATGCCAGAAAAAAAATTCGGAATTAGCATCAAATTTTAGAATAAGTTTAGATTTGTTCGAATTAGTCACCTTTGGCACGAATTATGACCTTCAAACGGCCAATTAAACCGTCACACGCTGCCCGAATTTTATTTTGGCCCACTTCCTGCGAAGCGTTTGCTTGCGGTGATCGACACTTTGGTTTTTTTTTTGTGCCAATCTTGCTTTGCAATATACTCTAGACACAATAGTGTAACGGATTGGTATTCGGAGATTATGGTGGCCATTGTGCGCTGGAAATAAAGCGAGGAACCTCATTTTGTAACCATTCTTGGGTGGCACATGCTGAGTGCGATGGTGCTGAGTCTGGTTGGAATGTCCAAGGTCAGCGACCAAAATGTTTCGTGCCCAAGGCTTTAATACACCCTCCAGAATATTTTCGCGATCATATTTGACATTTATTCTGATACCACGTTCGATTAATACGAGCGGAGAGGGACCATCAGCTGTTATGGCGGCTCACACCATCACCATGGCCGGCGCTGGTGACCAACCGAAGGTGCTCATTTTCAGCTGACCTCTTTGGCAAGTAAACTCGATCATTGTGTTTGTTTACAAACTGCTGGACAACGAATGTTTTTCATCGGAGAAAACCAAATTCGGCAGTTCACCACTTTCGGCCAAGCGAAGCAACTCTTTACATTTTTTGAGTCTAATTTCTTTCAATTGCGGTGTAAGTGCTTGCACTTTTTGGAATTTCAATGGCTTTACCCCGAGCTTATTTTTCAATATTTGCCGAATGGAATATTGCGATATGTTCAGCTCACTAGCCATTTTTCGGCCACTTCGACAAGAGTGTCGATCAAGTCGCTTCTTTACTTTTCGAACCATTTCTGCTGTCCGTCCACTTCCTTGACATCGGGCTACGCTACCAGTATCACGGTAACGAGCGATGGTACAAGACTCAAAAAATTTATCCACATTTAAATGCTGGAATGCTCTAACGATAGCCACTTGTGGTTTTCCAGCCAAATATAAAGAAATCACACTAGTACGCTTGAATTCCATCACAAATAACTTTTTTTTCTGGAAAATGCTCACCAAAATGCTTTTGTAAGCTTGTAAACAATATAATGATCTATCACTGGATTTGAACAGCTGTCGCACGAGTGGCTTAGGAATGACAGCAGTCTGAAGTTGGTTGAAGTTTTTTATTTCACCAATTTCTCATTCTCACAAATTTAAATAGGATTCGTCCTTGGTTGAATATTTTTTTTTTTTTTTTTTGAAAATGTTCATATCTCTCGGTTAATAAATGTGACATGAATTTTTTTCACAAAAATACATGGACAGACAGACTGACATTCATAAATCGACTCAGAATGTGATACCATGCAGATTATCAAAAGGAACTCTGGGTCTATCTCGTCTTCTTTTGCCTGTTACAAATAAATGCACAAATACTTAATACCCTGACCATCTTGTGGTGTAGTGTACAACTTCCCTCTCTGTATATCGACTTCAAAATAAGGTCATTTTAAAAATTTTGTGAAAATCTTCAAAGCTTCTATTCTGACCATAACTCCACTTCCATGCAAAATAGGACGATAATTGTGACCGGGAGATAATACCCCATACAACACATAGTGATGTAGGTGAAAAAATATTACAAAATGTATAATCATTACAAATGTACAATCTTTCGATCGAATTGAGAGAGAAGGCTAAAATTTTGCATACATGCATAGTTTACCAGTGGGTAAATGGGCCATGTCGATCCACGTTTTCGTATAGCCCCCATATAACGGTACCTCCCGATATTGGGTATTTTCATTATTTCCGCAACATTATTTACCGGAATCGTTTCAAATTTCGTATTGGAACATCTTAGTGGGTACTACAAGCTATGAGAAAAAAAATCCAGGTCCACGTCTTCGATTATCAGCATATTCATAATTTTTGCGATATTATTCACCAGAATTGTAACAAATTATGTATTTGAGGTTCGCAATGGCTACTACTATGACAAAAAATTTCATATGCAGTTTCACGTTTTCGTATATCCCTCATATTACGGTACCTCCCGATATTCGATATTTCAATGATTTTTGACATTTTCGTATAGTCCCCATATAATGGTTTTCAATTAAGTGGTAGTTTTCAGATTTTTTTTTTTTTTTTGAAAATGTTTAAGTTCGTTCCAAATGGTGGAGGGTATTAAAAGTTCGGCACGGCCGAACTTAACTGCTTTCTTACTTGTTTAGATTTTATTCTGTTCAACTAAAAGACCATTCTGAATTTTTAAAAATTATCCAACTCAATTCCTTGAGTTGTAAGCGGTCTAACTAACATCCCCTTTTTTCATATTTAAGATTGTACGTATTTTATTATATATATTATACGTGCGATACCTGAGATATTGGCATCATTGCAACGGTGTAAAATGACCTTTTCTTGCATTTGCGATTTCTCTGGAAATTGGTCTTCTTGTATGGTGTCACAGAGCAACAACAAATTCAAGATAATTTTGTATTTTTGGCCCCTTAAATATTTTCCGATCAGCTCCAAATGCGATAAGCTTATATTCTAACCCTAACCCCACTTCCATGCAAAATTTCGGGAGTTCAGACGATAATTTCAGACGGACACACATAGCAATCCACTCATCTCGGCGAGATTGGACGATTCATAAATAATAGCCTATGTCTTGGACCGATATTTCGAGGTGTTACATAATTTTTGGACCAATCAAACTTTAAATAGCCCCAATATATAGTGTTGTGTGGTATACAAAGCAAATTGATTGGCTTGTGTAACTTTAAAGTAATACAAACCACATATTATAACAAATCTTTTTAAAAATCTACACTAATTCCCATATAAGTCCGAACAAATCTTTATAAAGAATGAATATCATTAAAATTCTGATCTTTTAGCCACAAAATTTAAGAGTCCTTTAAATTTATAATTTCGGGCTTGAAGTTCCTCGTAAGAGAATTTTAAATTCACCAACTATGGCAATGGATATTTTTGGAGAAAAATCCATTAAAAATCAACGGTAAGGAATCGGAGAAGAAAAGAGCCGATATTGCCCATCACCGAACGCGATCTTAGTTTGATCGACTTCAAAAATTGATGACAGAGACATAGCGTTTAAATCCGTTATTTCGCTAAGATACGTTTTGGCCGTATCAAATGATATATACCCTCTGTACCCATATGGATGAGAGTACAAAAAAATTGGTAACTGTTCTGAAAGTACTGAAATATTGACTTAAAAATCAAGGGTTATGTCTTTGAAAGTCTTTAAAGTCATGCAGCTGCTTAGAAAATATATTTTTTTAATCTTTATTTTTGGCTTTAAAATCAAAAAACAATTTACTTAGAATCAGCGCTTAGAAATCTAAAGGTTCTGCTTAAATCATATTAAAAATTAAATTGGCTTTTATACCCTAAATGATTTGATGAAATTTAGATTCATATGATTTTTGTATGTAAACATATATAAGTAGTCATGAACTGAATGTATGATTCTGTCGTCATACCGTCTGTAAATTTGTAATATTTTTACTTAAGCGTAGACTGTAAATTAAAGCT
This sequence comes from Musca domestica, assembly GCF_030504385.1. Lineage (NCBI taxonomy): Eukaryota > Metazoa > Arthropoda > Insecta > Diptera > Muscidae > Musca > Musca domestica. The sequence goes on along the minus strand of NW_026712283.1, from coordinate 861,867 downwards.
CAAAAATAAAGTAACAATTTTAGACGTCAAATTCAACGACAATTAATATTGACCTATGGCTACGTTCAATAGCCACCGATTATTTCTTTTTTATCCTTCTGTTTATTTGACATTGTTCATATATACGCAAACTACACAAAGTTATAAAAGCTCCACGATGAATAATATTCCTTTGAAAGAATAGCACTGGCCTTTGTTAATATTTCCCTTTTCTAAATGTCAGCATTTAGATAATAATCTTCAAAGGTAAACACATAATTGTTGTCCTGATAAATAAATAAAACACACTCTACACGCTCTCCCCTACCATTCGCGGACAATTCTAAGAGTATTCCACCTTTTGCAAAATTCTTAGTACAATGGCTGAATTTACTAGTTTTCTTCTAATACACCGACAAATGGAGCTCCCATATGGGAACTATATTTAGAATACCTACGTTTTCGATAGCGAGTGGGTGCGTGTTCGTGTGTGTATGAGTTTATTTTTATTATATGCAATTACAACAATTCTATGAAGTTTTATTATTATTTACTTAGGGTAGTGACGCGGGAAGGGCATTTTCGTAGAATCATACAAAAGGAGCTTTATTTAGTTGCTTCAGCAGCCATGTCTTACTCGTGGGCGTATAAGTATTACGAATTGTTGCTAAATTACATCACTTATACGAACGGATAGTCCAAGAATATATTCATTCATTCATCCATTCATTTAGTTGATATTTAATTTTGTTGCCTTTGTTGTCGCTGTTGCTTTTGTTGTTGTTGGTGGTGGTTTTTGGTATTTGTGTGTGTTTTTACACATTTAAGTGCAATAAACCAAAAATTTAATATCATGCTTAGGGGCTTAATTTCGGTATTAGCTGGTAGTAGTTTTTTTTGCTGTTGTCATTGTTGTTGTTGCTGCTGCTGCTACTGCTACTGCTCTTTATTGTGTTTATCCCCGCGGAATTAAAAATGTCATGACACATTTCGAATACATTTCCCCGAAAAAATATACAATGGCATAAATGAATGGCTGAATGAATAGAGCTTCAAAGACCACAACCACTTAGAGTGGATTATATGTCGATATTTTGAATGACGAGTATCTACGAAATGACATTAAATAAATTGTACTATGAAGTATGAACAAATTGTTGCAGTAATTGAAATTTTACATGTGTTAGATTAAATTTCAATGAATTTTAATAAAATTTGTTTATATATATTTTTAAATGTGATATTTATTAACACTAGTGACTAATTTGAAACAAAATATATATTTTTAATGATCTACTTATTTAGGGCAAATATTGTGTGTAATTTCAGATTTTTTAGTAAATAAAACGTAATTACAATTTATAATTTGAAAACAAGTAAGTAAAAGCTATAGTCGTGCGGAGCCTACAATTTGATACCCTACAACAGTAAAATATATTGGAAGCCCTTTCATGTCCAAATCCATTTTGGAAGATTTCGTTTTTTAATAAATGTCATAGAGCTCTGTCCAGACCTTATTTTCGCATTCCGCCATGTTGTTATGCATTCGAAATAAATTCTACTAAAATTATGGTTCATTTCACAGCTTAATATAATCCAATGGTCATGCAAACAGCTCGACTTCTTCCATATCCTTAACACTCTACTCATGCACAATTCCGTGTCGATTGGTTTTTAATTATTAACTATAGATCCTATGCAGGATCAGGAATGTTTTGATTCTTGGTCCATTTGAACCCATAAAATTACATCTTGACAATAGGCTTTAATTCTGACCCTAAGCCTATCCCCATGCAATATTCCTTGCGAGTCGGACGATGATTGCAATTTGAATATAATACTTCCCAAACATAGTGTTGTAAGGTGAACACATATTACCAAACGAAAAATGCAATATTGTAAGTCAAATGTGAAAAAATCGCATTCGAAAAAAATTTGACAAACAATTTATAAAAAATTTCGAACTTGTGAGAATTGTTAAAATCCGTCCAGCCGTTCTTGTGTTATAAGCGGTCTAACTAACATCCCTAACATCTTGGATATGAGCATCAACGTAATATTCAAAAGTGTCATTTTCGTGTATTTGTGATTTCGCCAGGATAAAAGTTGGAGTCTATTTTACCCACTAAAACAAACAAACAAAATGTTAGGCTTCTACCCAGCCCTAAACTCTAGCTCCATGCTAAATTCCGCATCAATTGGTCCATAATTACGACCTGTGGAGAAGCTGTAAAATCAGGACATTTTTTTTGTTTTCGGTCCATTTCAAACTCTTAATATTTTGCGCTCATCTTGAAAACCAACAGGGTTCTATTGCGACCCTAAGCCCACCTCCATTCACAATTTCGTGAGGGTCGAGCTATAATTGCGACCTGTGGAAGTTAAGGTTATGCCATAGTCAGAATTTTCACAAAGATATTTTTTTTGGTCTTTCAAGATCACAGTTCCGTCTTTAACTTTCAGGGCCATAAGAGCGGGGTAATAATGCATATAGCAGGGTTATAAACCATAGTCTCTTTAAAATGAAACAAAGTTTTGCATATTTTTTTAACGATTTCAGGTTTAAAGGTTGGATTTTTTCGGCTTAGGTTAAAAGCATTTAGAGAAATAAGCAATACAATTTAAAGTAAATTTTGGTAAGGACTTTCAAATTGTTATGAATTTGTGAGAATATGAGAAATGTCAGTGTCATAGGACTGGACTTTTAAGAAGATTTTTCATAATTTCCTGGGCCATTAGGATTATTTTTTAAAATTTTATCGGGGACTCACAAGATAATAAACAAGATTTATTTATCTGAAGTCATGAAGTGATTCTTAATAAGATTTGAAAGCATAACAGGTGAAGACATTTCAAGAAGATTTCTTTATACGTGAATTTTTTCTACAGTCTTCAAGGGCATAAATGTTTAAACATTCTTTACGGGTCTGCAGGCCCAACATTGATTTTTTTTTTTTTTTTTGAATTTCTTAGAACTATAAATATCTATTTTGAAATTTTTCGGGCATTAGGCGTGGATTTTTAAAACATAATTTTTGGGAACTGTGGGCTCGGAAAATCAGATAAGCGATTAAAATAATTTCGGGGCCAGAGCGGTAAACAGTTAAAGTTGATTATTTAATGTCTGTCAGAAACATAAGCGTGGCCTTTAAATTCCATTTCTAGGACTCCCTAGACAATAGGCATGAACTTTTAAATTTCATTTATAAGGACTCCCAGGACCATACAGGGTGAGATAAAGAGTATTGCAACGAAACCAAATGCCATAATTTTTACCTTTTTTTTTAATGTTATTGAATGAAAACAAACCAGTAAGGAAAGCTCAAAAGTCGGGCGGGGCCGACTATATGATACCCTACACCACTATGCATATTTAGTAGAGCTCTCGTAAAAAGGTTTATACAGGGCATTTCAGAGCTCTAGGAGATATTTGGTACAAAATCAAAATCTATCTAATTCTATCGTGCATTTTACGAACTATAGCTATATCTGAACCGATTTTTACCAAGTTTGATGTATTTGATTCTAGGCTGAATTCGGTCAGATTTGCCAAAACCCAGGACATTTGGGCTGATATTGGACATTTGGTGCGCAATCAACACGAAATTGGATGAATATATAGGAGGTATATCCAAATCTGAACCGATATTTGTAAAACTGAAAAAGAAGATATTTCTTGGCTGCATCTGATACCAAATATTATTCTTGTATCGTACATTTTTCGAATTTGAGGGACTTAAAGTACAAATCGGATGAAAGGTATATATAGGAGCTATAGCTGTATCCGACCGATTTTCACTAAATTTGATGTACCAATATTAGCCATTTGCTGCACATTTAATCCGAAATCGGATGAAGATATATTTGGGAGCTATAGCTATATCTGAAACGACTTTTACTAAAATTGGTGTCCTTGCTTCTAGGCTGAATTTGGCCAGATATGCCAAAATTCATGACATTTCGGTTGATATTGGCCATTTGTTGCACAATTAACTCGAAATCGAATGAAGATACATATGGGTACTATATCCAAATCTGAACAGATTTTGAGAAAATTAAAAGCGACTACTTTTGGGCTTTATCTGATATCTGGTACCAAATATCATTCCTGTGAAGAGTATGCTATGCTATACTATATCCAAATCTGAACAAATTTTTATAAAATCAAAATCGACTATTTTTGGGCTTTATCTGATATCTGGTACCAAATATCATTCCTGTGAAGAGTATATTACGAATGTAAGGGACTTAAAGAGCAAATCGGATGAAACATATATATGGAGCTAGAGCTATATCTGAACCGATTTTTACTAAAATGTGTGTACTTGCTTATAGGCTGTTTTCGGTCGGATTTGCCAAAATTCATGCCATTTGGGCTGATATTGGCCATTTGATGCACAATTAACGCGAAATCGGATGAAGATATATATGGGAGGCATATCCAAATCGGAACAGATTTTAATAAAATAAAAATCAACTATTTTTGGGCTTTATCTGATAACTGGTACCAAATATCATTTCTGTGGAGTGCATATTACGAATGTGAGGGATTTAAAGACGAAATCGGATGAAACATATATATGGGAGTTATAGCTATATCTGAACCGATTTTTTACTAAAATTGGTGTACTTGCTTCTAAGCTGGTTTCGGTCGGATTTGCCAAAATTGATGCTATTACGGCCATTCGGTGGTCAATCACCCGAAATCGGATGAGGATATATATGGGAGCTATATCCAAATCTGAACCGATTTCGATAAAATTTAAAACAGCTATTCCTGTGCTCCATCTAATACCTGGTACCAAATATCACGGATATGGAGTGAATATTACGAATGTAAGGGACTAAAACACTAAATCGGATGAAACATATATATGGTTGCTATATCTGTATCTGAACCGATTTTCACTAAATTTGATATACTTGCTTCTAGGCTGAATTTGGTCCGATGTACTAAAATTCAGTCCATTTGGGCTTATATCGGCCATTTGGAGCACAATTAACCCGAAATCGGATGAAGATATATATGGAAGCTATATCCAAATCTGAACCGATTTTCTCTAAATTTGTTGTATTTACTTTAAGGCTAATCTCGGTCACATGTGCCAAAATTCGGGCCATTTGGGCTGATATTGGCCATTTGGTGGTCAATTAACCCGAAATCGGATGAAGATATATATGGGAGCTATATCTAAATCTGAACCGATTTCGATAAAATTTAAAACAGCTATTTCTGTGCTCCATCTAATACCTGGTACCAAATATCACGGTTGTGGAGTGCATAGTAGGAATGTGAGGGACTTAAAGATCAAATCGGATGAAAGATATATGTGGGAGCTATAGCTATATCTGAACCGATTTTCTCCAAATTTGATATACTTGCTTCTAGGCTGAACCCGGTTGGGTGTGCCAAAATTCAGGTAATTTGGACTGATAGTGGACATTTGGTGCTCATTTAACCCGAAATCGGATGAAGATATATATGGGAGCTATATCTAAATTTGATCCGATTCTTACCAATTTCAATAGGGTTCGTCCTTGGGCCAAAAAAATATTGTTTGGAAAATTTCATCTCAATCGGATAATAAATGCGACCTGCATTTTGTTCACAAGAATACATGGACAGACGGACGGACGGACGGACGGACAGACGGACGGACATGCATAAATCGACTCAGAAAGTGATTCTATGAAGGTTCTCAAAAGTAACTATGGGTCTATCTCGTTTCCTTCTCCATGTTACAAACAAATGCACAAAGACATAATACCCTTACCACTATGTGGTGTAGGGTATAAAAATGTTGGAAATAGCATAAAATTTTACAATAAGTTTAGATATGTTCGAATTGGTCACCTTTGGCACGAATTATGGCCTTCAAACGGCATATGAAACTGTCACACGCTGCCCGAATGTTGTTCTGCGGTATTTCGCCCCATTCCTGGCGAAGCGCTTGCTTAAGGTGATCGACACTTTGATATTTTTCAGTGCCAACCTTGCTTTCAAAAATACTCCAGACACAACAGTCCAAAGGATTGGTATCCGGAGATTATGGCGGCGCTGGCTATGGTGCTGAGTCCTGTTGGAATATTCAAGGTCTAAGGTCGAAGGTTTGCGTGCCCAAGGCTTTAATACAGCCTACAAAATATTTTCGCGTTATTATTTCGCAATTATGCCACGATCGATTACTACGAGCGTAGAGCGACCATCGGCTGTTATGGCGGCCCACACCATCACCATGGCCCTTGAGTTCTGGTGGCCAACCGAAGGTGCACAATTTCAGCTCACCTCTTTGGCGAGTAAACACGATCATTTTGCTTCTGCTGGACAATGAATGTTTTCTCATCGGAGAAAACCAAATTCGGCAGTTCACCACTTTCGGCCAAGCGAAGCAACTCTTTAGCCCTTTGAAGTATATTTTCTTTCTGTAGCGGTGTAAGTTCTTGCACTTTTAGGAATTTCAATGGCTTTACCCCGAGCTCAATTTTCAATATTTGCCGAATGGAATATTGCTATATGTTCGATTAAGTCGCTTCTTTACTTTCGAACAATTTCTGCTGATGTTGCTGTTTTCTTCCGTCCACTTTCTTGACGTCGGGTACGCTACCAGTATTACGGTAACGACCGATGATACGAGACACAAGAGATTTATTCACATTTAAATGCTAGAGTGCTCTGACGATAGCCACTTGTGGTTTTCAAGCCAAATATAAAGAAATCGCACGATCGCGCTTGAATTTCGACACGAATAACTTTTTTTCTGGAACATTCTCACCAAAATTCTCTTGCACGCTTGTAAACAATATAATGAGTTGTCACTGGAATAATTTTAACAGCTGTCGGACGAGTGGCTAAGAAATTACAGCAGTCTGAAGTTGGTGGCAGTTTTTTCATCTCACCCTGTATACTCTGGATCAGCGTAAAATTCTAAGTCGATTAAACGATGTCCGTCTGTCAGTTGTAATCATGCTATCTTTCGAACGAATTGAGATAGAAGACTTAAATTTTGTATTTTGTCAGTAGACAGGTTTTCGTGTTGCCTCCCGATTTTGATCATACTTCAGCCTACGTATAACCACCGTATAACACTTTTCATTTAAGTCGTACTTTTCCGATTTTTTTTATTTTTTTAGTTCCTTCCAAATGTTTTTTAATGGGATACATTTTTTATATAACTTTAAAGTAGGCCAAATCTTACCTACCACACGTACTTTGTCCATTTAGCTCATGGTAAATGCAAATTTAAATTTGTTAATATCTGAAAAGAAAAATATGACAAGAAAAATATGTTATCATCGGAAACAAGTAAGCAAAGGCTATACTCATACGGTGCTGACCATATGATACCCTACAACACTATAATATATTGAAAGGCCACATTAGGTCCAATTTTTTGTTAAATTTGTTTTTAAAATATTTTTATACAGTAATGCAAAAATATTACATTTGGTTTAAACCTTTAAATAAACACAATTACCTTCCTCATACTCTTTCGAAATGTTCCTATGGAAATTAGAGTATACCGTAATATTCTAAAAAGATTATAAAATATGAAAGTTTCTCAAAAATTCTTTAAAAATAATTAAAATTTATGTCCTTTGAGTATTATTTAAAAATTCGCGACTACAACCTTGTCGTTCCTTGAAAGTAATCGTAAAAGCATCCATGATTATAGTCTCAAATATAATACACAAAAATTTGTTAAAATATCCTTGACTATTGCCCATAGATATTTCTTCCAAAAATCCGCAATTATTACCCAAATATTCGATACAAAATAATTCTAAAATGTTCAACCTCCAAAAAATGGCAAATGGCCGAAAAATGGCTCGGAGCTGAACATATCGCAATATTTCATTCGGTAAATATTGAAAAATGAGCTCGGGGTAAAGCCATTGAAATTCCAAAAAGTGCAAGAACTTACACTGCAATAGAAAGAGAATAGACTCAAAAGAGCTTCGCTTGGCCGAGAGTGGTGAACTACCGAATTTGGGTTTCTCCGATGAGAAAACATTCGTTGTCAAGCAGCTTGTAAACAAACAAAATGATCGTGTTAACTTGCCAAAGAGGTCAGCTGAACTCAAGCGCCGGCCATAGTGATGGTGTGGGCAGCCATGACAGCCGATGGTCCCTTTCCTCTCGTATTAATCGACCGTGGCATCAGAATCAAATCAAATTGCGAATATTATCGCGAAAATATTCTGGAAGGTGTATTAAATCCTTGGGCACTCAGACATTTTGGCCGCAGACCTTGGACATTCTAACAGGACTCAGCACCATCGCACTCAGCACGCGCCACCCAAGAATGGTTACAAAAATAGGTTCCTCGCTTTATTTTCAGCTAAAAATATGCACCTTCGGTTGGCCACCACAACTCAAGCGCCGCCCTTTGTGGTGGTGTAGGCCGCCATAACAGCCGATGGTCGCTCTCCTCTCGTATTAATCGACCGTGCATTAGAATAAATGCCGAATATTATCGCGAAAATATATTCCGCAGACCTTGGACATTCGAACAGGACTCAGCACCATCGCACTCAACACGCTCCACCCATGAATCGTTACAAAATCAGGTTCCTCGCTTCATTTCCAGCGCACAATGACCATCAAAATCTTTGGATCTTGGCACTAAAAAATACCAAAGTGTCAATCAGCAGAGCAACATTCGGGCAGCGTGTGACGGTTTCATTAGCCGTTTGAAGACTATAATTCGTGCCAAAGGTGACCAATTCGAACAAAACTAAACTTATTCTAAAATTTTTCAAAATTTCATTCGTTTGACTTTGTTGCAGTTTTTTTTATCTCACCCTGTATATATTTGTTTAAATCCGCTGTACAAAATATTCTTAAGAAAATCACATTTATTTCACTGAAAGTCCTTAAAAATTGTCTTTAAACTATAAACTATTCTTCAAAAATCCACTACTTTTGCCAAAAATATTTAAAAACAAGTAAGCAAAGGCTACAGTCGAGCGGGGCCGACCGTTGAATACCCTACAACACTACAATAAACGATACAGTTTATATGGACGAGATACTCGAAAGAATTCCACAAGATATTGTGACAAATAATAAAAGAAAACCATCAGGTTTCGTTCTCTCTCGTTCGAATAATAGCAACTTAAACTAATTTGCTCATTTCCAATTTATTGGTAGATGTTGCACTTAAATGGTCTTCCTAGATCTGGAGCCAATATTTCCCAAAGACCTATAATCTCTCAGAAGTGGCAAAAGATTAACATATATTATTGGTTATTGACTGAAACGCATCTATATGAGATACAGACATTTGACTATATTCTTCAACGAAATCAGCGTTAACGAAATAGTCAGAAGTGCGTCTTTCCTGTATTTGTAAATTCTCCAAAAAGTCACTGGAATGGACATTTTCGTATTTTGTCTATAAAAGTTGGCAAACTCCTTTACACATTGAATATTTTTGGATGGCCATACAAAACTGCTTGGCTTTTGCAATGTCCGGTAACCTCCATTCAAATGTGCCTGAGGATCGGGCGATAATTACGACCTGCTGACAATTTTGAAGTTTTTTGGTCCATTTCAACCCCTAAATATATAACGATCATCTCCAAAAAGAGTAGGCATCTATTCTGACCCTCATCTTATCCCCATGCAAAATTTCGTAAGGATCGGGCCATAAATGCGATCTGTATATGATATCCTGATATCCTAACTACTTAGTTTTGTTAGCTGTAGAAATATTACCAAATGTTTAATTCAAAATGAAAATATGCCAAAAATATGACAAAATTGAAAAAATATGAGAAAATTTACAAAATCAATATTTTCATCTTTAGAGAGATATTTTTATGTGATTTTTTAGGCGTTTTTTCTTTTCTGCCAAGAGGCCATTCTGAATTAATGAGAACTGTCGAAATCAGTTCAGCCGTTCTCGACATAAAATAGATCTTTCAAGCATATCTTCTTTGATAGACATATATATCGCACATATTTTGCTATAAGTTAATGTTAGAAGTTAAAGTTTATTTCACACTGCTATGGTGTTTCTTTATTTTGTTACTAACATTTATGTTGCGGTGCTATGCACCTCTCTTGTTGGATTTACAATTATGAATCACTTCAACTTAAAACTAATATTATACTGCAGCCTGGTCGTGCTCGTTATTACGCTGAGTCATCACTTGCGGTGCGCTGGTATTAGTGCGCGTGTTTGTGGCGGATGACTGCCCTGGTGTCATATTCCTGTTGATTTGTCGGACTGCTTGCGCAGCATAATGATGGGAATGTTTACTAGTTGGTTTGCATATTTAGTTTGATGTTTATTAGGGTGAGCCGTTAACTCCTCCCTCTCGAATTATCAAGCGTCTCGATTGATGTGTTTAGAAATATGGCAGATTATAAAGACTGCCGCGTTGATTCAAGTTAATATTGTGGTTTGCTAGTTGTTTTGTTTTGATAACAGATTCTGTTGTGCCGGCTGCCAATTGGCTTTCTGACACAGTCATTTCTATTTGAGGTCTAGACATTCCTTCATGTGGGGTCATTTTTATAATTTTCATACTAGTTTTGCGCCTTTGCCTCATTTTTACTGCCATCAGGAGGATGACCAATGCTAATATGAGACTGATGTTAAAACATAAACTGGTCTTGAATTCAGTATTTAGACGCTCGATTCTTTTATTACTTTTCACGTGCAACGTTTTTAGTAGTTGTAGAGATAGTATTTCTTCGGTGTAGTTGTTTCTAGCTGAGTGTTTTAGTAGCGCAGGCAACGGTTTGGAGTAAGCAGCTTCTTCGACGGTGAAATTTTTGTTGCCTATCCTAATTGTAGAATTACTAAATCTTATTAAATAAGTTCCTGTTACATTTTTTTCGTTTCCATTTATGACAATATTTTCTTTTATGTTATTTATCAAAATTAATCCAGGTTCTATTTCCTCTAAATTATTAATGTGATCTGCATTTACTATTGAACAATTATGTGGGCTATTAGTTACTAATTTAGGAATACATGTATTGTTTGTTATATTGGCTACATTAGATTCTAGACATAATTCAATACCATTTATTTTTTGACAAGGACTTTTAATTCCAAATGTTGCTCTTTCACATTTTACAATTTTCTTATAATCAAGATTTAAAACAGTATTTTGATTTTTTACAGGTCTTATGGTTATGACATTACAAATTTCTTTTACAGTTTTGGGAATGCTTATAATGTAAATTATATTAGTACTATTGTTTACAATTTTATTCGTGCGAAATTTAAAGCTTGTTCAATGTTTTGAAACGGGATTTCATCTTGATTAAATATTTCTTCTATTTTCCTAATTTCTATTTCCGATAAAATAAATGTGTTTACAATGTTGGATTTTGTTAAATGAATGGCCGAATTAATATTCGTTATTTCCTCCTTTAAAATTTCAACTTTGTACTTTGCCTGCAATATGAGGGTATTACGGAAGTCCTCACTAGTCTTTAAAATTTTTGAAATACTATTTGTCGCATTCGTTATCTCCTGCATTCTTTCTATTAGATCTCTGTTGATTATTAACTGGTTATTGCTGTTGTCTGTTAACTCATTGATTTTGTTTTTCAAAAGCATAAGGTCATCATGGTCTGGACTACCTGCCAGCCATTTCCACGCCGTTCCAATCTCATCAAGAGATCTTTTAGATCTCTCTTCAGGCATTAGCCGATTTATAAGGTGAGATAGGGTAGTGATGTCATTATGTAGGAAGGGGAGTAGTGGGTGGTTGTCTGGAATTCCTTTGGCCAAGTCGTCCTTGATCCTCTCTAGAGTGTCATGATATTCCTTGATGTTAATAACATGCAAAATTTTGAATGTCCCTGTTTGTATTTTTCCTATTCCACTCTCTATAAGAACCACTTCTGATTGAGAGTAGTCCAATATTTCTGTGACCCCTAGGCAACCTGTAATTAAGAACTGGAAACCCGGTAAATAAGTAAGTCAGTTTCTGATATGACTCTTATGGACTATTCTCCCTGATTGAGTCAGGACAGTTGAGTGCCTATTCTCCTTTACAACTTCTTCTTTGAAACGTTTAGATAATTTGGTTCCTAATCTCTTGTTCTGTTTGACAAATATTTTCTGACCTTCTTGATATTCTTTTGGTTCTTCCCTAACACGATTATGATTTGCCAAATCATTTTCCTGTTTCCTCAAGAGTCTTTCGTAGTTGTTAAGGCGAGTCCTTTCGTAGTCCTCTGGTCCAAAGGTCGTCGGTCGTCCAAAAAATAGATCTACGGGTTTCTTTCCAATTGACGAATGTATTGTGTGATTGTACTTGTTAACGCTATCTTGCAATAGCTCCTCAAAAGAGTAATCGGGTCGCTCACACTTACTGCAACGCATAATTTCCGATAAGGTCGAATGGAATCTCTCTATTTGCCCATTAACCTCGCTCTTATAAGGCGGTGCCGTAAAAATTTCCATGCCAAGTTCGTCTTCCAACATAAACCGAATGGTCTGAGAATTGAAAGATCGCTCGTTATCAAATACAATTGACTTCGGGACCCCAAAGTAGAAAATTATTTCTCTCAATGGTTTCCTAATGTCTTCAATGCCTTTGCCATTTATCATTCTGGTTACTGCGAATTTTGTAAATTTGTCTATTGCGGTTAAAACTCGAAACTTGTCTGTAGAGAAGATATCTATGTGGATTGTAAGTTAATGTTAGAAGTTAAAGTTTATTTCACACTGCTATGGTGTTTCTTTATTTTGTTACTAACATTTATGTTGCGGTGCTATGCACCTCTCTTGTTGGATTTACAATTATGAATTCCTTCAACTTAAAACTAATATTATACTGCAGCCTGGTCGTGCTCGTTATTACGCTGAGTCATCACTTGCGGTGCGCTGGTATTAGTGCGCGTGTTTGTGGCGGATGACTGTCCTGGTGTCATATTCCTGTTGATTTGTCGGACTGCTTGCGCAGCATAATGATGGGAATGTTTACTAGTTGGTTTGCATATTTAGTTTGATGTTTATTAGGGTGAGCCGTTAACTCCTCCCTCTCGAATTATCAAGCGTCTCGATTGATGTGTTTAGAAATATGGCAGATTATAAAGACTGCCGCGTTGATTCAAGTTAATATTGTGGTTTGCTAGTTGTTTTGTTTTGATAACAGATTCTGTTGTGCCGGCTGCCAATTGGCTTTCTGACACAGTCATTTCTATTTGAGGTCTAGACATTCCTTCATGTGGGGTCATTTTTATAATTTTCATACTAGTTTTGCGCCTTTGCCTCATTTTTACTGCCATCAGGAGGATGACCAATGCTAATATGAGACTGATGTTAAAACATAAACTGGTCTTGAATTCAGTATTTAGACGCTCGATTCTTTTATTACTTTTCACGTGCAACGTTTTTAGTAGTTGTAGAGATAGTATTTCTTCGGTGTAGTTGTTTCTAGCTGAGTGTTTTAGCAGCGCAGGCAACGGTTTGGAGTAAGCAGCTTCTTCGACGGTGAAATTTTTGTTGCCTATCCTAATTGTAGAATTACTAAATCTTATTAAATAAGTTCCTGTTACATTTTTTTCGTTTCCATTTATGACAATATTTTCTTTTATGTTATTTATCAAAATTAATCCAGGTTCTATTTCCTCTAAATTATTAATGTGATCTGCATTTACTATTGAACAATTATGTGGGCTATTAGTTACTAATTTAGGAATACATGTATTGTTTGTTATATTGGCTACATTAGATTCTAGACATAATTCAATACCATTTATTTTTTGACAAGGACTTTTAATTCCAAATGTTGCTCTTTCACATTTTACAATTTTCTTATAATCAAGATTTAAAACAGTATTTTGATTTTTTACAGGTCTTATGGTTATGACATTACAAATTTCTTTTACAGTTTTGGGAATGCTTATAATGTAAATTATATTAGTACTATTGTTTACAATTTTTATTCGTGCGAAATTTAAAGCTTGTTCAATGTTTTGAAACGGGATTTCATCTTGATTAAATATTTCTTCTATTTTTCTAATTTCTATTTCCGATAAACTAAATGTGTTTACAATGTTGGATTTTGTTAAATGAATGGCCGAATTAATATTCGTTATTTCCTCCTTTAAAATTTCAACTTTGTACTTTGCCTGCAATATGAGGGTATTACGGAAGTCCTCACTAGTCTTTAAAATTTTTGAAATACTATTTGTCGCATTCGTTATCTCCTGCATTCTTTCTATTAGATCTCTGTTGATTATTAACTGGTTATTGCTGTTGTCTGTTAACTCATTGATTTTGTTTTTCAAAAGCATAAGGTCATCATGGTCTGGACTACCTGCCAGCCATTTCCACGCCGTTCCAATCTCATCAAGAGATCTTTTAGATCTCTCTTCAGGCATTAGCCGATTTATAAGGTGAGATAGGGTAGTAATGTCATTATGTAGGAAGGGGAGTAGTGGGTGGTTGTCTGGAATTCCTTTGGCCAAGTCGTCCTTGATCCTCTCTAGAGTGTCATGATATTCCTTGATGTTAATAACATGCAAAATTTTGAATGTCCCTGTTTGTATTTTTCCTATTCCACTCTCTATAAGAACCACTTCTGATTGAGAGTAGTCCAATATTTCTGTGACCCCTAGGCAACCTGTAATTAAGAACTGGAAACCCGGTAAATAAGTAAGTCAGTTTCTGATATGACTCTTATGGACTATTCTCCCTGATTGGGTCAGGACAGTTGAGTGCCTATTCTCCTTTACAACTTCTTCTTTGAAACGTTTAGATAATTTGGTTCCTAATCTCTTGTTCTGTTTGACAAATATTTTCTGACCTTCTTGATATTCTTTTGGTTCTTCCCTAACACGATTATGATTTGCCAAATCATTTTCCTGTTTCCTCAAGAGTCTTTCGTAGTTGTTAAGGCGAGTCCTTTCGTACTCCTCTGGTCCAAAGGTCGTCGGTCGTCCAAAAAATAGATCTACGGGTTTCTTTCCAATTGACGAATGTATTGTGTGATTGTACTTGTTAACGCTATCTTGCAATAGCTCCTCAAAAGAGTAATCGGGTCGCTCACACTTACTGCAACGCATAATTTCCGATAAGGTCGAATGGAATCTCTCTATTTGCCCATTAACCTCGCTCTTATAAGGCGGTGCCGTAAAAATTTCCATGCCAAGTTCGTCTTCCAACATAAACCGAATGGTCTGAGAATTGAAAGATCGCTCGTTATCAAATACAATTGACTTCGGGACCCCAAAGTAGAAAATTATTTCTCTCAATGGTTTCCTAATGTCTTCAATGCCTTTGCCATTTATCATTCTGGTTACTGCGAATTTTGTAAATTTGTCTATTGCGGTTAAAACTCGAAACTTGTCTGTAGAGAAGATATCTATGTGGATTGTATGCCCAGGATAAGTTGGCATAGGTGTCTTATTAAGTTTGGGAGCGTTCGGATGTCGCTCATACTTATTTTCTTTACATACTTTACAGATATTGATCACATTCTTTATTTTCCTAGTCATGGAAGGGAAATAATAGCTCTCTAAAATTTGTCTCCTATTCTCGGCATTATTCCTATGTGCTCTGTTGTGAGTCTCAATAATGATTTGTTTTTGTCTCTCCTCATCAGTAACATCTTCAACCATTGTTCGAGCGAATCGTACTTTAATGTTTCTGAAGTGATGAGGGTACAGTGCTTGAATCATAAGCATAACTGGCTCTGAGGTCTTGATGCCGTTGACTACTGTAGGATTTAAGTATCTCTTTAATATGACTTTCAGATCTGATTCCGCTAGACTGGTTTCTTTAATGATATGTCTATGGTAGGAGGGAAATACAATGTTAAATTCATATGAGGAAGCTGATGATTCCTCAATAATGATCTGATTTTTGAAGGTATTTATTGGCACCTCAGCGGAAGGAATTAGGTCTTCCGATGAGTCCTCGGCACTGTGAACCGTGGGCGTTAGGGAGTTAACATCTGTCACTGGTGGTCTCGATAGCGTGTCCGCGACTACATTCGTGCTACCTGGTTTATAAATTAACTCGTAATTATATTCTTCTAACTGTGCCTTCCACTTCTTCATCTTCACATTTGTGTTCTTGTTGCTTAGCGCAAATGTCAAAGGTTGATGGTCGGTAAATATCTTTATGCTTCTTGCTCCATACAAGTAACAATTCAATTCCTTTAAAGCCCAAATTATCGCCAGCATTTCTTTCTCATTTGTCGCATATTCCTCTTCTGCCCTACTGAGAGTTCTAGAAAGGTATGTGATAGGTCTATTGCCTTGAGATAAAACTGCTCCTAAAGCGTATTTCGAGGCGTCAGTAGTGAGTTCAAAGGGCTTATCAAAGTCGGGATAGTTCAAAACGACTTCCTCCGATACCAAACAGTTCTTGAGCTGTTTGAAACTTTCAATCTGTTCGGAATTCAAATTGACACTGATTTTTTTTGACTGGTTTCTCGGGGTTTTCCCTATATCGCCTCTCATCATGGAAGTTAATGGTTTGGCTATTTGAGCATAGCCCCTTATGAATCTCCGATAATGTCCGGTCAAACCCAGGAACGATCGCAAGTCATGAACTGTTCTGGGTTGAGGGAAATTAACTATGGCCTTAAGTCTGTCTGGGTTTGCAGAAAAACCTCCTTCCTTTACATTGAACCCTAAGAAGTCAATTTCTTCCTTTAAGAATTCACTCTTGTCCAAATGAACTTTCAGATTAGAGTCTTCCAAAGTGCGGAATATTATCCTCAAATTTTCAATGTGTTCCTTTTTAGTCCTACCAAATATCAAAATGTCATCAATGTAGACGTAGCACCGTTTCCCTATATGCTCTCTAAGAATATCATCTAGAGCTCTTTGGAATATTGCAGACGCGTTACGTAGTCCAAATGGTAGTCTTGTGAACTCGAACTTTCCATTCTTGACGGAAAAAGCTGTTTTCTCAATATCGGACTCCCTAAGTGGAATCTGATGGAATCCGCTCTTTAAATCTATGGTGGAAAAGTATTTCTGTTCGCCTAAGTTAGCCAAGATTTCTGTAATTTCAGGTATGGGGTATCTGTCAGGTCTAGTTATCTCATTAAGTTTCCTATAGTCAATAACCATGCGGTATTTTTTCACACCTGAAGCATCTGGTTTTTTTGGTACTATCCAAACTGGAGCATTATATGCGGACCTGGAAGGGCGAATTATCCCGTCCCTTAATAGTTCTTCTATCTGTTTGTCAATTTCGGATTTCAGTGCCATTGGATACGGATAGGATTTTGAATAAACTGGACTATCACTACTCGTATTAATTTCAGCTTGTACGATTGTTGAATAAGTGAGTTTTTTATTGGGATCTGCAAAAAGGTTTGGATGGTCATCCAAAATATTCCTGACTTCTTTTTCATCTTCGGGATTTAGATGATTTAAACGTAGATTCATGTTATTAATCTCATCAATTTGCAGCTCTTTCAAAGGAAATTTCTTTCCATCCAGAATTGTGAGATAGGATCTCCAAGTGTAAATCACTGCATTCAAAGATTTCAGGGTATCATTCCCTATTATCCCATCAAAGGTCTCTAGACCAGGAAGGATGTAAAATTCTAACTTTCCGATCCCGCAATTAAAAATGTCAATAAAACTATGGGTCTCTATACTAACTATGCCGCCTACGGACTTAACATGAAAAGGTTTCTGGTTCTTTAGAGGGTTTCTAATAAATTTGCCATTAATATAATTTTTGTTCGAACCGGTGTCTATAAGAAATTTAAGTTCGTTGCCATTTTTCATTCTGAAAGGGAGGTATGGCAACGTTGAAGCTAGTCTAAAAAATTAACGTCATCTACAATTGCCAACTGATCGTCTAGATCCTCCTCGTACGCTTCGTCATAGGAAACCTCATATTCCTGTTCATCAGAACCATTCATTTCATCCGGCTCTGCATCCTCACGTATTTGGGCCTCAACATTAAACATTCTCTGCTGCTTTTGCGGCTGATGAATATTTCCTGAATTATTTCTCTTAAAGTTAGGCTGAACATTGTTAAAAGCATTACTCAACTGTGGCCTATTCTGATAGTTTACCTGCCTAGTCTGTATTGATTGATCCACGTCCATTGGTACAGCAGGTTTAGGAGGAAGTGGGGGTCTGTATCCTCCGTATTGGGGGTGTCCAAAATTATTCACTACTGGAGGTCGATTCGAAAAGTTCGCCGGCCCTCCGTATTGTTGTTCTCCACTTCGGAAATTCTGATAACGATATTGAGTAGGGCCTCTGTACCTTTGGTCACCTTGAAAATTCCTATCACCAATCGTCAGCTGTGGGTAAAAATGTCTAGGAGGGTTAGTTTGGGGGATCCTGTTTGGTCTAGATCCTTTCTCGGTAGCGTGCTGAATACGCACACCTAGATTACCTAATTTTAAACAGGCATTTAGAGCCTGAGGCAAACTTGTCGGGTTTGTAACACTCATTAAGCTTGGAAGATTACCATTAAGTCCTCGAATAAAGGTGTCCAAAGCCTTGTCCCTATATGTTTGGGTCAATACATCCAAAGCCTCGTTCCCTATATCCAGACAATCAATCTTGTCCAGAATCAAAGACAAATGGTGGTAAACCTTCTGGTAAAAATCTGTTATGGTTTGCCCACCCTGAGATAGGACGGTCATTTGATACTCTAAGGTCGAAATATCTCTCTTATCTGAAAAATGAAGCACTAAACACTTTCTTATCGCTTTCCAATTTAATGGGGTCCGATAAGACTCCAAAGCCGTGTCGGCCTCACCAACAATTTTATGCCTAACAGTGTGTAGAATTGTGAAGTATTTGGTTGTTCCCCTTTGTGACTCATAAATGTTCATGATCCTATCAACAGCTTTCCTCCACGAACTAAATTCTCCTGGCTTGCCCGAGAATTCCCTTAACGTCTTCACTATGTCTGGTATTCTCTCTCCTTCTGAGATATCCCCAGATCCTTCTATGTCGACATCTTTAGTGGCGGTAACATCCTCCCCCTGTTTGAGAAGGTTTGCCACCGTCTCACTTATTATTCGTTTCACCTCATTAGTCTGACTTTCCGTAAAGGGATTAAACCTTACGGGAGCTGCCCCAGAAGGCGAAGATGTCTGTCCTGAAACACTCATAGCTTCGACCCTTGTTATTAAGTTGTTTAAATCTTCCGGCATTGGCCGCTCGAAAAAAAGGAGAAAAAGAAACACCAAATCCTAGTTCTCGTCACAAATCTATTATCAAAATTTCTTTAAACTTATTTCAGCACGGATATGACTCTTTAAATTTGGATGCCACACTCTATTTTTTGTTTAACTTAATCTAACATTTCATATTTCTTACATTTGTTAATTTCGCACAAATATGATTTTTTTTGTAAATTTAGATGTCACACTTTATTTTTTGTTTTACCTTACTCTAACATTTCTTTCTTCTTACTTTGTTATTTTTGTTAAACGTATTCTAGCACAAATATGATTTTTTGTAAATTAGACTTCACACTTTCACTTTCTGTGTTATTCCTTATTTTGTTTAATTTTATTTTAACATTTCTTCTTTTTTACTTTTGTTAAATTTATAATAACTTACTAATAATAATTTGATCATTTTCCTTATATCCCGGTAGTCCGCTAGTTCTTACGTAACATCCTTTTCGTACTCCTACTCAGGAACGGTTCTCGTACCGGCTGTTGGGATGTTTTAATCCTTGTGGTTGTTGGGTTCTAGGATGTGTTGATCCTTGTAGTTGTTGGGCGCCAGTTAATGTTAGAAGTTAAAGTTTATTTCACACTGCTATGGTGTTTCTTTATTTTGTTACTAACATTTATGTTGCGGTGCTATGCACCTCTCTTGTTGGATTTACAATTATGAATTCCTTCAACTTAAAACTAATATTATACTGCAGCCTGGTCGTGCTCGTTATTACGCTGAGTCATCACTTGCGGTGCGCTGGTATTAGTGCGCGTGTTTGTGGCGGATGACTGTCCTGGTGTCATATTCCTGTTGATTTGTCGGACTGCTTGCGCAGCATAATGATGGGAATGTTTACTAGTTGGTTTGCATATTTAGTTTGATGTTTATTAGGGTGAGCCGTTAACTTGTATGCCCAGGATAAGTTGGCATAGGTGTCTTATTAAGTTTGGGAGCGTTCGGATGTCGCTCATACTTATTTTCTTTACATACTTTACAGATATTGATCACATTCTTTATTTTCCTAGTCATGGAAGGGAAGTAATAGCTCTCTAAAATTTGTCTCCTATTCTCGGCATTATTCCTATGTGCTCTGTTGTGAGTCTCAATAATGATTTGTTTTTGTCTCTCCTCATCAGTAACATCTTCAACCATTGTTCGAGCGAATCGTACTTTAATGTTTCTGAAGTGATGAGGGTACAGTGCTTGAATCATAAGCATAACTGGCTCTGAGGTCTTGATGCCGTTGACTACTGTAGGATTTAAGTATCTCTTTAATATGACTTTCAGATCTGATTCCGCTAGACTGGTTTCTTTAATGATATGTCTATGGTAGGAGGGAAATACAATGTTAAATTCATATGAGGAAGCTGATGATTCCTCAATAATGATCTGATTTTTGAAGGTATTTATTGGCACCTCAGCGGAAGGAATTAGGTCTTCCGATGAGTCCTCGGCACTGTGAATCGTGGGCGTTAGGGAGTTAACATCTGTCACTGGTGGTCTCGATAGCGTGTCCGCGACTACATTCGTGCTACCTGGTTTATAAATTAACTCGTAATTATATTCTTCTAACTGTGCCTTCCACTTCTTCATCTTCACATTTGTGTTCTTGTTGCTTAGCGCAAATGTCAAAGGTTGATGGTCGGTAAATATCTTTATGCTTCTTGCTCCATACAAGTAACAATTCAATTCCTTTAAAGCCCAAATTATCGCCAGCATTTCTTTCTCATTTGTCGCATATTCCTCTTCTGCCCTACTGAGAGTTCTAGAAAGGTATGTGATAGGTCTATTGCCTTGAGATAAAACTGCTCCTAAAGCGTATTTCGAGGCGTCAGTAGTGAGTTCAAAGGGCTTATCAAAGTCGGGATAGTTCAGAACGACTTCCTCCGATACCAAACAGTTCTTGAGCTGTTTGAAACTTTCAATCTGTTCGGAATTCAAATTGACACTGATTTTTTTTGACTGGTTTCTCGGGGTTTTCCCTATATCGCCTCTCATCATGGAAGTTAATGGTTTGGCTATTTGAGCATAGCCCCTTATGAATCTCCGATAATGTCCGGTCAAACCCAGGAACGATCGCAAGTCATGAACTGTTCTAGGTTGAGGGAAATTAACTATGGCCTTAAGTCTGTCTGGGTTTGCAGAAAAACCTCCTTCCTTTACATTGAACCCTAAGAAGTCAATTTCTTCCTTTAAGAATTCACTCTTGTCCAAATGAACTTTCAGATTAGAGTCTTCCAAAGTGCGGAATATTATCCTCAAATTTTCAATGTGTTCCTTTTTAGTCCTACCAAATATCAAAATGTCATCAATGTAGACGTAGCACCGTTTCCCTATATGCTCTCTAAGAATATCATCTAGAGCTCTTTGGAATATTGCAGACGCGTTACGTAGTCCAAATGGTAGTCTTGTGAACTCGAACTTTCCATTCTTGACGGAAAAAGCTGTTTTCTCAATATCGGATTCCCTAAGTGGAATCT
Source organism: Musca domestica (assembly GCF_030504385.1). NCBI lineage: Eukaryota > Metazoa > Arthropoda > Insecta > Diptera > Muscidae > Musca > Musca domestica. The sequence goes on along the minus strand of NW_026712283.1, from coordinate 840,273 downwards.
GATGGAATCCGCTCTTTAAATCTATGGTGGAAAAGTATTTCTGTTCGCCTAAGTTAGCCAAGATTTCTGTAATTTCAGGTATGGGGTATCTGTCAGGTCTAGTTATCTCATTAAGTTTCCTATAGTCAATAACCATGCGGTATTTTTTCACACCTGAAGCATCTGGTTTTTTTGGTACTATCCAAACTGGAGCATTATATGCGGACCTGGAAGGGCGAATTATCCCGTCCCTTAATAGTTCTTCTATCTGTTTGTCAATTTCGGATTTCAGTGCCATTGGATACGGATAGGATTTTGAATAAACTGGACTATCACTACTCGTATTAATTTCAGCTTGTACGATTGTTGAATAAGTGAGTTTTTTATTGGGATCTGCAAAAAGGTTTGGATGGTCATCCAAAATATTCCTGACTTCTTTTTCATCTTCGGGATTTAGATGATTTAAACGTAGATTCATGTTATTAATCTCATCAATTTGCAGCTCTTTCAAAGGAAATTTCTTTCCATCCAGAATTGTGAGATAGGATCTCCAAGTGTAAATCACTGCATTCAAAGATTTCAGGGTATCATTCCCTATTATCCCATCAAAGGTCTCTAGACCAGGAAGGATGTAAAATTCTAACTTTCCGATCCCGCAATTAAAAATGTCAATATAACTATGGGTCTCTATACTAACTATGCCGCCTACGGACTTAACATGAAAAGGTTTCTGGTTCTTTAGAGGGTTTCTAATAAATTTGCCATTAATATAATTTTTGTTCGAACCGGTGTCTATAAGAAATTTAAGTTCGTTGCCATTTTTCATTCTGAAAGGGAGGTATGGCAACGTTGAAGCTAGTCTAAAAAATTAACGTCATCTACAATTGCCAACTGATCGTCTAGATCCTCCTCGTACGCTTCGTCATAGGAAACCTCATATTCCTGTTCATCAGAACCATTCATTTCATCCGGCTCTGCATCCTCACGTATTTGGGCCTCAACATTAAACATTCTCTGCTGCTTTTGCGGCTGATGAATATTTCCTGAATTATTTCTCTTAAAGTTAGGCTGAACATTGTTAAAAGCATTACTCAACTGTGGCCTATTCTGATAGTTTACCTGCCTAGTCTGTATTGATTGATCCACGTCCATTGGTACAGCAGGTTTAGGAGGAAGTGGGGGTCTGTATCCTCCGTATTGGGGGTGTCCAAAATTATTCACTACTGGAGGTCGATTCGAAAAGTTCGCCGGCCCTCCGTATTGTTGTTCTCCACTTCGGAAATTCCGATAACGATATTGAGTAGGGCCTCTGTACCTTTGGTCACCTTGAAAATTCCTATCACCAATCGTCAGCTGTGGGTAAAAATGTCTAGGAGGGTTAGTTTGGGGGATCCTGTTTGGTCTAGATCCTTTCTCGGTAGCGTGTTGAATACGCACACCTAGATTACCTAATTTTAAACAGGCATTTAGAGCCTGAGGCAAACTTGTCGGGTTTGTAACACTCATTAAGCTTGGAAGATTACCATTAAGTCCTCGAATAAAGGTGTCCAAAGCCTTGTCCCTATATGTTTGGGTCAATACATCCAAAGCCTCGTTCCCTATATCCAGACAATCAATCTTGTCCAGAATCAAAGACAAATGGTGGTAAACCTTCTGGTAAAAATCTGTTATGGTTTGCCCACCCTGAGATAGGACGGTCATTTGATACTCTAAGGTCGAAATATCTCTCTTATCCGAAAAATGAAGCACTAAACACTTTCTTATCGCTTTCCAATTTAATGGGGTCCGATAAGACTCCAAAGCCGTGTCGGCCTCACCAACAATTTTATGCCTAACAGTGTGTAGAATTGTGAAGTATTTGGTTGTTCCCCTTTGTGACTCATAAATGTTCATGATCCTATCAACAGCTTTCCTCCACGAACTAAATTCTCCTGGCTTGCCCGAGAATTCCCTTAACGTCTTCACTATGTCTGGTATTCTCTCTCCTTCTGAGATGTCCCCAGATCCTTCTATGTCGACATCTTTAGTGGCGGTAACATCCTCCCCCTGTTTGAGAAGGTTTGCCACCGTCTCACTTATTATTCGTTTCACCTCATTAGTCTGACTTTCCGTAAAGGGATTAAACCTTACGGGAGCTGCCCCAGAAGGCGAAGATGTCTGTCCTGAAACACTCATAGCTTCGACCCTTGTTATTAAGTTGTTTAAATCTTCCGGCATTGGCCGCTCGAAAAAAAGGAGAAAAAGAAACACCAAATCCTAGTTCTCGTCACAAATCTATTATCAAAATTTCTTTAAACTTATTTCAGCACGGATATGACTCTTTAAATTTGGATGCCACACTCTATTTTTTTGTTTAACTTAATCTAACATTTCATATTTCTTACATTTGTTAATTTCGCACAAATATGATTTTTTTTGTAAATTTAGATGTCACACTTTATTTTTTGTTTTACCTTACTCTAACATTTCTTTCTTCTTACTTTGTTATTTTTGTTAAACGTATTCTAGCACAAATATGATTTTTTGTAAATTAGATTTCACACTTTCACTTTCTGTGTTATTCCTTATTTTGTTTAATTTTATTTTAACATTTCTTCTTTTTTACTTTTGTTAAATTTATAATAACTTACTAATAATAATTTGATCATTTTCCTTATATCCCGGTAGTCCGCTAGTTCTTACGTAACATCCTTTTCGTACTCCTACTCAGGAACGGTTCTCGTACCGGCTGTTGGGATGTTTTAATCCTTGTGGTTGTTGGGTTCTAGGATGTGTTGATCCTTGTAGTTGTTGGGCGCCAGTTAATGTTAGAAGTTAAAGTTTATTTCACACTGCTATGGTGTTTCTTTATTTTGTTACTAACATTTATGTTGCGGTGCTATGCACCTCTCTTGTTGGATTTACAATTATGAATTACTTCAACTTAAAACTAATATTATACTGCAGCCTGGTCGTGCTCGTTATTACGCTGAGTCATCACTTGCGGTGCGCTGGTATTAGTGCGCGTGTTTGTGGCGGATGACTGCCCTGGTGTCATATTCCTGTTGATTTGTCGGACTGCTTGCGCAGCATAATGATGGGAATGTTTACTAGTTGGTTTGCATATTTAGTTTGATGTTTATTAGGGTGAGCCGTTAACTTATATATTCAATTTGTTGGATCTTAACATCAATGTAAAGATCAGAAGTAACCTTGTCATGGCTTTGTGATTTCGCCGGGTTTTAAAATATTCGCGGTTTAATGAAAAATTTTGAATTTTTTCAACAAAAAAGATATGATCTATTTTAGCCGCTAAATATTATCCGATGACCACCCAAATTGGTAGGCTTCTTCCCCGCCCTAAACTCTAGCTACATGCGTCGATTGGTCTATAATTGCGACCTGTATAGCTACTGCAAAATCCGACATTTTTTCAGTATTTGGTCCATTTCAACCCCTAAACATTTGGCGATCATCTCCAAAAGAAATAGGGTTCTATTCTGACATTAACCCCACCTACATTTTAAATTTCGTGAAGATCGGGCCATTATTGCGACCTGTAGAGTGATTACAAATTAACATGGACAGACGGACAGACGGACGGACGGACATACATAGCTAGATCGACTCAGCTCGGCGAGCTAGGAAGTTCCATGTATACTTTCCTATATGGGAAACCAATATTTCGAGGTGTTACATAAATTCTGGCCCAATCAAACTTATAATACCCCCAACACATAGTGTTGTAGGGTATAAAGAGAGCTCGCCCTTAAGAAAATAATATTCCAAAAATATCCAAAATTATTGGTTTGAGAGTCCCTCCAAAATATAAATGCAAAATTTCAACCAATAATGCGTTCAGAGCAACAATAATATATTTTTAAAAAATCTACATATTTTCCGACTTTAATGTCAGTTGACACCTTCGTCCTAATACTTCTTTTATTTCCCACAAAAAAAAAAATAAATAAATATAATTTTTAAAATTTTGAGTATAAAGTTTGAAAGCAAGTAAATTAATAATAAAATTGGTCTTGCTTAGTTCAACAATTTTTATATTTGGTAATTTCTTGGTTTATAGCCATCGACACAATCGTCCTTAACCTCTTAACTTGCTTTGTTGTAATAGCTGTCAAATAAATGATTCTACCTGTAAGCAAAATTTGCTACTGACTTCAATTCCTGTAAAAATATAATGCCGCAATAATTTCTCTTTACAATCTATAGCATTTCACTACATCAATTTATTCTTTATAACTTTATAAGTGCATAAACGAAATCTTTATAAAAAAGAGACAACACAAAGTTAAATTAATTGAAAAAATATTATTTCTCGGAAAACTTATAAAATTTAGTTATGGCAAAAGAGATTTCTTTGAATTTTGATTAAACTATCCAATTTTTTTTTGCAATTGAGTTTGTGAAATAGTTTTTGTTAATTGACAAACAAAACCTTCGTTTTTTTTTGTTAAATATTTTAATGTGTCTTAAGTGGTGGAAATTTGCAAAAACAACAAAACAAAAAAGCAAACTGCAGTTGATGACAAAATTCTTTCGATAAAAGTTCATTTTGAGTATTTCCGATTACTTTGTGAATATGAAAATTTATTTTCTGCATTTTTTTCTTCTTTTTTTCACAATATTAACAAACAAAGCAACTTTATATACTGCCACACAAACACACATTGATACAAAAGTGAAAGAAAAAATGAAACAATAGCAAAAGTTTAAATAAGTTTTTACAACAAAAAAAAAAAAACAACTCTGAAAGTAAAAAATAAAAAAACTTTGATTCTCTGCAACAAAGCAAGATAAATTCTGAGCAAAAAAAATGAATAACGAAAATCACATCGAGTGGAAGCAAAAGAAAATGAAAATGTTTGAATGTGTGAGAGTGTTAAGTAAAGCCTTAAGGGCATAATTGCTATCATTGATGAAAAATCAATGCTCCTGCTGCTGCTTCTTGTTGTAGTCGCTTGTTACTGTGTGTTGATGCCAACAGCTCCAGCTGAACTATTCTTTTAGTTGCTAGTACAAATGAAGACAAAAAGCTGCTTAGAAAGAACTGAATATGTGAAACAAGTAAAAAAGCAGTAAGTTCGGCCGGGCCGAACTTTGAATACCCTCCACCATTTGGAACGAATTAGAAAATTTTCAAAAAAATAAAATCCAATAAAAATTCTTTTAAAATCTTTAAAATATCTAATATAGGAAGGTGCCGATATATGGGGGGATATACGATATTGTTGACCTATAAAGACAAATCTATATCTGTGTGTAAAGTACTCACAAGGAACTCCGTGTGTGGATTTTCAGACAATACGATTGGAAAATGTGGCTAAAATCATCAAAATACCGAATATCGCGGGGTACCGTTATATGGGAGCTATACGTTATCGTTAACCTATATAGAGAATTCTCTGTCGGTGGGTAAAGTGCTCACAAAGAACCCCTTGTGGCCATTCCGTTGAAAAATATGGCTAAAAACATCAAAATACCGAACATCGGGGGTACCGTTATATGAGGGATCTATATAAATAATTCTCTGCCGGGGTATAAAGTACCCACAAGGAACTCCTTGTGTGGATTTTCAGACAATTCCGATGAAAAATGTGGGTCAAATCATAAAATACCGAATATCGGGAGGTACCGTTATATGGGGGATATACGATATCGTGGGCCTGTATCGACAATTCTCTCTCAGGGGGTGAAGTACTCACAAGGAACTACTTGTGTTGATTTTAAGACAATTCCATTGAAAAGCGTGGCTAACATCATCAAAATACCGAATATCGGAGGTTACAGTTATATGGGGGATATACGATATCGTGGACCTATATAGACACTTCATTTTGAGGAGGTAAAATGCCCACAAGGGACTCCTTTTGTGGATTTTCAGACAATTCCGTTGAAAAATGTGGGTAAAATCATCAAAAACCAAATATCGGGGGGTACCGTTATATGGGGGCTATACGATATTGTGGACCTATATAGATAATTCTCTGCCGAGGTATAAAGTACCCACAAGGAACTCTTTGTGTGGATTTTCAGACAATTCCGTTGAAAAATGTGGGTAAAATCTTCAAAATACCGAATATTGGGGTGTACCGTTATATGGGGGCTATACGATATTGTGGACCTATATAAATAATTCTCTGCCGAGGTATAAAGTACCCACAAGGAACTCCTTGTGTGGATTTTCAGACAATTCCGCTGAAAAATGTGTGTAAAATCAGCAAAATACCGAATATCGGGGGGTACCGTTATATGGGGGCTATACGATATTGTGGACCTATATAGATAATTCTCTGCCGAGATATAAAGTACCCACAAGGAACTCCTTGTGTGGATTTTCAGACAATTCCGTTGAAAAATGTGGGTAAAATCTTCAAAATACCGAATATCGGGGGGTAACGTTATATGGGGGCTATACGATATTGTGGACCTATATAGATAATTCTCTGCCGAGGTATAAAGAAATCACAAGGAACTCCTTGTGTGGATTTTCAGACAATTCCGTTGAAAAATGTGGGTAAAATCATCAATATACCGAATATCGGGGGGTACCGTTACATGGGGGCTATACGATATCGTGGACCCATATAGATAATTCTCTGCCGAGGTATAAAGTACCCACAAGGAACGCCTTGTGTGGATTTTCAGACAATTCCGTTGAAAAATGTGGGTAAAATCATCAAAATACCGAATATCGGGGGGTACCGTTACATGGGGGCTATACGATATCGTGGACCTATATAGATAATTCTCTGCCGAGGTATAAAGTACCCACAAGGAACTCCTTGTGTGGATTTTTAGACAATTCCGTTGAAAAATGTGGGTAAAATCTTCAAAATACCGAATATCGGGGGGTACCGTTACATGGGGGCTATACGATATCGTGGACCTATATGGACAATTCTCTGCCGAGGTATAACGTACCCACAAGGAACTCCTTGTGTGGATTTTCAGACAATTCCGTGGAAAAATGTGGGTAAAATCATCAAAATACCGAATATCGGGGGGTACCGTTACATGGGGGCTATACGATATCGTGGACCTATATGGACAATTCTCTGCCGAGGTATAAAATACCCACAAGGAACTCCTTGTGTGGATTTTCAGACAATTCCGTTGAAAAATGTGGGTAAAATCATCAAAATACCGAATATCGGGGGGGTACCGTTACATGGGGGCTATACGATATCGTGGACCTATATGGACAATTCTCTGTCGAGGTATAACGTACCCACAAGGAACTCCTTGTGTGGATTTTCAGACAATTCCGTTGAAAAATGTGGGTAAAATCTTCAAAATACCGAATATCGGGGGGTACCGTTACATGGGGGCTATACGATATCGTGGACCTATATAGATAATTCTCTGCCGAGGTATAAAGTACCCACAAGGAACTCCTTGTGTGGATTTTTAGACAATTCCGTTGAAAAATGTGGGTAAAATCATCAAAATACCGAATATCGGGGGGTACCGTTACATGGGGGCTATACGATATCGTGGACCTATATAGACAATTCTCTGCCGAGGTATAACGTACCCACAAGGAACTCCTTGTGTGGATTTTCAGACAATTCCGTTGAAAAATGTGGGTAAAATCATCAAAATACCGAATATCGGGGGGTACCGTTACATGGGGGCTATACGATATCGTGGACCTATATGGACAATTCTCTGCCGAGGTATAACGTACCCACAAGGAACTTCTTGTGTGGATTTTCAGACAATTCCGTTGAAAAATGTGGGTAAAATCTTCAAAATACCGAATATCGGGGGGTACCGTTACATGGGGGCTATACGATATCGTGGACCTATATGGACAATTCTCTGCCGAGGTATAACGTACCCACAAGGAACTCCTTGTGTGGATTTTCAGACAATTCCGTTGAAAAATGTGGGTAAAATCATCAAAATACCGAATATCGGGGGGTACCGTTACATGGGGGCTATACGATATCGTGGACCTATATGGACAATTCTCTGCCGAGGTATAACGTACCCACAAGGAACTCCTTGTGTGGATTTTCAGACAATTCCGTTGAAAAATGTGGGTAAAATCATCAAAATACCGAATATCGGGGGGTACCGTTACATGGGGGCTATACGATATCGTGGACCTATATGGACAATTCTCTGCCGAGGTATAACGTACCCACAAGGAACTCCTTGTGTGGATTTTCAGACAATTCCGTTGAAAAATGTGGGTAAAATCTTCAAAATACCGAATATCGGGGGGTACCGTTACATGGGGGCTATACGATATCGTGGACCTATATAGATAATTCTCTGCCGAGGTATAAAGTACCCACAAGGAACTTCTTGTGTGGATTTTCAGACAATTCCGTTGAAAAATGTGGGTAAAATCATCAAAATACCGAATATCGGGGGGTACCGTTACATGGGGGCTATACGATATCGTGGACCTATATGGACAATTCTCTGCCGAGGTATAACGTACCCACAAGGAACTCCTTGTGTGGATTTTCAGACAATTCCGTTGAAAAATGTGGGTAAAATCATCAAAATACCGAATATCGGGGGGTACCGTTACATGGGGGCTATACGATATCGTGGACCTATATGGACAATTCTCTGCCGAGGTATAACGTACCCACAAGGAACTCCTTGTGTGGATTTTCAGACAATTCCGTTGAAAAATGTGGGTAAAATCTTCAAAATACCGAATATCGGGGGGTACCGTTACATGGGGGCTATACGATATCGTGAACCTATATAGATAATTCTCTGCCGAGGTATAAAGTACCCACAAGGAACTTCTTGTGTGGATTTTCAGACAATTCCGTTGAAAAATGTGGGTAAAATCATCAAAATACCGAATATCGGGGGGTACCGTTACATGGGGGCTATACGATATCGTGGACCTATATGGACAATTCTCTGCCGAGGTATAACGTACCCACAAGGAACTCCTTGTGTGGATTTTCAGACAATTCCGTTGAAAAATGTGGGTAAAATCTTCAAAATACCGAATATCGGGGGGTACCGTTACATGGGGGCTATACGATATCGTGGACCTATATGGACAATTCTCTGCCGAGGTATAACGTACCCACAAGGAACTCCTTGTGTGGATTTTCAGACAATTCCGTTGAAGAATGTGGGTAAAATCATCAAAATACCGAATATCGGGGGGTACCGTTATATGGGAGCTATACGATATCGTGGACCGATATAGCCCATCTTCGAACTTGACCTGCCTGCAGACAAAAGAGAGATCTGTGCAAAATTTTAGCTTCCTATCTTAATTCGTTTAGACTGTAGCGTGATTACAACAGACGGACAGACGGACAGACGGACGGACAGGGCTAAATCGTCTTAGAATTTTAAGCTGATCAAGAATATATATACTTTGTTGGGTCTAAAATGATTATTTCGATGAGTTACAAACGGAATGACAAAGTTAATATACCCTCCATACCTTTTTTGGTGGAGGGTATAAAAAGAGATGGAAAAATCTTATATTCAGAGGTCGACCTTAAGATACTCTTAAGATTTATGTTGACGAAATTTTCATCGGTCAGATTACATGGTACTCACCACAGTTGCAGAGTCGAAGAAATTGGTGATGTTAAAGTGGAAGTGTAAATGTCTACTTCCATTGGTGAAATATTTTGTATAGATCAGCATTTTGAAGATTTAATTTAGAATTCTGATTGGATAACAATTTGTACTACGAAAACATCTCAATATGGCTGTACAACAAATAGCTGTTTTAAGCACTTTTGAAGTTCTTGAGTAAAATTCTAAGATGATCTAGCGATGTCCGTCTGTCTGTCTCTCGGTCCGTCTGTCTGTTGTAATCACGCTATCTTTCGAAAGAATTGAGATAGAAGGCTAAAATTTTGCATACATGCATAGTTTACCTGTAGGCAGGTTAAGTTGGACCATGTCGGTCCACGTTTTCGTATATCCCCCATATAACGGTACCTCTCGATATTAGGTATTTTCGTGATTTTAGCGACATTATTTACCGGATTTATTTCCAATTTCGTATTTGAAGTTCGTAATGGGTACTACAGTCTATGGCAAAAATATTCGTATGTAGGTCCACGTCTTCGTATAGCCCCCATATAACGGTACCTCCCGATATTGGGTATTTTCATAATTTCGGCGACATTATTTACCGGAATTATTTCAAATTTCGTATTTGAAGTTAGTAATGGGTACTACAGCCTATGACAAAAATTTTTGTATGCAGGTCCATGTCGGTATTTTGAGTATTTCAGCAACATTATTCACCGGAATCGTTTCAAATTTTGTATTGGAAGATCCTAATGGGTACTATAACTTATGGCAAACAATATCGTATGCAGGTCCACGTCTTCGTATAGCCCCCATATGATGGTACCTTCCGATACTCGGCATTTTCATGATTTATGCGACATTATTCACCATAATTGTAACAAATTTCGTATTTAAAGTACGTAATGGGTACCACAGCCTATGACAAAATATTTCGTATGCAGGTCCCCGTCTTTGTATATTCCCCATGTAATGGGTTTCATTCAAGTGCTAGTTTCCGCATTTTTTGAATTTTTTTAAGTTCCTTTCAAAAGGTGGAGGGTATTAAAATTTTGGCCCGGCCGAACTTAGCCCCTTTCTTTACTTATAAACCTAAGGTCTGGCGTCAAGATGGAATATATCGGTCCACTCCTTCTGGTACCTCCCCCACAAAGGGTCAAAATTTGTATATACATAAAGCTCATAAAATGCTAAATTAATATTCGATTCTTTTCAGACTTGGCACATCTCAATATTTCTATCAACACAAGGTAGAGATCGCACCATTCCTTCTGGTACCTCCCCCACAAATGGGTCGAAGTTTTGAATAACACAAACGATTATAAAATCCGAAATAAGCATCATATTTCGTCATATTTCACACATACCGTAACTTCCACTAACACAAGATCTGCTGTGAAGATGGAAAGGGTCAAAACTTTTGGATGACAATGAAGCATATAAAACGCAAAATTAACATCCGATGCCATTCAGACTTGGCACATCTCAATATTACCATCAACACAAGATCTGCTAAAAAGATGGTAGAGATCAACATTTCTTCTGATACCTTCCCCACAAAGGGTCAAAATTTTGAATAACCAAAACTATCATAAAATCCGAAATAAGCATCCGATTCTCATCAGATTCCACACATGTCATTAACACAAGATCTTCAGTGAAAATAGGAATATATATATATATATATATATATTCTCCTTCTGGTACCTCCCCCACATAGGGTTCAAGATTTTGAAAAACAAAACGCTCATAGAAAGCGAAATAAGCATTCAACTCTCTTCAAATTTCACACAAACAAACATTTTTGCTAACGCAGTCTGTTGTGCAGATCATAGATATCTGCCAACCCCTTCTGGTACCTCAACCACAAAGGGTCACAATTTCCAATACATATATCTATTATAACTTCCGAAGCAAGAAAAATCATGGATTTTTAAAAATCTTTTTTTTTTTTAAAATACAGGATAAGATTCGGGGATTATAGACTTTTAATTTTCTTTTTCTCACGGTTTACTACAATAAGATTTGCTTTTTTTACCAAGACTTATCATTTTTTATGTATTTTGAATGGTGTTCCATCCGGAACAAGTAAAAGTAAAGGAATAAATAAAATTGTCAAAAAAAAAAAAAAAAAACTAAATAAGCTGTAAGTTCGGCCGGGCCGAACTTTGAATACTCTTCACCATTTTGAACAAATTTGGCAATTTAAAAAAAATTATAAAATCGGATAAAACTTCTGTTAAAATCTTAAAAGTACCGAATGCAGCCGTTTATTAGGGGTCTGCACGACGACGTGGACCTCCATAGGCAAATTTTGTCATAAGCTATTACAATATTCAAATGCGAAACTTGAAAAAATGTAGCTAAAATCATCAAAATACCGAATATAGGTAGATACCATGGGAGTTATAAAACGTGTACCTGCACAGACAATTTTCTGACATAGGCTGTAGTATCTATTATGAACTTCAAATATCAAATTTGAAAAAAAACTGGCGAATAATGTCTCAAAAATCGTCAAAATACCGAATATCGGGAGGTACCGTTATATGGGGGCTATACGAAGACCTGAGACTGCACTGATAATTTTCAACCATAGGCTAAATTATCCATTACGAACTTTAAATACCAAATTTGAAACAATTCCGGTTAATAATGCCGCTAAAATCGTCAAAATACTAAATATCGGGAGGAACTGTTATATAAGGGTTATACGAAGGCGTGGACCAACATGGCTCATTTCCTGTCTTGTATCCATTACGAACTCCAAATACCAAATTGGAAACAATTCCAGTAAATAATATTGCAAAGATCATCAAAATACCGAATATCGGGAGGTACCTTCGTATGGGGGCTATACGAAGACGTGGATCTACAAGGCTTATTTTCAATACCTAAAGTACTGCAGATATAATACTCATTTGAGTAAATTTTTAACAACTTACTTCATTTCGTTCGTAAGCTAGAGTGATTTCCACAGACGGAGAGATGGATAGACGGACGGACATTGCTAAATCGACATAAAATTTTATGCTGATCAAAAAAATATATACTTTTTGGGGTCTAAAATGCATATTTCGAGGTGTTACAAAGGGAATGACAAACTTAATAAACCGTACATACTATAGTGGAGGGTATAAAAAGAATCGGATTTTAAGTGTATAATTGAATAACTGTCCGGTAAGAAAAACATTAGTCGGATTTTGTTCCAAACACATTTTTTAAACCATACCTGCCAAAAAAATGCGTATTATAAGAAGTTGTCATCTTTGGTATTTTCTGAATTTTTTCTACCCCACATAAAAGTAATCTACAAGTCATTTTCGATAAAAAAAATCGAGATTCCATTGCAAAATTTTTTTATCCATGTCAGAATCTGAGACCCACTCTACCTTCCGTTCACATGTAGCGTATCAAAAACTTTAGACAAATCCTCAAACACATATTTTTTTACAATGCCCCACAACCATTATTGGAGAATTCTAGTTAGTTGTAAGCTACAAGAAATTAGATAATTTATGGTTAGTTAAAATACAATAAGGAAATAATTTTCTTCTTTGGTATTTTGTATGTTTTTCTCTCTACCTCTCTCTCTCTCTCTCGCTCTCTCTCACTTCGGTAAAAGTTTTACAGTGAAAAGTAATTTATTTTCTTATCATTTGAAAATTGCTATTTTATTGGATTACAATTTTGCAACTTCAACACAAAATAGTAGCAATGTGTGTATTTGTGTTTGAATTTACTTTATAATCGATCGACGCATATACGTGTGTGTGTGCTGTTGCTGCTGTCAATGTGGTCTTTCAGCTGATAATTGGTTTTTCTTTCTGTTGTATCTTCATCTAGTTTTTTTCTTTCCGATTTCTTGGAAGGAAATTATTGCAGTTATTGTTACAAGCGCTTTCTTAGTTCATATTTCAATTTTGCTTCTTTCTTTAAACAATTTTTTTCGAGCAAAAGGATTAAACGTTCGGAATATACAAAAGAAGAACTTTCGAGAAAACGTGACTTATCCATCATAGTTTTAGGTTCATGTGACAAAAAATACAAACTTCACTTCATTCATGGGAGAAAAGAAAAGGGATATTTTTGGTTGCAAATAGCGGAAGACAGTGGTTTGCCTACGATGCGCCTGTGATAGTCCTTTGAAAAAATATTCTTTAAAAATCCACGTTTATTGGTCTGTTGGTCCTTGAAAAAATATTCTTTAAAAATCCACGTTTATTGGTCTGTTGGTCCTTGAAAAAATATTCTTTAAAAATCCACGTTTATTGGTCTGTTGGTCCTTGAAAAAATATTCTTTAAAAATCCACGTTTATTGGTCTGTTGGTCCTTGAAAAAATATTCTTTAAAAATCCACGTTTATTGGTCTGTTGGTCCTTGAAAAAATATTCTTTAAAAATCCACGTTTATTGGTCTGTTGGTCCTTGAAAAAATATTCTTTAAAAATCCACGTTTATTGGTCTGTTGGTCCTTGAAAAAATATTCTTTAAAAATCCACGTTTATTGGTCTGTTGGTCCTTGAAAAAATATTCTTTAAAAATCCACGTTTATTGGTCTGTTGGTCCTTGAAAAAATATTCTTTAAAAATCCACGTTTATTGGTCTGTTGGTCCTTGAAAAAATATTCTTTAAAAATCCACGTTTATTGGTCTGTTGGTCCTTGAAAAAATATTCTTTAAAAATCCACGTTTATTGGTCTGTTGGTCCTTGAAAAAATATTCTTTAAAAATCCACGTTTATTGGTCTGTTGGTCCTTGAAAAAATATTCTTTAAAAATCCACGTTTATTGGTATGTTGGTCCTTGAAAAAATATTCTTTAAAAATCCACGTTTATTGGTCTGTTGGTCCTTGAAAAAATATTCTTTAAAAATCCACGTTTATTGGTCTGTTGGTCCTTGAAAAAATATTCTTTAAAAATCCACGTTTATTGGTCTGTTGGTCCTTGAAAAAATATTCTTTAAAAATCCACGTTTATTGGTCTGTTGGTCCTTGAAAAAATATTCTTTAAAAATCCACGTTTATTGGTCTGTTGGTCCTTGAAAAAATATTCTTTAAAAATCCACGTTTATTGGTCTGTTGGTCCTTGAAAAAATATTCTTTAAAAATCCACGTTTATTGGTCTGTTGGTCCTTGAAAAAATATTCTTTAAAAATCCACGTTTATTGGTCTGTTGGTCCTTGAAAAAATATTCTTTAAAAATCCACGTTTATTGGTCTGTTGGTCCTTGAAAAAATATTCTTTAAAAATCCACGTTTATTGGTCTGTTGGTCCTTGAAAAAATATTCTTTAAAAATCCACGTTTATTGGTCTGTTGGTCCTTGAAAAAATATTCTTTAAAAATCCACGTTTATTGGTCTGTTGGTCCTTGAAAAAATATTCTTTAAAAATCCACGTTTATTGGTCTGTTGGTCCTTGAAAAAATATTCTTTAAAAATCCACGTTTATTGGTCTGTTGGTCCTTGAAAAAATATTCTTTAAAAATCCACGTTTATTGGTCTGTTGGTCCTTGAAAAAATATTCTTTAAAAATCCACGTTTATTGGTCTGTTGGTCCTTGAAAAAATATTCTTTAAAAATCCACGTTTATTGGTCTGTTGGTCCTTGAAAAAATATTCTTTAAAAATCCACGTTTATTGGTCTGTTGGTCCTTGAAAAAATATTCTTTAAAAATCCACGTTTATTGGTCTGTTGGTCCTTGAAAAAATATTCTTTAAAAATCCACGTTTATTGGTCTGTTGGTCCTTGAAAAAATATTCTTTAAAAATCCACGTTTATTGGTCTGTTGGTCCTTGAAATAATCACGTTTATTGGTCTGTTGGTCCTTGAAAAATATTCTTTAAAAATCCACGTTTATTGGTCTGTTGGTCCTTGAAAAAATATTCTTTAAAATCCACGTTTATTGGTCTGTTGGTCCTTGAAAAAATATTCTTTAAAAATCCACGTTTATTGGTCTGTTGGTCCTTGAAAAAATATTCTTTAAAAATCCACGTTTATTGGTCTGTTGGTCCTTGAAAAAATATTCTTTAAAAATCCACGTTTATTGGTCTGTTGGTCCTTGAAAAAATATTCTTTAAAAATCCACGTTTATTGGTCTGTTGGTCCTTGAAAAAATATTCTTTAAAAATCCACGTTTATGGCTGTGGTAGTCCTTGAAAAAATATTTTTAAAAACCATGTTTATGGCTTGGATGGTCCTTGAAAGAATATTCTTTAAAAATCCGCGCTTATGGCTTGGTTGGTCCTTGAAAAAATATTCTTTAAAAATCCACGCTTATGGCTTGGATGGTCCTTGAAAAATTATTTTTTAAAAATCCACGTTTGTTGGTCTATTGGTCCTTGAAAAAATATTCTTTAAAAATCCACATTTGTTCGTCTATTGGTCCTTGAAAAAATATTCTTTAAAAATCCACGTTTGTTGGTCTATTGGTCCTTGAAAAAATATTCTTTAAAAATCCACATTTGTTGGTCTATTGGTCCTTGAAAAAATATTCTTTAAAAATCCACGATTATGGCTGTGATAGTCCTTGAAAAAATATTCTTTAAAAATCCACGTTTGTGGCTGTGATAGTCCTTGAAAAAATATTCTTTAAAAATCCACGTTTATAGCCCTGATGGTCCTTGAAAAAAAATTCTTTAAAAATCCACGGTTATAGCTCTGATGGTCTTTGAAAAAATACTCTTAAAAAATCCAATGTTATACCGCTGATGCTCCTTGAAAAAATATTCTTTAAAAATCCACGCTTATAGCTCTTATGGTCCTTAAAAAATATTCTTTAAAAAATCCCTCTTACAGCCTTGAAATAATATTCTTTAAAATTCCTCTTTTATGGCGATGATAAGTGGAAAATATCTTAAAAAATCCACGCTTATACCTCTGATGGTCCTTGAAAAAATATGTTTATGCCAGTGATATTCCCTATGTCTGTTATTTTTTAAATTTAATTATATTAAATAAATTCCATTATTCCTCCATTGGCCCATCGCAATTTTGCAATAATTTTATTAAATCGGCAAAAATTAAATTTTCGAGCAAAGTGAAATGATTTTATCAATTTCTCCCTCCTGTCGACGACACATTTAATTAAACAAGCAAACAACACAGAGCCTCGGAAAAAAATCACTGTGCCCCGGCATGAATAACATCAAATCAAATGGCAACGGAAAACGAGTAAAAAGAACCGTTCGGATGTTAAGCAAATAAAAACGCTAAAAAATCGAGGGCAAACACAGCGCAACACACAACACATCACCATAGCCATTCCAAGTAACTGCAACAACGACCAGCAGCAACAGCTAGTGCAAGGACTAATTGTTCCTTTTCTCCATCTCTTCGTCTATTCAATTCACGACACTGTCACTCGGTGTCATTTCTGTGACGTTGTTCAACTGTCAGTTAGCATAGGAGAGAATATGAAACTCATATTTGTTGTGAATATATCATCACAATTTGTATCACTTGTTATCACACATAGATAGACACCAACACACACACACACAAATGTACTCATGTGATTTTCCACGATGTGCATACATCCGCATATGTATGTGTGCATGTGTTTTACATAAAACTATTCCATGTTTGTGATGATTTACATTTGCCAAATCATAACGACAACAGCAGCAACAACATCACCCTACAACCGTTAGTTACTCCAACGAAGATGAGCTGAACGTCCACGGGAGTGAAAGCAAATGAGAATTAAAAAGGAAAATGACAAAAAAAAAGAACAGAACTCGTTCATGTTATGTCTTGCATATTGTTAAATGAAATCGCAAGAGCACACCATGCTACAAAACAAGTTGGCAGGATATGAGGTTCTTAAAAGGTAAGAAAGGTATATAAAATGCCGTCAAGCTACAGATGATATGTGATGAGTCTCCAGTTTGAATATTCCAATTTCGAGGACCATAAAAAGACCTTTCAGCCATTAGTGATAACCCATCAACAATTGTTTCCAAAAAATATAGAAAATAACAGTCGATTTGCCGACAGAAATTACCCTTTGTCGGAGTGGTACATTTTATGAGAGAGGTTGTCGATCGCAATAAATTTTAAGATATGTGATATTAAAAAAAAATGAAGGAGTGGACCGAAATACAAAAAGTTTCAATCTACAACTCGAGCTTAGAATAAGCGAAGTTTGGCACAAACTGGAGAGGTATTTCGCATTTTATTTTTCTGAAAAACTTGAACCTTTGTGAGCAAGTTGCCAAAAACAGTAGATATACAGGGTGATATAAAAAACTGCAACAAAGTCAAACGGCATAATTTTTACATTTTTTTTTTATTTTATCGAATGAATGCAAAAAATGTCGGAAATAGCATCACATTTTAGAAGAAGTTTATATTTGTTCAAATTGGTTACCGTTGGCACGAATTATGGGCTCCAAACGGCTAATGAAACCATCACGCGCTTCCGGAATGTTGCTCTGCGGTATTTTGGCCCATTCCCGGCTAAGCGCCTGCTTGAGGTGATCGACACTTTGGTATTTTTTAGTGCCAACTTTGCTTTTCAAAATGCTCTTGACACACTAGTCTAACGGATTCGTATCCGGAGATATTGGTGGCCGTTGTGCGCTGGAAATGATGCGAGGAATCTCATTTTGTAACCATTTTTGGGTGGCGCATCCTGAGTGCGATAGTACTGAATTCTATTGGAAAGTTCAAGGTCTACGGCCAAAATGTTTGCGTGCCCAAGGCTTAAATACACCCTCCAGAATATTTTCGCGATAATATTCGGCATTTATTCTGATGCCACGGGCGATTAATACGAGCGGAGAGCGACCATCGGCTGTTATGGCGGCCCACAACATTTATTTACAAACTGCTGGACAACGAATGTTTTCTCATCGGAGAAACCCAAATTCGGCAGGTCACCACTTTCAGCCAAGCGAAGCAACTCTTTAGCTCATTTGAGTCTATTTTCTTTCTGTTGCGGTGTAAGTTTTTGCTCTTTCTGGAATTTCAATGGCTTTAACCCGAGCTCATTTTTCAATATTTGCTAAATGGAATATTGCGATATATTCAGCTCACGAGCCATTATTCGGCCACTGCGACGCGGGTTTCGCTTCTTTATTTTTCTAGCCACTTCTGCTGATGTTGCGGTATACTTCCGTCCACTTCCTTGACATCGGGCTACCCTTCCAGTATTACGGTAACGAGCTATGGTACGAGATACAAAAGATTTATTGACATTTAAATGCTGGAGTGATCTAACGGTAGTCACATGTGGTTTTCCAGCCGAATATTAATAAATCAGAATATCACGCTTGAATTCCATCACGAACAACTTTTTTTCTGGAAAATTCTCACCAAACGCTTGTAAACAATATAATGAGCTGTCACTGGAATAATTTTAACAGCTGTCACATGAGTGGCTTAGAAATGACAGTAGTCTGAAATTGGTTGCAGTTTTTTCATTTCACCCTGTACCTCGAAATATTGGTTTCTCACATAGGAAAGTATATATGGATCTACCTATTTCGCCGAGCTGAGTGGATCTAGCTATGTATGTCCGTCCGTTCGTCTGTCCTTTTGTCTATGTTAATTTGTAATCACGCTACAGCTCGCAATTATGGTTCGATCCTCACGAAATTGAAAATGGAGTTGGGGATAGGGTAAGAATAGAAGTCTATTGCTTTTGGAAATTATCGCATAATATTTAGGATATCGACCAAAAACTGAAATAGACCATTACTTTTGTATGAAAAAATGCCAACATTTCCATCCTACCGAAACGCCAAAAAAATTACAGACGAAATCCAAAATACGCAAAAGGCGAACTCCTGGCGTTGTCATGTTTATTTCGTTGACAAATATAGCCAAATATCGTTGACAAGTAAATCATATAGATGAGTCTAAATTTGAAGATAGAGAGGTCCTCTTGCTTTTGGAGATGATCGCAAAACATTTAGGGGTTCAAATGAACCAAAAACAGAAAAAAATCGTGATCACACAATTGAAACCAATCGACATGAAATTTCACATGAGAAGAGAGTAAAGGACAGGATAGAAGTCTACAATTTTGGATGACCATTGGATTATATTTATCTATAAAATGGACCACAACAACTAATAGCACGACGGAGTTCGTAAATATTGGGCAAATGTTCTTGGTCAAAATGTTAGGGTAATATCTGGGCAGTGCTCCATGACATAATTTCAAAGGCGGAATCTTCCAAAATGGATTTGTACAGAAGATAGCATATTTTAGTGTTGTAGGGTATCACATGGTAGGCCCCGCACAACAGTAGCCTTTGCTTACTTATTTATCTATAATTTCCTCAAAAACTCTGTAGGCCTGTGCAATTTCCCATATTTCCATAATAGTCCCCATCATCTTTAACAAAATCAACATTCACTAGATCGTAAAAATCATAGTAGTTAGCATCAACTTCACACCGTTAGTCAGGCAAGGCATGCCAGCCAGCCAGTCAGTCGTCATCATTCTGTTTATCTTCGTCATCGTTGTGTGCAACAAACGGACAGACGGACAGACAGACACCCAGTAATGGGACATCATCGGAAGAGATAAAACATCTGTGCCGTGTTATTATTGTCGTGTTAATCATTTGTACATTTTCCTTTACTTTTGCTGCCCTCCCTACGACAGCTATTCACAAATGACATTCTGGACATGGATTTTCTTCCCCTTTATTTTTTTGTCTTTTGAAAGGAGCCCAGTTGGTATTCCAATTCATCATTTATGGCTTTTGTTTTGTTGTTCCGTGCTATTGTTTTCCGTATTATGTCGGATGTTAGGAGACAAGTTAACAAACATTCAACACATCCAAGTTCCAAATCATTTTCGATGACATTCTTTATGAATGACAATCAGCAGTGTTCTATTTGCATTAGAAAATTTTTCGAGAACATAGATATTGGAAATATGAAATGGGAGGAGTTGCCGCTGTTCTTACACCCTCCACCATACATAGTATGAAGGGTATATTAAGTTTGTCATTCCGTTTGTAACACCTCGAAATATACATTTTAGACCCCACAAAGTATATATATTCTTGATCAGCATAACATTCTATGTCGATTTATCAATGTCCGTCCGTCTATCCCTCTGTCCGTCTATCCGTCTGTCCGTATGTCCGCTGTTCCTTTGTGGAAATCACTCTAGCTTCTGAACGAAATGAAGTAAGTTAACAAAAATTTACTTAAATGTGTATTATATATGCAGGACTTTTGGTATTGAAAATGGGCCATGTAGGTCCACGTCTTCGTATAGCCCCCATATAACGGTATCTCCAATAAGCGGTATTTTGATGATTTTAGCGACATTATTTACCGGAACTATTTAAAATTTAGTATTTGAAGTTTATAAGGGATACTACAGCCTAAAACAGAAAATGGGTCATATAGGTTCACGTCTTCGTATAGCCCCCGTATAACGGTACCTTCCGATATTCGGTATTTTGATGATTTTAGCGATATTATTTGCCGAAATTGTTTCAAATTTGGAACTCGAAGTTCGCAATGGATACTACAGCATAAAACAGAAAATAGGCCATGTAGATCCACGTCTTAGTATGCCCCCCATATAACGGTACCCCTCTGATATTCGGTATTTTGATGATTTTAGCGACATTTTCTACCGGAACTATTTACAATTTGGTAGTTGAAGTTCGTAATAAATAATACAGTCTACGACAGAAAATTGTCTGTGCAGGTCCACGTCTTCGTATAGCCCCCAAATAACGGTACCCCCCAATATTCGGTATTTTAATGATTTTAGCGACATTTTCTACCGGAACTATTTAAAACTTGGTATTTGAAGTTGTTAACAAATACTACAGCCTATGACAAAAAATTGCCTGTGCAGGTCCAAGTCTTCGCACAGGCCCCGTATAACTGTACCTCCCGATATTTCGTATTTTGACGATTTTAGCGACATTTTTCATCGGAATAGTTTCAAATTTCGCATTTGAAGTTCGTAACGGATACTACAGCCTGTGACAGAAAATTGCCCGTTCAGGTCCTCGTCTTCGTATAGCCCCCATATAACGGTACCCTCTGATATTCGCTACTTTGATGATTTTAGGGACATTATTTACCGGAATTGTTTCAAATTTCGCATTTGAAGTTCGTAACGGATACTACAGCCTGTGACAGACTATTGTCGGTGCAGGTCCACCTCTTCGTATAGCCCCCATATAACGGTACCCCCGATATACGGACATTTTTTACCGGATTTGTTTTAAATTTGGTATTCGAAGTTCGTAATGGATACTTCAGCATAAGACAGAAAATTTCCTGTGCAGGTCCACGTCTTCGTATAGCCCCCATATAACCGTGACTCCCGATATTCGGTATTTTGATGATTTTAGCGACATTATTTACCTGATTTTTTTCAAATTTCGCATTTGAAGTTCGTAACGGATCCTACAGCCTATGACATTACTTGTGCAGGTCCACGTCTTCGTCTAGCCCCTATATAACGGTACCCCCTGATATTCGGTATTTTGACGATCTTAGCGACATTATTTACCGAAATCGCTTCAAACTTCGCATTTGAACTGTGTAGGCTTGTGACAAAAGTTGCGTATACAGGTCCATGTCGTCGTATAGACCCTAATATACGGCTACATTCTGTATTTTTAAGATTTTAACAGAATTTTTAATGGATTTTAATTTTTGGAAAATGGCCAAATTTGTACCAAATGGTGGAGGGTATTCAAAGTTCGGCCCAGCTGAACTTACAGCATTTTTACTTGTTTTTGATGGAAAATGGGGCCGATGTGGTGGGCGTTGCTGTATACATACAGGGTTGCACATATTCGACGGACCCATTTGGCAACGCCATAACTTTTGACAGAGATGTCACATTTCTTAATGACATACCGCGTTTGAAGCGTCAGTCCAAGCAGATTTTTACCATGAACCAATACACGCGCTCTGAAATAGTTGAAATTTACATTCAAAAGAAGAAATCAATTTTGAAAACTCAACGTGCTTTTAAAATATTAAAAAATGTGAGAAGTGCGCCTTCTAAGAACACCATTAAGCGTTTATACGAAAAATGTTCGACTGGTAAGGCTCTTTCTAATCCGAAGAAGCCATATAAAAGTCAACCAAGGCGATCGGCCGAGAATATCGCTGCCGTACGAGCCAGTGTTGAGAGGTCCCCAAGAACATCCCAAAAACGCCGTTCTCAGCAGTTGGGCATGGCTCGTTCCACTTTACAACGGATTATTCGCATTGATTTGCATTTGTTCCCGTACAAAATTCAATTGACGAAAAGAATGTTGCCTATTTTTTTTCTTTGATTAAAAAAAAAAAAACATGGGTCCGTCGAATATGGGCAACCCTGTATATTGGAAGTAATTGGTCGATTTGTTTTCAGGAAAATACAAATGTTAAGGCTTCTATCGAATCTTCGAAAAAATTCAATTTCTACTTTTTCTGTTCTGATTCTAACGATTCAAAACGTCTTCTTCGGTTGGGAAAATTAGTGATATATTACCCTTCTGAGTAGTTGGAACATACTGAAATAAGCCCAGGGACTAGAAACAATTAAAAATTGTCTGATAAATTGAATTCTAGAGGAAGATATTGCATTCAAATTCTTTCCTCATCTTTGTCTTAAATTATTTGCAATAACATTTTGCCGCGCTGGACTCCCACTTCCCGTGCATTAACTAAGCCAGAAGAATTTATCACAAGTTTGAAAATTACGTAAACATACAAGTGGTGTATGTATTTGCTATAGCTTAAACACGATTTGTGTGAGAGTATGAGTGCCAATGCAAATGATCACAAGAAGGCCACAAACACACACACACACACACTCACGAAACTTTGCATTTCATTTTCAACCTAATAACATTCTATAATTTAAATACGGAAAAGTATTTACTCCATGCATTTGGTAAGTGAACGGTTTAGGAATTTCATTTCACTACGAAATGGGGAAAATTCACAAACATTTTAGGCAATAGATAAATAGTGTAGCCAGTGGTATTAACAACTATTATGATACGATATGGTATAATATAAAATACCTCAGTGGAAATGTGGATTCTTAGAGAAGATTATTGACTCACTTCGAGGGGTAGGGGGGAAATTTGAAAATTGATTACACTCACTAAAATGAAACTAAATTTCAAAATAAAAAGAAACAAGTAAAAAATACAGCTAAGTTCAGCCGGACCGAAATTTTTATACCACCAATCGGATGGAAATTAAAAATTTCCAAAAAAAAAAATCGTCCGAAAATACCGATCAAATGAAAACCCTTATATGGGAGCTAAACGAAGGCCTGAACCTGAATAGACAATTTTCAGTCATAGGTTATAGTACAAATTACGAACTTTAAATACGAAATTTGAAACAACGTTTCCGAACTTCAAATACGAAACAATCCCAGTGAATAATGTCGCTAATATCAACAAATACTGAATAAAAGAGGGTACCGTTTTACCGTCATAAGTTGTAGTACTCACTACGAACTTTAAATACGAAATCTGAAACAATTCCGGTGAAAAATGTCGCTAAAATCATAGAAATACCGAATATCTGGGGTACCGTTTTATGAGTGCTATACTAAAACGTGGGCCTATTTAGACAATTCAGGGGGTAAAGTACTCAGTGGGATCTGCATGTGGGGATTTTCAGACAATTCCACTTTGCTAAAATTATCAAAATACCGAATATCGGGAGGAAACCTTATCTAAGGGATATACAATATGGTGGATCTATATAGACAATTATATTCCAGGGGGTATTACGAATTTAAAGACAATTCCATTGAAAATGTGGCTTAAATCATCAAAATTTCGAATATAGGGGATACAATTGTATGGGGGCTATACGAAATCGTGGACCTACATTGACAATTATCTTTCTGAGGGCAAAGCAGTCACGAAGAACTCCTTGTGTAGAGTTTCAAATAATTTCATTGAAAAATATGGCTACAATCATCAAAATACCGAATGTCGGGGGTACCGTTATCGTGGACCGATATAGCCCATGCAGACAAAAAATCAGTCCGATGCAACATTTTAGCTTCCTTTCTTTATTCGTGTTAACTCTAGAGTAATTACAACAGACGTGCAGATGGAAATCGAAATCCTCTTAAAATTGTAATCGACTTACGATGATCAAGAATATACAGATGGAAAAACTGCAACCAACTTCAGACTGCTGTCGTATCGAAGCCACTCGTCCGAAAGTTTTTAAATTTGCAGGTCATTATAGCATTTTGGAACGAAATTTTCCAGAAAAAAGTTATTCGTTATGGAATTCAAGCGTGATAGTGTGATTTCTTTATATTTGGTTGGAAAACCACAAGTGGCAATTTTTAGAGCTCTCCAGCATTTAAATGTCAATAAATCCTTTGTGTCTCGTAGCCTGACGTCAAGGAAGTGGATGGAAGAAAACAGCAACATCAGCAGAAATGGTTCGAAAAGTAAAGACGCGACTTGATCGAAACCCGCGTCGCAGTGGCCGAAAAATGGCTCGTGAGCTGAACATAGCGCAATATTCCTTTCGGCAAATATCGAAAAACGAGCTCGGGTAAAGCCTTTGAAATTCCAAAAAGTTCAAGATCTAACACCGCAACAGAAAGAAAATAGACTCAAAAGAGCTAAAAAGTTGATTCGCTTGGGCGAAAGTGGTGAACTGCCGAATTTGATTTTTTCCGATGAGAAAACATTCGAACAAAATGATCGTGTTTACTTGCCATAGAGGTCAGCTGAAAATGCGCACCTTCGGTTGGCCACCAGAACTCAAGCGCCGGCCATGGTGATGCTGTGGTCCGCCATAACAGCCGATGGTAGCTCTCCGCTCGTATTAATCGACAGTGGAATCAGAATCACGGAATATTATATCGAAAATATTCTGGAGGGTGTATTAAAGCCTTGTTCACGCAAACACTTTGACCGCAGACATTGAACATTCCAGCAGGACTCAGTACCATCGCACACAATACGCGCCACACAAGAATGGTTACATAATGAGGTTCCTCGCTTCATTTCCAGCGCACAATGACCACCAAAATCTCCGGATACCAATCCGTTGACTATTCTATCTGAAGTATTTTGGAAAGCAAGATTGGCACTAAAACACACCAAAGTGTAGATCACCTCAAACAAGCGCATGGCCGGGAATGGGCCAAAAAACCGCAGAGCAACATGCGGGCAGCGTGTGATGGTTTCGTTGGCGGTTTGAAAGCCATAATTCGTGCCACAGGTGACTAGTTCGAACAATTGTAAACTTATTCTAAAAGTTTATGCTATTTCCGATATTTTATGTTTTCATTCAATAAAGTTAAAAAAACAATTAAGAAAAGGCTATAGCCGTGCGGGCCCGACTATGTTATACCCTACAACACTACAATATGTTAGAAGCCCGCTTATGTCCAAATCCATATTGGAAGATTTCGCTTTTGAAATTAGGATTTTGATTAGAAACATTTGCCCAATGTTTTTGGTTAATTTGAACCCCTAAATATTTTGCAATCAACTCCAAAAGCAAGAAGCCCCTCTGTATCTCCAAATTTAGACTTATCTATATGATTTGCTTGTCTACGATATTTGCCTATATTGGTCAATGAAATCAGCATAAAAAAGGCAGAAATTCGCCTTTTGTGTAGTTCGGATATCGCCTGTAAGTAATTCTGGTATTTTTCACACAAAATTAGTGGTCCATTATACCCGCTGTCCTAACTCTAACTTTATGCGAGATTTCGTGTCTTTTGGTTTCTATTTGTGACCTTTATAACGGCTGCAAAATCAGGAAAATTTTTAGTTGTTGGTCCATTTCAACCACCTAATATATTGCGGACATCTTTGAAAACAATAGGCCTAGCCATTCTGAGCCCAACCCTACCCTTGTGAAATTTTTCGTGAGGATCGGACGATATTTGCAATACTTATATAATATCCCCAACCTGTGTTGTAAGGTGAAAAATATTACAAAATATACACTTCAATATTATAAGTCAAATTGAAAAAATCGCATGCGATAAAAAATATGAAAAAAAAAAAATAGAAAAAACTAATGGTATTAATTTCGCTATATATAACAGATATATTTACTATCGGCATCTACGTAACGATCAGAAATTAGCTCTTCGCCTATATGTGATTTCGCCGGGATTAAAAATATTCGCGGTTTAATGGAAAATCTGACTTTTACTTATGACAAATTTTATGGTCTATTTCACCCACTAAATATTACCCGATGACCATCGAAATTGGAAGGCTTCTGCTCAGCCCTAAGCTCTAGCCCCATGCTAACTTCCGCCTTGATTGGTCTATAATTGCGACCTGTAGAGCAACTGCAAATTTTTTTCAGTTTTTTGTCCATTTCAACTCTTAAATATTATGCGATCATCTCCAATATATTCTGACCTTAGGTTATATTCTGACCTTAGCACCACCTCCATTCTAAATTTAGTGAAGATAGGATCATAATTGTGACCTGTAGAGTGATAACAAATTAACGTGGACAGACGGACGGACATACATACATAGCTAGATCGACTCAGCTCGGCGAGATAGGAAGATCCATATATACTTTCCTATGTGGGAAAACAATATTTCGTGGTGTTACATAATTTTTGGCCCAATCAAACTTATAATACCCCCAACACAAAGTGTTGTAGGGTATAAAAATGTAAAAATTATGTCCTTTGACTTTGTTGCAGTTTTTTTATCTCACCTTGTACAACGGTATTTTTAAGGTTTTAACAGAATTTTAAATGGATTTTAATATATATTTTTATATTTTTTTCAAGGACGTAGATCTTTAAATAAATTGTGAATTTTTTAAGAACAAATTAGGAAACCTCTTGTTAGAAATGTTGCATATTTTTGTAGAATATTTTGAAGAAAAATACTCCTAATAATCTAGGATTCTTGGATTCATTGTTGATAGGTAAAAAAAACCTTCTTGAGAAAATGTTTTTTTTACTTCAAAACATTTGATAATCTTTGACTCAAAATTTAATGTTACTAAGTTATACCCATGAAAATGAAAACCGGGCCCATCTAAAATCCTAATTACCAAAAATTCGCAACAACTTGATTGAAATCTCTAATCCCACACCACATGACCACTTGCCTAACAGCAACATGTTGTACTTGTGAGTTTTCTCTTCCGAACAAGAGTAATATACAACAAAATGTACATACCTACATATATACATATGTACTACTACATCGAATGCCAGTGTGGTGCGGCAAAAGCAGGGACTTGACTTTGTACTACTTTTAAGGCTGCTGCTCCTTCTATTGCCGTTATTAGAGATTTTAGTTTGAGGCGGTGAGATAGCACGACGATGTAGACTTGATTTTGAAAATTTCCTAAAAACATGACCACTAAATTTTTTTAGAACATAACCTCATGTGTTCCGCAGTGTATGCGAATATGTGTATGTGAGAGTTTACCTCCAAAAACTTGTTTTACATAACAAATGCACACAAACGCACACACAAACTATCTTGTTTAAAGATACATCAAGAAAACCGAAAAACTTATGTTCAAATTACACAACAGACGCAATGAAGGTTGAGAACGGCCAAAGTTCCTCAGAGGTTGTAGTCAAGCCACCACCAGCACCACTACCACCACCACCACATGCATGCCCACATTCGAGTATTGTGTTTGTGTTGAACATGCCCATCTACGACACGACAACATGACCGCCACATGCATTTGCGACACTCACATGAGGCTATGTTCAGGTGGTAATTAATGAATTGCATGCAGTAGCCGTATTTATTTGCATCCGGGACGTACTTAACGAAACATTTTCGGTCAAGTGCGATAGGCGGAAAGTTAATGTGGTGATGGTAGATGGTGCTGGCGGTTCCGGCTGAGGTTTGTTGGTAGTGGTTCTTAAAATTTACAAGGAGGCATTTTAAATAATAACCGAACAACTAATTTACATACATGACTTTGAGTCATTAGATATTTGTTTTGTTTAATGCATTTAAATTTACATATTTTGTTTAAAATGAGAAAAGTAATTTAACTTTAATGTTGTTTGTTGTTTATTTGTCGAATATATATTTTGGCCCGTATCTCACAAAAGTGCATTGCGGTGGAATTAAGTCAGAATATATGACTATGGTTTTTGGAGATGATAAAAAAATTGGGATGGAAATGGATAAAAAAATCTTGGTTTTGCAGTTGCTCTAGAGGCCGTAATTATAGACCAATCGATTTGGAATTTTTCATTGGGCTAGAGTTTGGGACTGGGCGCTTACCAATTTGGATGGCCATCGAATAATATTAGTGGGTGCAGTAGACCCCAATTTTTTGTGAAAACAATACGAAAAATTTTTGTGAACCTCGAATATTTTTAATTTCAGATAATTCACAAATTCATGGAATGGCCACTTTTGACCGTTGCATCGAAAGAAGGGGATATTAGTTAGAACTATAATCACTCAAGAACGGCTAGAACGATTTTGACAATTCTCACGGATTCAGAATAGCCTTTTGGCAAAAAAGAATACAATCTAGAAAAATCGCATAAAAGGTGCTAAAACAATCTGAATATTTTTTTTAATAGTTTCCGATATATTTTTTAAATTTTTGCCATACTTTCTATATAGCCATCTCGTCAAAAAAGCCTTGTAAGGTATTCTTCAGTTTGCCCTTGGCATAATTAATCTTATAAAAATCAGTCCAATAATATTTGCTTTGTTATTACGAATGGAGATGCGGTTTAGTTGTTCATAAACATCCTAGTACAAAAGTGGTATGGACGTGGTGAAAATTGTTTCAGATATATCTATAGCTCCCATATATTTGTTTCGTCCGATTTGGTGTTAAGGTCCCTCTCATTCGTTATATGCACTCCACAACAATGATATTTGATACCGGACAATAGATATAGCTCGAAAATACCTATACGAAATTTTGTCCAGATAGGTTCAGATTTGTATACAGATCCGATATAAATCTTTACACGATTTTACTGTTATTGTAATATCAGATAGATTTCTTCATAATCAACAGAATTTTTCCATTTGATGAAACTCGTTCCTGTATATTCAGGGTGAGATGAAAAAAATGCAACCAACTTCTGACTGCTGTCATTTCTAAGCCACTCGTTCGCCAGTAATAGCTCATTATATTGTTTACAAGCGTAGAAAAGCATTTTGTTGAGAATTTCCCAGAGCAAAAGTTATTCGTGATGGAATTCAAGAGTGATAGTGTGATTTCTTTATTTTTGGCTGGAAAACCACTAGTGGCTATTGTTAGAGCAGTCCAGCATTTAAATATCAATAAATCATTTGTGTCTCGTACAATCGCTCGTTACCATGGTACTTTTAGCGTAGCCCGACGTCAAGGAAGTGGACGGAAGAAAACAGCAACATCAGAACAAATGGTTCGAAAAGTAAAGAAGCGACTTGATCGAAACCCGCGTAGCAGTGGCCAAAAAATGGCTCGTGAGCTGAACATATCGCAATATTCCATTCGGCAAATATTAAAAAATGAGCTCGGGGTATATCCATTGAAATTCTAAAAAGTGCAAGAACTTACACCGCAACAGAAAGAAAATAGACTCTAAAGAGCTAAATAGTTGCTTCGCTTGGCCTAAAGTGGTGAACTGCCGAATTAGGTTTTCTTTCTCTCCGATGAGAAAACATTCGTTATCCAGCAGTTTTTAACAACCAAAATGATTGTGTTTACTTGACAAAGAGGTCAGCTGCAAATGTGCACCTTCAGTTGGCCACCAGAACTCAAGGGCCATGGTAATGGTGTGGGCCGTCATTACAGCCGATGGTCGCTCTTCGCTCGTATTAATTGACCGTGGCATCAGAATAAATGGCGAATATTATCGCGAAAATATTTCGAAGGTGCATTAAAACCTTGGGCACGCAACCATTTTGGTCGCAGACCTTGGACATTCCAACAGGACTCAGCACCATCGCACTCAGCACGCGCCACCCAAGAATGGTTACAAAATGAGGTTCCTCCCTTCATTTCCAGCGCACAATGACCACCAAAATCTCCGAATACCAATCCGTTGGACTATTATGTGTGGCGTATTTTGGAAAGCAAGGTTGGCACTAAAAAATACCAAAGTGTCGATCACCCCCGAGCAAGCGCTTCGCCGGGAATGTGCCAAAATACCACAGAGCATTTGTATCTTTTAAATTCGGATTTGTATTGCCAATGCAAAATTAATTTGAAGTCAGATAAAGATATATATGGGAGCTATATCCAAATCTGAACCGATCTCGATAAAATTTGACAAAGATATTTCTGAGCTGTATTTGATATATTTTCCTGAATATCGTTGTTACGGAGAGCATATTACGGCTGAGGGAAACAAATATAACATATCGGATGAACAATATATATGGGAGCTTTAGCTATCTCTTAACCGATCTTCACCAAATTTGGCATACTAGCTTCTAGACTCAATTCGGTGGCATGTGCCAAATTCCATCCCATTTGCGCAAATATTAGACGTTTGGTGTACAATAAAAAGTAAATCGGACGAAGTTATATATGGGAGCTATATTCAAATCTGAATCGATCTCGATAAAATTTAGCAAACTTATTTCTGGGCTTCATTTGATATATTTCCCCAAATATTGTTGTTACAGAGTGCATATTACGGCTGCGGAGGATAAAAATAACAATTCGGATGAACAATATAGATGGGAGCTATAGCTATATCTGAACCGATTTCGATCAAATTTGGCATACTTATTTTCAGGCCTAATTTGGTTGTATGTGCAAAATTCCATACTATTCGGGCTGATATTACACGTTTGGTGCACAATAAAAGGCAAATCGGACGAAGATATATATGGGGGATATATCTAATTTTTTATCGATTATCTCCAATTTCAGTAGGCTTCGTCCTTGTTTGGAAAATTTCATCTCAATGCATTTTGTTCAGAAGAATACAGGACAGACGGACAGACAGACTGACATTCATAAATCAACTCAGAAAGTGATTCTATGGAGATCATCAAAAGTAACTATGGGTCTATCTCGCTTCCTTCTCCATGTTACAAACAAATGCACAAAGACATAATACCCTTACCACTATATGGTGTAGGGTATAAAAAATAAAAATTATGGCGTTTGACTTTGTTGCAGTTGTTTTATCTCACCCTGTATATATATGATCAGAATAAAAGTATTAGGCGGTTTAGCCATGTCCATATGTCTGTTGAAGTTTAGAGCTTTGAAATTTGGCACAAAGTTTTACATTATATGCAGGCAGATTGGTATTGAACATGACCATATTTGTCCACGTTTAGGTATAGCCCCCATATAAGGTTACCTCCAGATTTTCGATATTTCGAAGGTTTCTGCCACAATTTCCAACCAATTTAGATGATAATATGTTTTTTTTTTTTTAATTAAAACTTTTTGATATTTTGAATTAACATATTCTTCTGTTTTCATTATTTCATTTTACTTTAATAAACATAATTGTTCAGGGTATACAAAGTCTGACATGGCCAAACTTAAAACTTTTTTCTCTTGTTAAAATTACAATTTTACAAGGACAAAATATGTTTTGACCTTTATCTCCTATATCTACTTTCCGAATATGCATAGACCCAAGCATTATTGTAGAAATTTTGAAAAAGTTCTGTTTTTGAAACTACAATTTTTCAAGGTTATATCTCCGGATCTTAAAGGGATACGCGTGTTGTTGGAGAAGTGATACCCTATTCTATCCAAAAATTCCTAGACCTTAGTATTTTATTGTAGACATTTGGAAAAGAAATCATTTTAAGAAATCACATAGTTTTATTAAAGGAAAAATATGTTAAAACAAGGATTTAGTTTGGACGGTTTAATCTATGTAATTTCCAAAAATTTATTTTTTTTCTTGTTTGCCCAAGTATTATGAAAATTCAGCCAAGGCCATTAACCATCCGAATTTTCGAAACTTTTCCGAAATAAAGTCCTTTGTGGCTTGCAGCTTAATTTACCAGACAATACTACTGCACAAAAATAATAAAAAATCAAAAAATCAAAATAAATAAAAAATCAACAACAGTTTTAAATAACATTAAATCCCCACAAAGTGTTCGTCTTGAAGGACACATGTCTCGTTAATGCCATGAAATCTTCAACTTATAAAACTTATACATTCCTCTCCTTCTTCTTCCTTAATGTCCAAACTTGAATTTTTCACTTCTAAATATGCAAATAAAGTTTTTGGCTATGCAAGATTTATTTTGTTTAGTTTATGGTTGTTGTTGCAAGATGTCGTTGTTGTTATTATTGTTTTTGGTCGTGCTTCATATTTCGAGTAGTTTACATATTGGTGGTCTAGGCTCTGAGACACATACACGCATGCAATCAAGCTGTTTGGTTGGCTGGAAGGCAGGCAGTCTGTCCCGTAAATGAACAAGTGTTATTGTGGATAGATGCTGGTGGTATGCGGTGCAAGTATGTGGCATGTTAATGTGGTACATATGTGCGGCAGTGGCTGCAGTTGGGATTTTAACATCAAAGCGGGAACGATTTGTTAGGGAAATGGAGGAATCTACGTATGGGAGGTAAGATCAATTTTCAATGCCTGTTCTGACTTTAATTTCGGATAATTAGGCTAGTTTTCAAAGAGATATAAAGAAATAAATCATCAACCTAGGATCTTCGCCTTAACAATGCAAGGGTAAATAATTTAAAAAAAATATATTTCCGAAAATTTTTGAACTTTTTTTTTGATTTTTAATTTTTTTCGACCCCATCTAGTATCATTGTCTGCCTTGTGGTATTTATGCATGTAAGTCTCGTATCTCGAGTGCAAGTCATGGCAAACCGAAAATATGTTTTGTTACATTTTGTATACTTTTCACATTTTGTCAGGCTTATCCCCTTTGGCGGCAGTGGTGGTGCCTTGCCATTGTCCTTAAAATAAACCATCGCAGATGGTATAAAGAAAACTTAAGACTAGCATTTGAAAAAAATGCATTTAAATTTAAGACAATTTTGGGATATTTAAATAATTTTATACCCTGCACTGCATAGTGGTAAGGGTATTATGTCTTTGTAACATGAAAAAAGGAAGCCAAAGTCAGTCCGACTATCCATCCGGTCGCACTTATTATCCGATTGAGATGAAATTTTTCGAGCAATATTTGTTTGGCCTAAAGACAGCCCTTATTCGTGAGAATCGGTTCAAATTTCGATATAGCTCCCAAACGCCATAATTTTTATTTTTTTAATTTCATTGAACGAAAGTAGGAAATATCGGAAATAGCATCAAATTTTAGAATAAGTTTACATTTGTTCGACTTGGTTAACTTTGGAACGAATTATAGCCTTTAAACGGCCAATCAAACCGTCACACATTGCCCAAATGTTACTCTGCGGTATTCCGGCGAAGCCCTTGCTTGAGGTGATCGACACTTTGGTTTTTTTTTTCTAGGGCCAATTTTGCTTTCCAAAATACTCCAGACACAATAGATTGGTATCCGGAGATTTCTTCTGTAACCATTCTTGGGTGGCGCGTGCTGGGTGCGATGGTGATGAGTCCTGTTGGAATGTCCAAGGTCTGCGTAAAAATGTTTGCGAGCCGAAGCGAGGAACCACATTTTGTAACCATTCTTGGGTGGCGCGTGTCCTGTTGGAATGTCCAAGGTCTGCGGCCAAAATGTTTGTTAGCCCAAGGCGATAATACACCCTCCAGAATATTTTCGCGATAATATTCGGCATTTATTGTGATGCCACTGTCGATTAATACGAAGGGAGAGCGACTATCGGCCGTTATGGTGGCCCACACCAACACCATGGCCGGCGCTTGAGTTCTGGCGGCCAATCGAAAGTGCACATTTTCAGCTGACCTCTTTGGCAAGTAAACACGATCATTTTGTTTGTTTACAAACTGCTGGACAACGAATGTTTTCTCATCGCGAAAAACAAAATTCGGCAGCTCAAGGCAAGGTTGACAATATAAAAAAAGTAAAAATATGGCGTTTGACTTTGTTGCAGTTTTTTATACCCTCAGCCATATGGCGACAGAGGGTATATATCATTTGATACGGCCAAAATGTGCCTAGTCGAAATAACGGTTTTAGACCCTAGGTCAGGTGCGAAAATGGATAATATCGGTTCACTCCATCAGGTACCTCCCCCACAAAGGGTCAAAATTTTGAATAATTACATCTCTTATAAAATGTGATGTAAGAGTCCGGTTGTCTTCAAAATTCACATTTCCCAATAATTTTATTAACCCAAGGTCTGGTGTGAAAATGGATTTTATCGGTCTACTCCTTCTGGTACCTCCCCCACAAAAGAACGAAATTTTCAAAAAATATTTATTGCACAGAAAGAGAAACGATAATCCGATTTTGCTACAACTTTGCAAATCCTAATATCTGCGTCAGTTCTATGTCAGGTGCGAAAATGGACAATATCGGTAATAGTCCGATTAAATTTCACACATCCCAATAACTTCATTAACCTAAGATCTGGTGTGAAAATGGAATGCATCGGTCCACTCCTTCTAGTACCTCTCCCACAAAAGGCCGAAATTTCCAAAAAAAAAAGAGAAAGAGAAGCAATAATCCGATTTTGTTCCAACTTTGCAAATCCTAATATGTGCGTCAGATAATGGACAATATCGGTCCACTCCATCTAGTACCTCCCCCACAAAAGGTTGAAATTTTCAAAAAAAAAAAAAAAAATATATAATAATAAAACATTCTCTGCAGAGAAAGAGAAGCAATAATCCGATTTTGTTACAACTTTGCAAATCCTAATATTTGCGTCAGAAAATGGACAATATCGGTCCACTCCATCAAGTACCTCCCCCACATAGGTTCAAAATTTTGGATATTTGTAATTTCCAGCCTTAAATAAAAAGCGAATTAATATCCGATTACGTTGAAGATATTTAACACTTTTATAAATATTGGTACATTCCTTCGAAACCGACTTCAGGTTTATTGTGCACCAAATGGAAAATATCAGAATCCGTTCAGATACAGCTATAGCTCCCATACATGTTTTATCCAATTTGGTGTTTAAGTTCCTTACATTCGTAATATGCACTCCACAACAGTCATATTTGGTGCTAGATATTAGGTACAGTCCAGAAGTACCTCTGTCAAATTTTATTGACATATTATCAGATTTGGATATAGCTCCCATATATACCTTTATCCGACTTCAGGTTTATTAAACACCAAAAGGCTAATATCAGCCCAAAAGGACTGCATTTTGGCACATCCGACCAAATTAAATTTAGAAGCAAGTACATCAAATTTGGTAAGAATCGGTTCAGATATAGCTATAGCTTCTATATATATTTCATCCGATTTGGGGTTTTAAGTCCCTCGCATGCGTAATATCTACTCCACAAAAATTATATTCGCTACCTGATATCAGGTATA
This sequence comes from Musca domestica, assembly GCF_030504385.1. NCBI lineage: Eukaryota > Metazoa > Arthropoda > Insecta > Diptera > Muscidae > Musca > Musca domestica. Next base: position 804,420 of record NW_026712283.1, on the reverse strand, counting down.
GCCCAGAAATACCTTTGCCAAATTTTATCGAAATCGGACCTGATTTATATATAGCTCCCATATATAGCATTATCCGATATCAGGTTTACTGTGCACCAAATGGCTAATATCTGCACAAATGGGGTGAAGTCTGGAACTTCTAATAGAATTCAGCCCAGAAGAACGCCCTTCAAATTTTGTTGAAAATCGGTTCAGATATAGCTATGGCTCCCATATATATGTTTCATACGATTTGGGGTTTTAAGTCCCTCACATTCGTAATATGCACTCCAAAAGAATGATCTTTGGTGCCAGGTAAGTACATCGCAGAAATAAGTGCCAAAAATTTTGTCAAGATCGGTTCAGGTGTTTTGTCCATCAAATGGCAAATATCATCCGGAATGGACTGCATTTTGGCAATTCAGACGGAATTCAGCTCAGAAGGAAGTACTTACAATTTTGTTGAAAATCGGTTTAGATACAGCTATAAGTCCAAATATATATTTTACCCGATTTCGTGTTAAAATCCCTCACATGAATAATATGCGCTCCCTAATAATGATATTTTTTACCAGACATCAGATACAGCTCGATAATAACTCTGCCAAATTTTATGGAGATCGGTTTAGATTTTTATATACCTTCGATATACATCTTTATCCGAATTTGTTGTTATTGTTCCATCATATATATAATATCCGAACAAATTGGATAGATTTTCTCATATTCAATCGAATTTTTCTATTTGGTGAGACTTTGTCCGGTATATATATATATATATATATATATATATATATATATATATATTGCTCCAATAAATATTTTTGGTACCATAAGTACAAAACCCTCTGTCAAATTTGTTGAAAATCTATGCAGAGTTGGATATAGTTCCCAATTTGTCACTACTCTAAAGCAATGATACACATTTAAATATGGTTCATAGTTGGTATGATCTTATCACATAAACATCCAAAACAATCTTTTTTTGTTACGGGAGCTCTACTAAACATGCATAGTGGTGTAGGGTTTCATATAGTCGGTCCTGCTCTACTTATGACCGTTCTTTCTTTCAGACAAGGAATAAATAGCCATATATTGGTTGTTCGAATTTGTATTTCCAATTCAACAGTTTACACCTTTGCCTTCAGAAATGAAATATTTACATGTGGTCCTAACATAAACATTTTTTCCCGAAGATATTCCGAAAATTCTGGGTACCTAATTAACAGACAATTCCTCTCGAATGAGTCGTTCTTCTTCACTAATTTCACTAGTATTTCTATCAGTCTATTGACTTTGACATCCTTCAGATCCCACAATTCAAAAAATATTATCCACTGCATGTGTTCGGCGAAAGAAGTTTTTCCATGACCTCCATAAAAATGTAAAATTCTCCAACTTAAATTCGCTCTTTTTCCCAATACTGAATGCCAATTAAATTCCTTAAATTTCAAAGAGCGAACATATCACAGCAGTTTGCATTTTTTTATTTCCCTTACTGTTGCGTGTCAAAAACAAATAACATCAGAGCGAAATATTTGCTGAGAAAAATCAACAACAAAAACAACAATCACATGCAAATCCTTTGAGATTCGAGAATAAAATACACACACACAGACATTTTTCAAACATTGTTATATTTGAGTGAGAGCAAAAATCTGAAATATTTCAATAAACAAAACTCGATTCTTTGTTAGATGAAACGGGACGCAACAAAATAAAAAAAGAAGAAAAAAAAAAACGGAAACGAAAACGTGACCCATAACAAACTAAGAAAAACTCCGTGGAGATCTTTCAAATGTCATATTAAATATTTGGTAAAAGATTAATATTTTTTGGGAGATTTTTTTTCGATTCGTTTACAAGTGTGCTCAATGTGTAGATTTTTTGAAGAAAAGGTGATGCCTGGTAGAAAATTAACCCAAAAATTCCTTTAAATGTGGTGATAGAAAAGCACAGATCATATGATTCTCGCAACCGATTGGGAACTTCTTAGTTTATGTAGAATTTCTAAACAATTTTTTATTCAGCTTTTCTTGGAAATAAAACAAATATAAATTTAAAACTCTGAAATATTTTGGGAACAAGTCAAGAATCTGTATCTGCTGTATATAGTTGTAATACAGATGTATGCCATATGACCGTAAAATCTTCAGCAAATTTTGCCGTATTGGTCGTATTAGCACCTTACGGTTTTCAAGAATTAAATTATTGGACATCTGCTGATAATGTTTTGGAAAAGGGATTTAAAATCCTTAAAAATCTAAATTAGAGACAATTTGAAATATAGTCAACTTGATCGGAAAATATCCTCTCCTGGCGTATGCGAAGCTTGAACACTAACTGCATGTTTTATGAGAGCTGTTTTTATTCTACCTCTTTATCTTTTAGGGGGTTGTACAAAAACCAATTCGTGAAATATTGACTTCCCACATAGGAAAGTATGTATGGATTTTCCTATCTCGCCGATCTAAGTCGATCCAGCTATGTATGTCCGTCAATTTGTCCGTCTGTCCATATTAATTTTGGCCCGATTCTCACGAAATTGAAAATGGAGGTGGGTTATGGTCAGAATAGAAGCCTATTGATGCTGGAGATAGTCAATCCAACTTTGTATGTCCGTCCGTCCGTCTGTCTGTCCATGTTAATTTTGGTCCGATTCTCACGAAATTAAAAATTAGGGTTATGGGCAGAATAGAAACATATTCCTTTTGAAGATGGTCGCATATTATTTAGGGGTTGAAATGAACCAAAAACTGAACAAATTCCTGATTTAGCAGTTGCTCTACAGCTCTCAATTATTGATCAATCGACGCCGAAGCTAGCATGTGACTAGAGCTTAGGGCTTGGAAGAACCCTTTCAATTTGGATGGTCATCGGTTATAGTGGGTGAAATAGGCCATAACATTTGTATTAAATAAATGTCAAATTTTCCATTAAACCGCGAATACTTTAAATCCCGGCGAAATCCCAAATAGACGTAAAGGCCAAATCTGACCATTAAGTTGATGCCGATAGTAAATACATTGGATATATATAGCGAAATATATACAATGTGTATATAAAAAGAAATGGGATGTTATATCTCAAGAATAGCTGGACCGATTTTGACAAATTTCGTCAATTCAGAATGCCCTCTTGGCATGAAAGAATAAAATCTAAAAAATCGGATAAACAGATGTCAATAATGACGTGAATGTAGATTTTGTAATATTTTGTGATATTTTTTTATTTGATTTTTTTCATATTTTTTATCACATGCGATTTTTTCAATTTGACTTATAATATTTTGTAATATTTTTTCACCGTACAAGACAGGTTGGGGTTATAATATACGGATTTCAAATATCTTCCGATCATTACGAAATTTTTCAAAAGGGTAGCGTTGGGCTCAGAAGGGCTAGGCCTATTGTTTTCAAAAATATCCGCAATATATTAGGGGTTGAAATGGACGAACAACTAAAAATTTTCCTGATTTTGCATCCGTAATAAAGGTTACAAATAGAAACAAAGGGACACGAAATCCCGCATAAAATTAGAGTTTAGGACAGCGGGTACAATGGACCACTAATTTTGTGTGGAAAGATAGCAGCATTACTTACAGGCGATATCCGAAATACACCATAGTCGAACTTCTGGCTTTTTTTATGCAGATTCGTCGAATATAGCCAAATATCGTAAACAAGCAATTCATAAAGATGAGTCTAAATTTAGAGATACAGAGGGGCCTCTTGTTTTTGGAGATGATATCAAAATACTTAGGGGTTCAAATGAACTATTGTTGGTTCAATTTCCTGATCACACAATTGAAGCCAATCGACACGCCTGAGGAAAGAGTCAAGACAGGGAAGAATTCTAGCATTTTCGATGACCATTGGATTTTATTTAGCTGTAAAATCGACTAAAACAACTAACAGCACGACGGAGTGCATAAATAATGGGCAAATGACTAGGGACATTCCAAATCCTAATTTCAAAAGGATCCTAATTTCAAAAATTTCCTAGTTTCAAAAGCGAAATCTTCCAAAAATGGAGTTGGACATAAGGGGGCTTCTAACATATTGTAGTATTGTGGGGTATCACATGGTCGGCCCCGCACGACTATAGGCTTTACTTATTTGTTTATAATTGAATAAGCGTAATAAACTAATTCCTAAAATTTGAAACGGCAAATAAACCCGACTTTAAGTTAGGCTGGGTCGATATTTTTTGCAAATTTCGAACACTTGTGGGGAAGGTACCAGAAGGAGTGGACCGATTTTGCCAAATCTTAAAACAAGACCTTGGGTTAATATAAACATTGGGATGTGTGAAATTTGAAGACAATCGGACTTATAATTTTGACCATTTGTGGGGAAGGCACTGACGCATATACTAGGATTTGCAAAGTTGGAGCAAAATCGGATTACCTTTTGTGAGGGAGGTACCAGAAGGAGTAGACCGATGTACTCCATCTTAACACCACACTTTGGCTTAATATAAATATTGGGATGTGTGGAATTTGAGCACAATCGGTTTCTTACATCACATTCTATGAGTGTTGTAATTATTCAAAATTTTGACCATTTGCGGGGGAGGTACTTGATGGAGTGGACCGATATTGTCCATTTTCACATCTGACCTAGCACTGACGCAAATACTAGGATTTGCAAAGTTTGAGCAAAATCGGATTAATGCTTCTCTTTATGTTCAGATTTTTTTTAATTTCGACCTTTTGTGGGGGAGTTACCCGAAGGATTAGACCGATAAATTCCATTTTCACACCAGACATTGGGCTAATAAAATTATTGGGATGTGTGAAATTTGAAAAATCGGACCCTTACATCACATTTTATGAGAGTTGTTATTATTCAAAATGTTGACCATTGGTGGAGGAGGTCCCTGACGGAGTGGACCGATATTGTCCATTTTCCCACCTGACATAGCACTGATGAAAATATTAGGATTCGCAAAGTTCAAGCAAAATCGGATTATCCTTTTTTTATGCAATACATTTTTTTCTTTGAAAATTTTGACATTTTGTGGGGGAGGTACCAGAAGGAGTGGACCGATGTTGTCCATCTCCGAACTCGATCTAAGTTTGACAAAAATATTGCGATGTACCAAGTTTGCGCACCAGCCAGATAGACAGGCGGACCGAAGGACGGTCATCGCTAGATCGACTCCAAATGTTCTTAAACGGATTTGGTCCAAAGAGACCTAGGGTCTAAAACCCTTATTTCGACTAGGCACGTTTTGACCGTATCAAATTGTACATACCCTATGTAGCCATATGGTTGAGGGTATGAAAAGGGAACCCAAAATATTAATATGAAGGTGGTTAGATTTAATACTGTGAACGAGAGTTACGAATTACCGAAAATCAGAATGTATGCCTAAAGGTGGACCGACATAGCCCATATTTTAATACAAAACATATTATGAGTTCCACAAATACCCACGCCAAATGTAATTTATTTATGCTAAAAATTTTAATCTCTATTATGATGTTAACAGATAGACGGGCGAATCGAGAAGCGGACATCGTCAAATCCACATAGGAATTATATGCTGATCACGAGTATATGCACTTCATTGGATCTCTGACTAATAATTGGTATTCGTTAAGCTAAGATAGAATTTTAAAGAGCTTAAAAATATACAGAATATACATACTGGTATCTAATTGGAGTTGTGTCAATCTCTTCTGAAAGAAACTATTTACTTTTAATATTTAACATTACTGCCCAGATCACCCACTTCGAGCAACCCTTGTTGAAGTAATGTATGTCATAATCCATTTTATAATTAGATAAATCATTGCTCTTTTGCAAAAGAAAATGCCACCAACAACATTTCAAACCGCTCTTGAACATCAACTTTTTATACCCTACAACACTATGTGTTGGGGGTATTATAAGTTTGATTGGCCCAAAAATTATGTAACACCTCGAAATATTGGTTTCCCACATAGGAAAGTATATATGGATCTTCCTAGCTCGCCGAGCTGAGTCGATCTAGCTATGTATGTCCGTCCGTCCGTCTGTCCGTCTGTCCGTCTGTCCATGTTAATTTGTAATCACTCTACAGGTCGTAATTATGGCCCGATCTTCACGAAATTTAGAATGTAGGTGGGGCTTGGACCAGAATAGAACCCTATTTCTTTTGGAGATGATCGCCAAATGTTTAGGGGTTGAAATGGACCAAATACTGGAAAAATTTCGGATTTTGAAGTAGCTAAACAGGTCGCAATTATAGACCAATCGACGCGAAATTTCGCGTGTAGATAGAGTTTAGGGCGGGGAAGAAGCCTACAAATTTGGGTGGTCATCGGATAATATTTAGCGGGTAAAATAGACCATATCTTTTGTGTTGAAAAAAATCAAAATTTTTCATTAAACCGTGAATATTTTAAATCCCGGCGAAATCAAAAAGCCATCACAAGGTTACTTCTGACCTTTACATTGATGTTATTATCCAACAAATCGGATATATAGCAAAATATGTGCGATATATATGTCTATCAAAGAAGATATGCTTGAAAGATCTCTTATATGTCGAGAACGGCTGAACTGATTTCGACAGTTCTCATTAATTCAGAATAGCCTCTTGACAGGAAAGAAAAAACGTCTAAAAAAATCGCATAAAAATACCTCTCTAAAGATGAAAATATTGATTTTGTAAAATTTTCTCATATTTTTTCAATTTTGTCATATTTTTGGCATATTTTCATTTTGAATTAAACATTTGGTAATATTTCTACAGCTAACAAAACTAAGTAGTTAGGATATCAGGATATCATATACAGATCGCATTTATAGCCCGATCCTTACGAAATTTTGCATGGGGATAAGAATAGAAGCCTACTCTTTTTGGAGATGATCGCCATATATTTAGGGGTTGAAATTTACCAAAAAATTGCAAAATTGTCGCCCGACCCTCACGCACATTTGAATGGGGGTTACCGGACATTGCAAAAGCCAAGCAGTTTTGGATGGCCATCCAAAAATATTCAATGTGCGAAATAGTTTGCCAACTTTTGTAGATAAAATACGAAAATGTCCATTCCAGTGACTTTTTGGAGAATTCACAAATACAAGAAAGACGCACTTCTGACTATTTCGTTAACGCTGATTTCGTTGAAGAATATAGTCAAATGTCTGTATCTCATATAGATACGTTTCAGTCAAACACCAATAATAAATGTTAATCTTTTGCCACTTCTGAGAGATTATAGGTCTTTGGGAAATATTGGTTCCAGATCTAGGAAGACCATTTACGTGCAACATCTACCAATAAATTGGAAATAAGCAAATTTGCTATTATTCGAAAATTAGAGAACGAAACCTGATGGTTTTCTTTTATTATTTGTCACAATATCTTGCGGAATTCATTCGAGTATCTCGCCTATATAAACTGTATCACTTATTATAGTGTTGTAGGGTATTTAACGGTCGGCACCGCTCGACTGTAGCCTTTGCTTACTTGTTTCTAATAAAAATAGAAAGAAAATACCTACCATCATTTATTACTTTAAAGGAGATAAACTTCAATTCACCCCCTCCCTCCTCCTTCCAATCCTTTGCCGTCATGTCAACATCGTCATCATTTTTCTTTTATTCTTGCCTTAGTGACTTTTGTGTGACTCCTTTGAGCATTTATCGGTTGTCATAGTTGCTTGTAAGGACTTTTAATTTGTTCGGTGGTTTTTGAACTTTTTTGTCTTTGTCTGCCTGGCCGGGTGAGTGCGAGTGTGTGTGTGTGTATTTTTACTTTTGTTAGCCTTTGCCGACTACTACAACGTCGTATTGGACATCGTTCGTTGTTACGGACCACACCTTGAGCACATTTTATGTGTGTGTGTGTGTGTGTGCAATCACTTTATTACAAGTGGGCATTATAAAATGTGCAACACAGCAGTGATAAACCTAAAACCAACAGAGCAAGTTAACTCATCATCAGGATACGACAGGATAACAACATCACACAGCGACTGCACCGAATAAAACAAAGCGAAGCAAGCAGCCGCCACAGCGGGGATTAAAATGAAATGGAGAAAAAAAAACGCTTTCTTAAGAATTCCAAAGTTGTACTTGGCACGAAAAAAACATCAAAAAAAATATTTCTATCGTCTCTTCCTCCCTCTCTGTTGGTGCTCAGTTCGAGTTTTTTTTTTTTTTTTAATTTACAAAGAACTTGTTTGTTGGCTTTGTTTTTGTTGTTGTTGACGTCTCGACAAAGTAAAGAATAAATCCACTTATTTAGGTGTCTTACATGTGTTCTGGAGTTGTATTAGATGGGTCAAGAATGTTGGGTGGTTCAGGTAAAACTTTGGTGGATGTGAATGTAGTTTATAGATTTTTGGGAAAAAAATATAAGGCCTGCATTTTAATATAAACCCTAAAAACCTACACTGACCTCAATATCAAATTTGAGGAGTTGAACACCATCCCTTCACCCAATACCAAATTTAGTAGCACATAGTACGCATATCCAAAATAATCTACATCTCTCCATCATTGACACCCAGAGAGATCTGAAACTAGACCATTACAATTACACATTTACAAAAACACCACGCTGTGAGATACAGCCCACACCATGTGAGATACAGCCCAGAAATATATCTGTCAAATTTTATAGAAATTGGATCAGATTTGGATATAGCTCCCATATCTTCAACCGATTTCGAGCGAATTGAGCACCAAATGGCCAATATCAGTCCAAATGGCCTAAATTTTGGCACATCCGACCGAATGCAGTCTAGAAGCAAATACATCAAATTCGGTTCATATATAGCTGTAGCTCCCATTTATACAGGGTGTGATGAAAAAACTGCAACCAACTTCAGACTGCTGTCATTTCCAAGCCACTCGTCCGACAGCTGTTAAAATTATTCCAGTGACAGCTTATTATATTGCTTACAAGCGTACATAAGCATTTTGGTGAGAATTTTACAGAAAATAAGTTTTTCGTGAAAGAGTTTAAGCGTGATAGTGTAATTTCTTTATATTTGGTTGGAAAACCACAAGTGCCTATCGTTAGAGCACTCCAGCATTTAAATGTGAACAAATCTTTTGTGTCTCGTACAATCTCTCTTTACCGTGATACTGGTAGCGTAACCCGACGTCAAGGAAGTGGACGGAAGAAAACAGCAACATCAGCAGAAATGGTTCGAAAAGTAAAGAAGCGACTTGATCGAAACCCGCTTCGCAGTGGCGGAAAAATGGCTCGTGAGCTCAACATATCGCAATATTCCATTCCGAAGATATTGAAAAATGAGCTCGGAGTAGAGCCAATCAATTACAAAAAGTGCAAGAACTTACAACAGAAGGAAAATAGACTGAAAAGAGCTTAAGAGTTGTTTCGCTTGGTCGAAAGTGGTGAACTGCCGAATTTGGTTTTCTCCGATGAGAAAACATTAGTTTTGCAGCAGTTTGTAAATTAACAAAATGATCGTGTTTACTTGCCAAAGAGGTCAGCTAAAAATGTGCACCTTCGGTTGGCCACCAGAACTCAAGCACCGGCCATGGTGATGGTGTGGGCCCCCATAACAGCCGATTGTCACTCTTTACTCGTATTAATCGACCGTGGCATCAGAATAAATGCAGAATATTATTATTCTGGAGGGTTACTAAAGCATTGTGCACGAAAATATTTTGGCCGCAGACCTTCGACATTCCAACTAGGCTGGTTGGAATGGTTACAAAATGAGGTTCCTCGATTCATTTCCAGCGCACAATGGCCATCAAAATCTACGAATACCAATCCCAGAGTGTTGATCACCTCAAGTAAGCACTTCGCCGGGAATGGGCCAAAATTCCGCAGAGCAACATTCGAGTGACGGTTCATTGGCCGTTTGAAGGCCATAACTCGTGCCAAAGGTGACCAATTCGAACAAATCTAAACTTGTTCAAAAATTTGTTGCTATTTCCGTAATTTTTGCTTTCATTCAATAAAATTTAAAAAAAATAAAAATTCTGGCTTTTGACTTTTTTCACTCTTTTTTCCTACATTGGATGTTTCATCCGATTTGGTGTTTAATTCTCTCACCTGCTTAATATGCACCCCACAAAAAATTATATTTGGTCATGCCAAATGTTATCAAGATTGGTTCAGATTTGGATGTAGAGCCCACATGTATCTTCAACCGATTTCGGGTTGATTGTGCACCAAATGGCCAATATCAGTCCAAATGACCTGAATATGGGCACATCCGACCAAATTCAGTCTGGAAGTAAGTGCATCAAATTTGGTGAAAATCGCTGCAAATATGGCTTAAGCTCCCATATGTATGTTTCATCCGATTTGGTGTTTAAGTCTCTCACATACGTAATATTCATGCGAAAACAATGATATTTAGTATCATATATCTTATAGAGCTTGGAAATACCTTTACCAAATTTTATAGAGAACGCCTTAGATTTGGATATGTCTCCGTCAAATTTAGTTAACATCGATTCCGAATTGGGTATGCCTTCAATATTTTAGTTCCCTCTGAAACTAAGTTATAACTGCTCCAAAGCCAAATGTTGATAGATGGTATGATCTACTTCAAATAAATTCTTTTGTAGCGGGAGTTCTACTAAATATGTATAGTGGGTTTAGGGTATAGTCGGCCACGCCCGACGTTTGACTATACTGATTTTTTTTTTTTTTTTTTATAAACGAGCTTCAGGGGTCTCGCCTGACAATTGATATGTCAGTCCATTACCCTGTCACTTTTATTTATACATATTTTATATCTATATGGGATATAACCACTAATCCCGGATGATTATAATCTTCCTCCGTATCCATACTCTAATCACTTGGCAGAAATAAAATTTGATATACCATATACCACTTCATTTAGTTAATATAAACCTACTCTCTCTCTCGCTCCCAACTATTATGGGATAGCATCTAATAAACTGCAACAAATGCAACCCCGTATACACACGCATACACACATGTATATCTTCTTTTTAATAGAGCATAGCAGCGTGCTTGTGTGTATGTGTTGCCAACACAACATAATACTTTAATCTCATAAGTGCATCAGCAGCAAATGGTGAAAATGGAGAAATCACAATCACAAAGGATGGAAGAAGAAGAAAAAAACGAACACACATACTCACTCACGAAAATCAAGAAAGAAGTGAATTGCAGCCCAACAACAACAACACAAAGTGATGGTGCCTGCTGCAGATTTAATTGAGGCCAGTCGAGTCCTGGAAGTCTAACGAAATGCTACTGGAAAAATCTCACGTACGTGCCATTTGGTGGTTAGTAGAGAATTATCATTATTTTGCCGGGGTTATTTTTATGTCTTGACCATTCATCCGCAAGTGGCAAAGGAGCGGTAACTGGCCACTAATGCCAATACTACGTTACGCTATAACCTTGAGCAGTTGGGTGATGGTGTTCTATTTTTGTAGTTGTTCTCATCTGCTTTAATGACACTTAAACTTAAATTAAAATAATTTTGTTTGAAAATTATTTTGTTGTACTTTATTTTTTCGGAAAATCTCTTACTTAATTTCTCTAATGCCCTACAAAAAAAAAAAAAACGAGAGGGAAAAGAAAACAAACATGTTGTAGTGCAAAACTCAAGAAGATACTCCGGCATTTGACACGTCTGCTGCATCTAGCATTTCAATTTTAGCCATTTCAATCGTTAGTGCCAAGAAAGTGCCAGAGAGAACTCCAAGCAGAGCTGAGCTGAACGGAACAGAAAAGCTAACACTTAAAATGCATAAGCCATTGTGTTGTGCGCCGTTGAATGGTGTTTTATTGTAGTGCCACCGGATCGGGAAGTGTAACAATGCACCCGTTCACCAGATACACTTGTACCAATTTTGTTTTCCCTATCCGTTCGCTCGGCACGTTGCAATTTCCAGTTGCTATGAAATATGAACTATTTTCTTATTGTTGCCTTGAAGGATGTGGTGCTCCATAGACCTAGAGAGAAATCGGGTTTTTATTTTAGCTGAAGTTGGGATATTCGGATAAAACGGTGGTTGGAGGTTATTGAAATTTTAACTTTAATATAACTTTAATGTAGAGGGTCAAATATAGGAATAAAACATAAGATGTTCGCTCATTTCATTTGTTTCACCTCGAAATATTTGTTCTACATTGATGTTCCATTCTCGCAAAGCTGAGTCGACATTGCAATGTCCATATTTTGTAACAATTATAACCCGATCTTCAAGAAATTTAGCATGCATTTAGGGTTAGGGCCAGAATAGAAGTTTTGAATTTTTGGAGATGCTTGCAAAATATTTAGGGGGTGAAATTAAACAAAACCATTTTTTTTTTGATTTTGCAGTCACCCTACAGGTCAAAATTACAGACCAATCGAAGCAAAATTGTGTATGGGATTAGAATCTATGACAGGACAGAAGAATTTCTCATCGGATAATAACCTCCGTAGGAAAAATACCGATATTTAGTTCAAACGCTAAATATCTGTGGTATTTTGGCCCATTCCCGGCGAAGCGCTTGCTTGATGTGATTGACACTTGGGTATATTTTAGTGCCAACCTTGATTTCCAATAGTCCAACGGATTGGTATGCGGAGATTTTGGTGCCCATTGTGCGCTGGAAATGAAACGATGAACTCATTTGTAAACGTTCTTAGGTGGCGCGTGCTGAATGCGATGGTGCTGAGTCCTGTTGGAATGTCCAAGTTCTGCGGCCAAAGTGTTTGCGTCCCCAAGGCATTAATACAACCTCCAGAATATTTTCGCGATAATCTCTTGGGCCAAACAAATATTGTTTGCAAAAATTCATCTCAATCGGATAATAAATGCGAGTACCATTTTATTCACAAGAATAGATGGACGACGGCCGGACTGACATGTATAAATCGACTCAGAAAGTGATTCTATGAAGATCCTCAAATGTAGCTATGGGTCTATCTCGCTTCCTTCTCCATGTTACAAACAAATACACCAAGAGTTCCCACTTTGTTGGTGTAGGGTATAAATATTCCTTTTTATGAACACATAAGTCTTATATGTTCCAATATTTTGATCTAATTTTTCAGATTTTTATACCCTACAATACTATGTGTATTATAAGTTTGATTGGGCTAAAAATTATGTAACACCTCGAAATATTGGTTTCCCACTTAGGAAAGTATATATGGATCTTCCTATCTCGCCGAGCTGAGTCGATCCAGCTATGTATGTCAGGTCGCAATTATGAACCGATCCTCACGAAAATTGAGGTGGGGTTATGGTCAGAATAGAACCCTATTTCTTTTGGAGATGATCGCATAATATTTAGAGGTCGAAATGGACCAAAAACTGAAAAAAATCCTGATTTTGCAGTTGCTCTACAGGACGCAATTATGGACCAATCGACGCGTAAGTAAGCATGCGGCTAGAGCTTAAGGCTGGGCTGAAGCCTTCCGATTTTGATGGTCATCGGGTAATATACAACATTTGTGTTAAACAAAAGTCAAATTTTCTATTTAACAACGAAATATATAAAGCGAAAGATATACAGTGTGTATATACAAAGGAAGGGGATGTTAGCTAAAATGCTTATATCTCAATAATGGCTGGACCGATTTTGACAAGTTTTGTCAATTCTGAATGCCCTCCTGGCATTAAGACATTTTTTATTTTTTCAAATTTTTTATCGCATGCAATTTTTTCAATTTGACTTAGAATATTTTTTAATATTTTTTCACCTTACAACACAGGTTGGACTTATTATATAAGGATTGCAAATATCGTCCGATCCTCAAGAAAATTTTCACAAGGGTAGGGTTGGGCTCAGAAGGGCTAGACCTATTGTTTTCAAAAATTTCCGCTATATATTTGAGGTTGAAATGGACAAACAACTAAAAATTTTCCTGACAAATAGAAACCAGAGGACACGATATCTCGCATAAAGTTAGAGTTTAGGACAGCGGGTACAATGGACCACTAATTTTGTGTGAAAAATACCAGCATTTCTTACAGGCGATATCCGAAATACACAAAAGGCGAACTTATGGCTTTTTTTTATGCTGATTTCGTTGACCAAATATCGTAGACAAGCAAATAATATAAATTAGTCTAAATTTGGAGATACAGAGGGGCTTCTTGCTTTTGGAGATGATTGCAAAATATTTAGAGGTTCAAATTAACCAAAAACAGAAATGTTTTTCCGATCACACAATTGAAGCCAATCGACACGCCTGTGAAGAAAGTTAAGGACAGAGAAGAATTCAAGCATTTTGGATGACCATTAGATTATATTTAGCTGTAAAATGGACCACAAAAACTTACAGCACGACGAAGTGCATAAATATTGGAAAAATCTCCCTGGTCAAAATGCTAAGAGTAATATCTGGGCAGTGCTCCGTGACATAATTTCAAAAGCGAAATCTTCCAATATGGATTTGGACATGGGGGGATTCTAACATATTTTAGTGGTGTAGAGTATAACATAGTCGGCCCCGCACGGCTATAGCCTTTGCTTACTTGTTTATTTTAGGAATGGTTACTTTCCGAAATAAAAATAAATCGTCTTTTAGTCTTCTTATATTTTTCTCTGATCACTTCTACTTCTTATCCATTGAGAAAACTATTGAAGAAACAAACCCGGTTCAAAATTGGGCATCCGGTTTCCCCAACATATTGTTGTCCTCCATTGCAACACTTTTGGCCTCACTATTTATTACATTATTTAAGTATTCTAAATAAGAAATAAAGAATTTCTTAAAGATGCTGCTCATGTTTCCGAGGACATTTCACAGTTTATATTTCATTTGTACGCGCATTTGCCATTTTCTCTTTTAAATTAGAGCAAAAAAACGTTCATTTCCCAGAAAATAATCATTTTTTATTTTCTGAAATTGTTTCTTCCTCTCACTTGCAAACGTTTAGTGGTCACTTGAAAATGTGTGCGTTTTTGTTTTTTAATTCTCTTGAATAATTATTCGAGCAGAAAAATTATATTTTTCCTGCAATCGATTGACGAGCGGAGAAAAAAAATGAGTTATGTGTTTGTGGATGTAGATGTATGTTCTCTTCAAGCCTCAAATGACCCTTGTGTGCTAAGTTATTGATTTAAAATTCATTTCAGTTGGAATCCTCTAAACCGATTAATAAAACAGTACTCAAACATGTTGTTGTTGTTGGCTGTTGCCGGTTTTGTTGTATTTATTTTCGTATTAAATTTTTAATAGCCACGGCTGTTGGAGTGCCATCCCATCAAAAGAATGTGTAATCAACCGTTGGCGCTGAAAAGAATTTATGTGAAACATTTATATATTCATAAAAGGCATGTCTGCTTATTAAGCACTTTTGGAAAAAGAAAACAACAACAACGATGGGAAAAAACTTGCTATGCAGACGCCATCAATTATACATGAAATATGTATGAAATTTGTTCAATATAATAGGAAAAAAATATATATCTATTCGGTTGCATAAAAAATGTGGATCGTGGATTGAGATGGATCGTAATTATGGCTTTTATGAGAATGTTGTAGGAATTTTAATATCTTCCTTAGGAGCGAAATTCAAAATGGTACTAGGTCGAAAAAGTCCACATGTATGATTTTTTCTGTGAAATTGTTGGTTCCTAGGATTAAAGCGGTTCCAATTTTTAATAGAATATAGAAATAAATAGTTGGTCATGTGGTTCACATGAAGGTTAGATAGTCTGTCCATCTGTGGTAATCACTCTTACATTTTAGCCGATTGGTGTAGATAGTTAAAATTTGTTTCCCTACGCATATTGTGTAAGTAAGAAAATGGGGTATGCCGGTACCAGTATTGATGATTCCGGCCACATTTGCCAATAAAATTGTTTGTAGGTTTACTTTATCGTATTTACCAGATTTAAGAGATGTTTATTATTTAACAGATTTTTATATCCTACACCACAAGGTGGTCAGGGTATTATGTCTTTGTGCATTTGTTTGTTACAGGCAGAAGGAAACGAGATAGACCCATAGTTCCTTTTGATGATCTGCACAGAATCACATTCTAAGTCGATTTATGCATGTCCGTCCGTCCGTCTGCCCATGTATTTTTGTAAACAAAGTACATTTCGCATTTATTGCCCTATCCAGATGAAATTTTGCACAGATCATTTGTTTGGCCCAAGGACGAACTCTATTGAAATCGGTCAAAATTTAAATATAGCTCCCATATATATCTTCGTCTGATTTGCCTTTTATTGTGCACCAAACGTGTCATATCAGCCCGAATAGTATGAAATTTTGCACGTGCGATCAGATTGGACCTCAAAATAAGTATGTCAAATTTGATCGAAATCAATTCATATTTAGCTATAGCTCCCATATATATTGTTCATCTGATTTTTTATTTTTGTCCTCCGCAGCCGTAATATGCACTATGCAACAACAATATTTGGGGAAATATATCAAATACAGCTCAGAAATACATTTGCTAAATTTTATCGAGATCGGTTCAGATTTGGATATAGCTCCCATATATAACTTCGTCCGATAACAACGATATTCAGGGATATATATGAAATACGGCTCAGAAATATCTTTGCCAAATTTTATCGGGATCGGTTCCGATTTGGATATAGCTCCCATGTATATTTTTATCCGATTTCAAATTAATTGTGCACCAAATAGGCAATACAAGTCCGAATTTAAAAGATACAAATGCTTCAGCATATTTAGTCCTTTGAACTTTAAATTATAATTATAATCATAGCGTGTATGATTGAATTCTCCCATAAAAACTTTTAATTGTTATGCTCAGCTCTACTAAATTAGCAAAGTGGTGTAGGATATCATAAAGTCGGCCCCGCCCGGCTTTAAGACTTTCTTTACTGGTTTTTAATTTGGTAAGATCTTAATAAAACTATACGATAAAATGCAATTTTTTCAATAGCTACAGAAACAAGTTAGAAAAGTCGGTCTTGCCGACAGATGTATACCCTCAGCCAATGTTCGATTATTTAAATACATTTTTACTTCTGTTATGATCCATCAAATTGTTTACCCTCTATGGAATAGGTTCCGAAGGAATGGGCCAATATTGTCCATATCGTATCGGACCTAAATAAATATGATATGAATATTGCGACGTTCTAGGTTTGGACTGCAATGACTGCTTACATTACTTTATATGAGCTATGTGCTGATTTTTAGAAAATGACAAAAGTGTGTGCGATTCGCCACATATAGTCGACCGAAGTAATCCATTTCAATGCAGATAAAAATATTGGTATGGGCAAATTACAAGAAAATCGAAAACTTGTATCCAATTTTATGCGAAATCATAAATGCCATATTCATCTCAGGTTTCTGACTTGTTACGCAAGTTATGATGTATAAAAGTATTGAAAACTGTCACCCTTGTTGTGGGTGAGGTACCAGAAGGGCTCGCAGATATATATCATCTTCACGACAGATCTTGTGATACAAAAAATGTTTATATGTGTGAAATTTGAAGAGAGTGGGATGCTTATTACGCTTTCTTTGAGCGTTTGGTTTTTCAAAATCTCAAACATTGTATGGGAGAGGTACCAAAAGAAATGGTTCGATCCCTCCCATCTTTATAACAGCCCTTGTATTGATTGAAATATTGACATATACCGAGTCTGAGTAGAATCGGATCTTAATTTCATGTTTTCTGAGCTTCAGATTACTCAAAATTTTTACCCATTGTTAGAGAGGTACCAGAAGGAATAACCGATCTCTACCATCTTTATAACAGATCTTGTATTGATGAAAATATTGAAATGTACAGAGTCTGAGTGGAATCGGATGTTAATTTCTGAGCTTCATGAATATTGAAAATTTTGACCCATTGTGGGGGAGGAACCAGAAGCAATGTGCCGATCTCTACCATCTTTATAGCAGATCTTGTGTTGATAAAAATAATGGGGCTTACCAAGTCTGAATAAAATCGAATGGTAATTTTGTGTTTTACGAGTTTCGCGGTTACTCCAAATTTTGACCCTTGTGGGGGAGGTACCAGAAGGAGTTAACCAATGAACCCCATCTTCACAACAGACAGGCTAGTAAAAGTATTGTCATGTGTGTAATTTCAAGAGTACCGGATGCTTATTTCAGATTTTATGATCGTTTTGGTTATTCAAAATTTTTACCCATTGTGGCGGAGGTACCAGAAGGTTAGGGCCGATCTCTACCAAACTATAACAGATCTTGTGTTGATGAAAATACTGAGATGAGCCAAGTCTGAGTGGAATCGGATGTTCATTTCGTGTTTTCTGAGCTTCATGAATATTCAAAATTTTGACCCGTTGTGGGGGAAGTACCCGAAGAAATGGACCGATAAATTCCATCTACGCACCAGAACCAGAAGAATTAATAAAAATATTGTGATGTGTGAAATTTGAAGACAATCGGACTCTTACATCACATTTTTTAAGAGTTATAATTATTCCAAATTTTGACCCTTTGTGGGGGAGGTGCCTGAGTGAGTGGACCGATATTGTTCATTTTCGCACCTGACAAAGCTTTGATGCAAATATTGGGATATTTAGAGGTGGAGCAGAATCGGATTATACTCTCCCTTTCTGTGCAGTAAAATATTTTCTTTGAAAATATTGACATTTTGTGGGAGGGAGTGGACCGATACTGCTCATCTCCGAACTCGAAATAACTTTGACAATAATATAACGATGTACCAAGTTTAGATAAAATCAGATACTCCCTTCGACAGTTATCGTGCGCACCAGCCAGCCAGACAGAGGGACGGACAGATCGACTCCAAATGTCCTGAAACGGATTTGGTCCAAAGAGGGTCTAAAACCGTAATTTCGATGAGGCACGTTTTAGCCGTATCAAATGATATATACCCTCTGTAGCCATATGGCTGAGGGTATAAAAACACAGTAGATTATGAAAGTACAGCTATGAAAAGAAATCGGATGAAACATATATATAGGAGCTATCGATTTTCTGATACCGATTTTCACCAAAATTTGAAGTACTTCATTCTAAACAGAATTCAGTCCATTTGAGCTGATACTAGGCATTTGGTGCAAAAAATCCTGAAATGTGATAAATATATATGGAAGCTATATCCAAATCTGAACCTATCTTGACAAAATTTTAAGCACTTATATAGGAGCTGTATCTGATATATAGTACCAAAGATCATTGTTGTGGAGCGCATATGACGCATGTGAGGGACTTTAACACCAAATCTGATGAAACATATATAAAGGAGCAATAGCTATATCTGAACCGATTTTCACCACAATTGGCTGAATTCAGTCAGAATTGCCAAAAATGATGATGGCTGATATTAGCCATTTGGTGCACAATAAACCTGATATCGGATAACGATATATATGGGAGCTAAATCAAAATCTGAACTGATCTCGATAAAGTTTGATAAAGGTGTTTTCGAGCAGTATCTGATATCATGTGAGGGACTTTGGGAGCTATATCTGAACCGATTTTCAAATTCGATGTACATGCTTCTAGACTTAATTCGGTCGGATGTTCCCAAAATGCTAGTCATTTGGACTGATATCGGCCGTTTGGAGATATTGACCGAAATCGGTTGAAGATATATATGGGAGGTATATCTAAATTAGAACCGATTCTCACCAATTTCAATAGGGTTCGTCCTTGGGCCAAATAGATATTGTTTCCATAATTTCATCTCATTCTGGTAATAAATGCAACCTGCATTTTGTTCACAAAAAGTATTAGTATTAGAATTAGTGTCAGCTCAAATGTTAAGAATTCCCTTTCTGCTTTGATTCTAGCCAGTTTCGATTTTTTAAAAAATGTATCTATAACCTACAATCCACCTCAATATATTTTCACAGATTTTTTAATTTTTATTTTTCGGTATTTTTTTCAAAAGGGAAATTATTTATAAATTCAAACACAGCAGCCAACGAAAAAAAAATCCCGACAACAAATACATGATTGGGATCGCCTTGTCGCTATGTGTCCCCATTTGTAGGATCAATACGTCGGTCACAAAGGTTCACCGCCTAAGCATCAATATCTGTCCGAGTACTAGTTCTAGTTTGGTTATTTGCTTACTGCTTCGCTGCTGCTACTGCTGCCGTTTGTTGTTGCTATTGCTATTTTATTTATTTCCTAAATCATGTTACAAGCCACAAAAACAATAAATCAATGTGAAACATGCCACAAAAATATTGCAACTCTTTTTGTATAAATAAACAATATTTCACAATACTCTCTCTCAAAGTTTTTGGTTTGTGCTATGTGCTCTGATTTTCTTTTTTTTTTTTTTGTTGGTAAATCTACCCGCACATAAAAAATAATGCCCGGGACACAAAAAAATCAATTCTCTATTTGCCCAACTGCACTGATAAAACAATAGATAGTTTTCTAATACCCTCTGTATCATATTTGAAATCTGAATGAGGTGCATTTTGTGACAGAGATTTTGTAAGGTGGGGCCTTTATCCATGTATGTATGAAACAGTGTAGAAGAATATTGATCGATTTCCGATATACTAATAAAAAATTAGCATTATAAAATTTTCTAAAAAGGGTTTGTTTAAAAAAAATGGGAATTTTTAAGTGCCATAAGAATTCTAAAGAGTGATTTGTTAAGAGCTTGATAACTTTAAAAAAAAAAAAAAAAACGCATAAAATTTGCAAAATCTCATCGGTTCTTTATTTGAAACGTTAGATTGGTCCATGACATTTACTTTTTGAAGATAATTTCATTTAAATGTTGACCGCGGCTGCGTCTTAGGTGGTCCATTCGGAAAGTCCAATTTTAGGCAACTTTTTCGAGCATTTCGGCCGGAATAGCCCGAATTTCTTCGGAAATGTTGTCTTCCAAAGCTGGAATAGTTGCTGGCTTATTTCTGTAGACTTTAGACTTGACGTAGCCCCACAAAAAATAGTCTAAAGGCGTAAAATCGCATGATCTTGGTGGCCAACTTACCGGTCCATTTCTTGAGATGAATTGTTCTCCGAAGTTTTCCCTCAATATGGCCATAGAATCGCGAGCTGTGTGGCATGTAGCGCCATCTTGTTGAAACCATATGTCAACCAAGTTCAGTTCTTCCATTTTTGGCAACAAAAAGTTTGTTAGCATCGAACGATAGCGATCGCCATTCACCGTAACGTTGCGTCCAACAGCATCTTTGAAAAAATACGGTCCAATGATTCCACCAGCGTACAAACCACACCAAACAGTGCATTTTTCGGGATGCATGGGCAGTTCTTGAACGGCTTCTGGTTGCTCTTCACTCCAAATGCAGCAATTTTGCTTATTTACGTAGCCATTCAACCAGAAATGAGCCTCATCGCTGAACAAGATTTGTCGGTAAAAAAGCGGATTTTCTGCCAACTTTTCTAGGGCCCATTTGCAATGATTTGCAAGCGTTGCTCGTTAGTAAGTCTATTCATGATGAAATGTCAAAGCATACTGAGCATCTTTCTCTTTGACACCATGTCTGAAATCCCACGTGATCTGTCAAATACTAATGCATGAAAATCCTAACCTCAAAAAAATCACCCTTTATATTTTCCATATGTATTTTTGGCCTAAAAAAAGTACTATTTTTATACCCTCCACATATAAAATTCGTCATTCCGTTTGTAACGCATAGAAATATTAATTTTAGACCTAAAGTATATAAATTCTGGATCAGCGTAATATTTTAAGACGATTTAGCCCAGCCCGTCCGTCCGTCTTTTGTATTAACGCTAGAGTTAAAAAGAAACAAGATAGGAAGCAACAATTTTGCATAGAACAGTCATTTGTCTGCAGGGAGAGGTTGGCAAGTGCGAAGATAGGCTATATCGGTCCACGATGTAACGGTACCCCCCGATATTCGGTATTTTTATTATTGTACCCAAATTTAATTTTGCACAGATCTGTATTTTGTCCGCGGACAGGTCTAGTTCGAAGATGGGTTTTATCGGTCCACGATATCGTATATCGCGCACATCTTCGATTCGTATTCGGTATTTGGATAATTGTAGCCAAATTTTTCAATGGAATTGCATGAAAATCCACACAAGGAGTTTCTTTTAAGAACTTTACCACCCCTGAAAGATAATTATCTACATCAGCCCACGTTTTAGTATAATGCCTATATAACGGTACCCCCAGATGTTCGGTATTTTCATTATTTTAGCGAAATTATTCACTGGAATTTTTTCAAATTTTGTATCTAAAGTTCGTAGTGGATACTTCAACCTATGAGGGAATATTGAATATGCAGGTTCATGTCTTTGTATAGCCCACATATAACGGCACCTCCCTTAATTAGGTTGATGATGTTAGAGACATTATTCATCGAATTGTTTCAAATTTCTTGTTTGAAGTTCGGAACCGTTACTACAGCCTATGAAAAAAATTTCTTATGCAGGACCACGTCTTCGTGTAGCCCCATTAAACGGTTTTCATTTGAGCGGTATTTCTTGGCGGAATTTTTTTCCAATTGTTCAAGTTTCTTTCAAATAGTGGTCGCATTTTGGTCGCAGACCTTGGACATTCCAACAGGCCTCAGCACCATCGCACTCAGCACGTGCCACCCAAGAATGGTTACAAAATGAGGTTCCTCGCTTCATTTTCAGCACACAATGGCCACAAAAACCTCTGGATACCAATACGTTGGACTATTGTGTCTGGAGTATTTTGGAAAGCAAGGTTGGCACTAAGAAATACCAAAGTATCGATCACCTCAAGCAAGCGCTTCGCCGGAAATGAGCCAAAATACCCCAGAGGAACATTCGGGCAGCGTGTGACAGTTTCAGAGGCCGTTTGAAGACCAATTCGAACAAATCTAAACTTATTCCAAAAATTGGTGCTATTTCCGTCATTTTTTTTGCTGTCATACAATAAAATTTTAAAATTATGGTGTTTGACTTTGTTGCAGTTTTTTATTTCACTTTATAGATGCTAATATAACGGCTACATTCGTTATTTTTAAGATTTTAACAGAATTTTAAACGGTTTTTATTTTTTCTCGTTTCAAGTTTTGGAGGGTATTTAATGTATGAACTGATAGCTTTTTATTTATTATTTATTTATTTATTTATTTATTTTTTTTTTGAAAATTTCGACCTTTTTTGAGGCATGTACAAGAAGGAATTCGATCCGAACTCGATCTAAGATTAATAGCAATATTACGATATACCAAGTTTGGACCAAATTGGGAATATCCCTTCGAGAGTTATCGTGGGCACCAGCCAGACAGACAAGCGTATGGACGGACGGACTCCAAATGTCTGGAAACGGATTTGGTCCAAAGAGACCTAGGTTCGAATATCGTTATTTCTATGAGACATGTTTTGGCCGTATCTCATGATATTTACCCTCTGGCTGGGTATATCATTACAAAATGTAAGAAAATGAATCGAAATTTTTAAAATTTGAAGTAGTAATCACTTATGTTATGAAGGGTGTCAAATAAAGCGGGTTTTAGGAATTTGTACCAAAAGATAACAATTAATCTGAATCTTGGATAAAAAAATAAAATAAATAGAACAGTGCTGGCTTTTTTTTTTTTTTTTTTTTTTTTTTTGTTCGGGATACCGTAGTATTTTGTTGTTGCAGAATGGTCAGGCTTAATCCCTTTATTGTTGTTTTTATAAAAAACAATGTTTGTTTATTAGTGGAGAACGATGGTAATGTTTACCAAGGGTGAGGCAGGGAATACCTAGATTTCGGAAAGAGCCACCAATCCTCATCAGATCAGTTGTTTTTTGTCTGGGATATTCTCCACAGAAGTTATTTTAAAAATAACTGCTATGACAAAAAACGTTTTTTTTACCCAAGTGACGAGATCGTAGGCTCAATCGAAGAGGAACCAAAGAATTAACTTAAACTAAAATTCTTATGGAAACTCTTCTAAATCTTACAACCGCACTTATAAAGATTTACATCTTTCTCATTTTGTTATCCTTTTTATAAAAACAACAACAAAGGAATTAAGTCTGATCATTTTGCAACAACATAAAAAAAATATTTAAATTTTACTATTATTTTCTGGAGGTTTCATTGCGTTATATCCAAAATTTGAATATAAAAATTCCTGAGATTTTGATTGCTTTGCCTATTGAAAATTTTTATGTTTTTGAACCTGTTATCAAATCGATTTATGTGCAAGAATAAAATAAAATTAATACCTATCTTCATAAAATCCTAAAAGGCCCACCGATACCAATTTCGACTTCACCTCCACCTCCCCATAACACCCCAGGCAAAATTGTTGTCCATACATTTACACTTACTATAGAGAATGCCACATCATGACACCGACAGACAGTCACATATACACAGACAGACGCACACATAAATTAGAAAAAAATCCCCATAGCAGCTTGGTTTTATTGCTCAACAATATCAGTTACAAAACTTTGAATAGAAACTAAATCTGTAAAAATTATCAATACAAAAAAACACCAGAATGGAAAATGAAAAAAAGAGAGAAATCGTGCATTTTTGTTACTTTCAACAAATTTATTTTCATTTTTTTTCTGCTGCTATTTCGATTTGTTACAGCCAGGAGGATTGTGCTGTAAAACTTTTTCGATTTGTATTTTTTTGGCCAATGATTGCGCGTATTTGCTTGCGGTCCAAAAGTATCTAGTATTTTTTGCCTTACTTGAAATAGTTTCAAATAGTTTTATTTTTTTGAAAAAAAATGCAAAAAAGAATGGTAAATATGTGCATCCTTTTATTGTAAAAATGCCATTCAGCTACTAATACTGACATTGTTTAGCTTCCGATTATTGATGCGATGATGCGCATCACCATCATATCGAAAAATAATAAACATGGTATTTATATTTGGATTTTTTTGTTGGCAAAATGGAAAAGGTTCGTCAGCAAATATATATGTGCGGGAGATTTAAATTGTGAATTGTTTAATCAGATGTTGAAACAAGTATTGAAATAACATTTTTATTTAAAGTGCATATTTTTTTAAGATTAGACTTTTTTGTATTATAAACTGCTAGGAAATGTTAAAATTTGGGGATTTAAGTTCACGTTTGAGTGAAGTAGGATCTTTTTTTATAAATTCTACGGAATTTAAGTTCATCACGAAATATATTCTAAATTAGATAGTAACACTCGGGTTTGCCATTGTCACTGCATTTCGCATTATATTCCTCTAAATATCGAATATTTAATTTGGACATTATATTCAGATTTTTTTAAAATTTCCAGACCTTTAGGATGAAGAAATTGGCGCTGCATTGATGAAATCAATGAAATCATAGAATCACTTTTTGAGTCAATTTATGCATATCAAGTCGCCTGTCTGTCCGTCGGTTGGTAAGAATCGGTTGAAATGTATACAGCTCCAATATATATCTTCAACCTATTTCGGTTTTATTGTGCACCAAATGGCAAATATCGGTCCAAATAACCTGAATTTTGGCACATCCGACAAAATTCAGTCTAAAAACAAGTACTTCAAATTTGGTGAAAATCGGTTCAGATATAGCTATAGCTCCCATATTTACGTTTCATCTAATCTGGGGTTTTATGTCCCTCACATTCGAAATATGCGTTCGAAAACAATGATATTTTGTACCAGATATCCTGTAAAGATCGGAAATACCTTCGCCAAGGTAGCCGAGAACGGCTAATATTTGGCTATAGCTCCCATATATATCATTACCCAATATCAGGTTTATTATTGTGCACCAAATGGCTAATATCAGCCCAAATGAACTGAATCTTGGGAACTACAACTGAATTCGTCCTATAAACCAGTACTTCACATTTCATATAAATCGGTTTATATATTGATATAGCTCCCATATATATGTTTTATCCGATTTGAGGTTGTGAGGGACTACAAGCGTAATATGTCTTTGGTCTTTGGTACCATATATCAGATACAGCTCTGAAATAAGTATGTCATATTTGATCAAGATCATTTCAGATTTGGATATATGTCCCATATATATCTTCAGCCGATGTCGGGTTAATTGTGCACCAAATGGCCAATATCTGTCAAAAAGACCTGAATTTGAGAACGTCCGACCGAATTCAGTCGGTTCATCGGTTCAGATATAGCTATAGCTCCCATAAATACAGAGTGCGATAAAAAAACTGCAACAAAGTCAAATGCTATAATTGTTACATTTTTTTTTTTTTAAATTTTATTGAATGAAAGCAAAAAATGTCGGAAATAACACCAAATTTTAGAATAAGTTTAGATCTGTTCGAATTGGTCACCTTTGGCACGAATTATGTCCCTCAAACGGCCCAAAAAAAAAAACCGTCACACTCTGCCCAAATTTTGTTCTGCGGTATTTTGGCCCTTTCCCGGCGAAGCGCTTTTTAGTGCCAACCTTGCTTTCCAAAATACTCCAAACACAATAGTCCAATGGATTGGTATCCGGAGATTTTGCTGGCCATTATGCCCTGGAAAAGAAGCGAGGAACCTCATTTTGTAAATATTCTTGGGTGGGGCGTGCTGAGTCCGGTTGGAATGTCCAAGGTCTGCGACCAAAATGTTTGCGTGCCCAAGGCTTTAATACACCCTCCAGAATATTTTCGCGGTAATATTCAGCATTTATTCTGATGCCACGTTCGATTAATACGAGCGGAGAGCGACCATCCGTTGTTATGGCGGCCCACACCATCACCATTGCCGGCACTTGAGTTCTGGTACCCAACCGAAGGTGCACATTTTTAGCTGACCTCTTTGGCAAGTAAACACGATCATTTTGTTTGTTTACAAACAGCTGGACAACAAATGTTTTCTCATCGGAGAAAACCAAATTCGGCAGTTCACCAGTTTCGGCCAAGCGAAGCAACTCTTTAGCTCTTCTGAGGCTATTTTATTTCCGTTGTGGTGTAAATTTTTGCACTTTTTATACCCTCCACCATTGTATGGAGGGTAAACGGAATTGTAATACCTCGAAATAAACATTTGAGATCTCACAAAGTGCATATATTCTTGATCAGCATAAAATTCTATGTCGATTTTGCAATGTCCGTCCGTCTGTCAGTCTATCCGTCTGTGGAAATCAATCTATCTTCCCAACGAAATTAAGTAGACTGATACAAATTTTATTCAAATTTATATTATGTCTGCAGGACTTTTGGTATTGAAAATGGGCCATGTATTTCGATACCTCGCGATATACGGTATTTTGATGATTTAAACGACATTATTTAGCGGAATTGTTTCAAATTTCGTATTTGAAGTTCGTAGTAGATACTACAGCCTAAGACAGAAAATTGTCTGTGCAAGTCCACGTCTTCGTATAGCCCCCATATAACGGTACCTTCAGATATTCGGTGCTTTGATAATTTTAGCAACATTATTCACCGATTTTTTTTTTGAGTTTCGCATTTGAATATTGTAATGGCTTTTGACAAAAGTTACCTATGCAGGTCCATGTCGTCGTATAGACCCTAATATAGGAACTACATTCGATATTTTTAACGAAGTTTATTGTTTTTGAGAATTGCCAAATTCGTTCCAAATGGTGGAGGGTATTTAAAGTTCGGTCCGGCCAAACTTACAGCTTTTTACTTGTTGGAATTTCAATGGCTTTACCCCAAGCTCGTTTTTCAATATTTGCCGAATGGAATATTGCGATATGTTCAGCTCACGAGCCATTTTTCGGCCACGAAGGCGTCGATCAAGTCGCTTCTTTACTTTTCGAACCATTTCTGCTGATGATGCTGTTTTCTTCCGTCCACTTTCCTGACGTCGGGCGATGTTACGAGACACAAAACATTTATTCACATTTAAATGCAGGAGTGTTCTAACAATAGCCACTTTTGGTTTTCCAGGCAAATATAAAGAAATCACACTATCCCGCCTGAATTCCATCACGAATAAATTTTTTTCTGGAAAATTCTCGCCAAAATGCTTCTGTACGCTTTTAAACAATATAATGAGTTGTCACTGAAATAGTTTTAACAGCTTTCGGACGAGTGGCTTAGAAATGACAGCAGTTTGAATTTGGTTGCATTTCACCCTGTATTTGTCAAACAGTCCTTAATTTTGGTACATCCGACCGAATTATGTCTAGAAGAAAATACATCAATCTTGGAGAAAATCGGTATAGATTTAGCCAATAAATATGTTTCATCCGATTTGCTGTTTTAGTCCCACACATTCTTATTATGCTTTCGGCAACAATGATATTTGGTACCAGATATCTTATAAAGCTCGGAAATACCTTTGGCAAATTTTATCATGAACGGCAAAGATTTTAATATAGTTCCCAAATATATCCTTGATCCGATTTCAGTTTTATTGTTGAAATAATGGCTAAAATCAGCCGAAAAGGGATGAATTTTAGAACATCGTTTCCATTTTGGGGATCTCGGCTTCGATACATATTTTTTAATATAATCCTTCTATATAAGGATATCATGCACTGTATAGCAACGTATAACTGATCTAAAGCCAAATGTTGATGGGTGGCATGATCTACTTTCAATAAATGCTTTTGTTATGCATAGTGGTGTAGGGTATCATAAAGTCGGTCCCGCCCGACTTTTGACTTTTTGTTACTGGTGTATTTATATAGATTGTTTGAATCTTTATATACGCGATATCTTGAGTGTCAGCATGAATGTAATAGTCAGATGTAACCTTTACGTGTATTTCTGATTTTTCTGGTGCTAAAGCTATTCGAGGTTTAATGGGAATTTTGGTATTTTTTATGCAAACATTATGGTTTACTTCACTTTCTAATCATTATCTGATTACCATTCAAATTGGTAGGCTTATGCCTTGTCTAATGCAATGCTCCTTGCAAAATTCAGTCGATCGGTTTATAATTGTGTCCTGTAGCGCAACTGCAAAATCAGAAAAGGTTAAAGGGGAGAAGGGTATCATATTGTCGACTTCTGCCTTCCATTGTCCCTTACATACATTTTAATTTTAAACTAATTCTAATATTTTACTTTTGATGCCCCTCCAAAGAAAAATCAAACTAAAAGTGAACAAAAAAAAACAAAAGTCTTGAATTTTTGAATTGCATTTATTTTGTCCACTTTATTTTTTGCCTGTCATTCTATTTTGCTTTATTTACAGATTTCAGAGACGTTAATAGCTTAAGTGGATTTATTTTATTTTCATTCTCGGCCAACTATCAAATAAACCATTACAAATGATGGAAATTTTCTTTAAATTGATTTGAATTCTCGCAAAACTTTACTTTACTTGTCCAATTTTTCAGAAGTCTGTTCTGTTGGCAGCTGAGCAGAGCAGCAGAGTCTGCGAACGAACCACAAGGCAAATATCAAACGACTAACATAATAAGCAGTTGACAGTTCTTAACATCAAAATACTTATGTATGAATTGAGTGGGGATATAATGCGCTCTGTGTGGCTGACTGTCGTCGTCGTTGTCGTGGTCCTTTGACGTGAAGTCAGTGAAGTCCTTGTCCCCAGTCTTTGGTTTGGCAAATGATTGGAGTCGCAGCCGTACTACAGTCAATGGAAATTAAATGAAACGAAACGATGAATGATGCAACAAAGACACACACACACATACACCCATAGCCATACACACACACAGCCAGAGACAAAGCACAATGACATGAAGGGAAAATGAACACACTTTTTTAAGTATCGTTCGCTCACTACCAGAGGGAGTTCCATACTTTCTATTCATTGGCTGGTTTGTTTTTTTTTTCTGTCATTCTTCCTCCTTCACTTCTTTGGAAAATATTCGCTCTTTTTTTTCGTTTCGTTGCCAATGTTATGGTTCGCTAATACTCAATGGAAGTTCATTTTAAATGATAATGGTTTCATTGTGCTGGGATATACTTTCGATGAACAACCGCCGAAAGAATCGGCGAGCGGGAGATGGGAGCAGGAGAAACTAAGTCAGAGTTCTTGAATTGGATGGGAAAAATCAAAAATGATTGACATTTGATAAATAAGGATAAAATTAACTAAAAAATAAAATAGAAAAGACCACGAAGAAGAAGAAGAAGAAGTGGACGACGACGACGAGGGAAAAAAGTAACAAGCAAAAGCCATTTGGGACAAAAGAGGGATATATTTTAAATTGGTTAAATAATTGAATGGTGGACATTCGACATTCAGCCATGCTGGTTACTTTAAGTTATTAAATAAAGTTAATGCAATGTTTGAAAAGCATTACTGAAAGCAATGGCGTTTGGCGATTTTAATTGTGTTGTTATGGTAATGGCGAAAATGTTGGCCTATTACATGAATTGAATTATTTAATCGCATAAAAATTTATAATTTAAAATATCAAGAAGGACAACTTGTTATGCAAAGAAATTAAATTTTTTATGTGAATAATTTGTCAAACTTAACAGATTATGATTTTAATGCCGAAAAATAAAATAATGAATACATTAAAGATTTGTATACTTACAGTTAGGAGCCGGGATGAGCAGCTCATTTCGTTAAAATCCAAAAACACTCATATAGTTTTCCATTGGATACGCCATTAAATCTAGACAAACAATGAACAAATTGTATTAGTTATATAATAAAGAAATTAGCAAGTAGTACAGGGTGATATGAAAAAATTGCATCAAGGTCAAATGCCATAACTTTTACATTTTTTCAAATTTTATTGAATGAATGCAAAAAATGTCTAAACTTACTCAAATTTAAGAATATGTTTAGATTTGTTCGATTTGGTCACCTTTGGCAGGAATTATGGCCTTCAAACGGCCAATGAAACCATCACACGCTGTCCGAATGTTGCTCTGCGGTATTTTGGTCCATTCCCGGCGAAGCGCATGCTTAAGGTGATCGACACTTTGGTATTTTTTAGTGCCAACCTTGCTTTCCAAAATACTTCAGACACAATAGTCAAACGGATTGGAATCCGGAGGTTTTGGTGGTCATTGTGCGCTGGAAATGAAGCGAGGAACCTCATTTTGTAACCATTCTTAGGCGGAGCGTGCTGAGTGCGATGGTTCTGAGCCCTGTTGGAATGTCCAAGGTCTGCGGCCCTAGTCTTCAATAAACACTCCAGAATATTCGGCATTTATTCTGATGCCACGGTCGATTAATACGAGTGGAGAGCGATCAAGGGCTATTATGGCGGCCAACACTATCACCATGGCCGGCGATTGAGTTCTGGTGGCCATCCGAAGGTGCACATTTTCAGCTGACCTCTTTGGCAAGTAAGCACGATCATTTTGTTTGTTTACAAACTGCTGGACAACCAATGTTTTCTCATCGGAGAAAACCAAATTCGGCATTTCACCACTTTCGCCCAAGAGAAGCAACTCTTTAGCTGTTTCAAGTCTATTCTCTTTCTTTTGTTATTAACTTTTTTGGAATTTCAATGGCTTTACCCAGAGCTTATTTGTCAATATTTGCTAAATGGAATATTGCGATATCTTCAGCTCACGAGCCATTTTTAGGTCACTGCGGCGTGGGTTTCGATCAATTCGCTTCTTTACTTTTCGAACCATTTCTGCTGATGTTGCTGTTTTCTTTCGTCCACTTCCATGACGTTGGGCTACGGTACCAGTATCACGGTAACGAGCGATGGTACGAGACATTAGATATTTAATCACATTTAAATGGTGGAGTGCTATAACTATAGCCACTTGTGGTTTTCAAGCCAAATATAGATAAAATATAGCGAAATTGCACTATCACGCTGGAATTCCATCACGAATAAATTTTTTTCTGGAAAATTCTCAGCAATATGCTTTTGTACGCTTGTTAAAAATATAATGAGCTGTCACTGGAAAAATTTTAACAGCTGTCCGACAAGTGGCTTAGAAATGACAGCAGTCTGAAGTTGGTTGCAGTTTTTTCATCTTACCCTGTATACTTTATTGATCAGCATAAAATCCTATGTCGATTTAGCGATGTCCGTCTGTCAGTCTAAGGAAATCACCCTAGTTTCCGAATGAAATAAAGTAGATTGATCAAATTTTACGCAATTGTATATTATATCTGCAGGGCATTTGGTAATGAAAATGGTCCATGTAGGTCCACATTTGGTATTGCCCCATATAATTGTACGTCACTACTTTCCGGAATTGTTTCAAATTTGCTATTTAAAGTTCGTAATGGCTATTACAGCCTATGTCAGAAAATTGTCCGCGCAGGTCTTCGTCTTCGTATAGCCTCCATATAACAGCACATCCCGATATTGTGTATTTTGTTGATTTTCCCGGGGTTGCTTCAAATTTGGTATTTGACGTTGGTAACGAAAACTACAGCCCATGTCAGATAATTGTCTGTACAGGTTCATGTCTTCGTATAGCCCCCATATAACGTCTTCGTTAGTCCCGATATTCGGTATTTCGATGATTTTAGCTACATTATTTACCGGAATGGTTTCAAATTTGCTATTAAAAGTTCGTAATGGATAGTACAGCCTATAACAGAAAATTGTATGAGGAGGTTCACGTCTTCGTATAGCCCCCACATAATGGTACCTCCCGATATTTGGTATTTTGATAATTTTAGCCACATTATTCACCGAAAATTTGCTATTTAAAGTTCGCAGTGGATACTACAGCCTATGACAGAAAATTTTCTGTGCAGGTTCAATTCTTCGTGTAGCCCCCATATAACGTCTTCGTTAGCCTCGATGTTTGGTATTTTTATAATTTTAGCTACATTATTTACCGGAATTGTTTCAAATTTGCTACTAAAAATTCGTAACGGATACTACAGCCTATGACAGCAAGTTGTCTGTGCAGGTCCAAGTTTTGGTATGGCCCTCCATATAATTGTATTCGTTATGATGATGAATTTAGCCGCATTATTGACTTTTTTCAAGTTTTTCATTTGAGTATTGTAATGGCTTATGACAAAAGTTTTCTATGTAGGTGCACCTCGTCGTATAGACCCCAATATAATGGCTACATTCGGTATTATTAAGATTTTAAAAGAATTTTGTACGGATTTTATTTGTTTTATATATTTTTTCTTTTAAACCGCCAAATTCGTTCCAAATGATGGAGGGTATTCAAACTTCGGCCCGGGCGAACATACAGCTTTTTTAGTTGTTTTACTAAATTTCTTCTTACTATCAATAACATTGCCAGTGAAATATTGAAAATTGCAACATTTCAACACTTCACTACCAATGTGTTTAGCATGAGTTGTACACAAGCAATAATGGAACCGTTAACTGTTGCCGATATTAAGATGGCATTTTTTGGGGGCGGCTTCAATTAATCACTCAATAACCGACAACTTGAATAAATTTACTTTCATATCAGGATAATTACACATTACGACACAGAGCCATAAATTATTATGGCCAACAATGGCAAAGAATTATTCACAGAATTGGATCGAAATTGAGGAAACTTTGTAACCTCAATAATGCCAACTGGCTAAATATAGATACTAAATTACGAAAGGAAAGATGACATTTAATTTATGAGCAATTTAAGTAATTAAAAGGGAATATGTATATATAGGGAAGATATATTTTGGAATAAATAATGGAACGTTTAAAATAGATTAATGAAAAAAATGGGAAGAAATAAATTATGGAAAATGGGCGTAGGTGAATATTGATACAATGTGACAAAAAAAAAACAGGAACAGGTTCGACTGTATGTTACGTCACGCCACTATGTGTATATATAATGAGCTGTCACGAGAATAATTTTAAAAGCTGTCGGACGAGTGGCTTAGGCAGCATGTGAGGGATTTTAACATCAAATAGGATGAAAAATATACCGGGTGAGATGAAAAAAACTGCAATCAACTTCAGACTGCTCTCATTTTTAAGCCACTCGTCCAACAGCTGTTAAACTTATTCCAGTGACAGCTCATTATATAGTTTACAAGCGTACAAAAGCATTTTAGTGAGAATTTTCTAGAAAAAATGTTATTCGTGATGGAATTCAAGCGTGATAGTATGATTTCTTTATATTTGGCTGGAAAACCACAAGTGGCTATCGTTAGAGCACTCCAGCATTTAAATGTGAATAAATCTTTTGTGTAGTGTATCATCGCTCGTTACCGTGATATTGGTAGCGTAGACGTCAAGGAAGAGGACGTAAGAAAACATCAGCAGAAATGGTTCGAAAAGTAAAGTAGCGACTTGATCGAAACTCGCGCCGCAG
Source organism: Musca domestica (assembly GCF_030504385.1). Taxonomy (NCBI): domain Eukaryota; kingdom Metazoa; phylum Arthropoda; class Insecta; order Diptera; family Muscidae; genus Musca; species Musca domestica. The sequence goes on along the minus strand of NW_026712283.1, from coordinate 770,485 downwards.
TGGCCGCAAAATGGCTCGTGAGCTAAACATATTGCAATATTCCATTCGGCAAATATTGAAAAATCAGCGCGGTGTAAAGTCATTGAAATTCCAAAAAGTGCACGAACATACACCGCAACAGAAAGAAAATAGACCCAAAAGAGCTAAAGAGTTGCTTCGCTTGGCCGAAAGTGGTGAACTGTCGAATTTGGGTTTATCCGATGAGAAAAAAATTCGTTGCCCAGAACTTTGTAAACAAACAAAATGATCGTGTTTACTTGCCAAAGAGGTCAGCTGAAAATATGCACCTTCGGTTGGCCACCAGAACTCAAGCGCCGGGCATTTTGATGGTGTGGGCCGCTATAACAGCCGATTGTCGCTCTCCGTTCGTACTCATCGATCGTGGCATCATGAAAAATGCCGAATATTATGGCGAAAATATTATGGAGGGTTTTTTAAAGCCTTGGGTACGTAAATATTTTGGCCGCAGACCTTGGACATTCCAACAGGACTCAGCACCATCGCACTCAACACGTGCCACCCAAAAATGGTTACAAAATGAGGTTCATCGCTTCATTTCCAGCGCACAATGGCCACCAAAATCTCCGGATACCAAGCCGTTGGACTATTGTGTCTGGAGTATTTCGAAGCAAGGAAGCAAGGTCGGCACTAAAAGATACCACAGGGTCGATCACCTCAAGCAAGCACTTCGCCGGGAATAGGCCAAAATACCGCAGAACAACATTCGGGCAGCGTGTGACGGTTTCTTCGTCCGTTTGGTAGTCATAATTCGTGCCAAAGGTGCCCAATCGGAACAAATCTATATTTATTTAAAATTGGATGTTATTTCCGATATTTTTTGCTTTCATTTAATAAAATTAAAAAAAAATTAAAAAAATATGGCGTTTGACTCTGTTGCAGTTTTTTTTATCTCACCCTCTATATGGTGGACAACAATCGTAAAATCGGATATATGTATGGATGTATATCGAAGATATATAAAATCTGAACCGATCTCGATTATAATTGGTAGATGTATTTTCGTGCTGCATCTGATGTCCGGTATGAAATATCCTTGTTCTGGAGGGCGTATTACGCACTTGAGGGACTTTAACGCCAAATCCAATGAAACATATAGCTATATTTGAACCGAACTGAATTTGAAGTACTTGCTTCTGGCCTGAATTCTGTTGGAATTGCCAAATTGCAGCCCGTTTGGGCTGATATTAGCCATTAGGTGCACAATAAACCTGCAATCAGATAAAGATATATATGGGAGTTACATCAAAAGGTGAACCGATCGTGAAAAAAAAAATTACGCACTTATTTCTGAGCTGTATCTGATGTCAGGTAACAAAGATGGTTGTTGTGGAGTGCATATTACGCATGTGAGGGACGTAATCGGATGAAACATATATATGGGAGCCATAAATTGTACTTATTTCTGGCCTGAATTCCGTCGGAATTGCCAAAATTCAGCTCACTTGGGCTGATATTAGCCATTAGGTGCACAAAAAAATTAAAATCGGATAAAGATATATATGAGAGCTATATACAAATCTTAATCGATCTTAAAAAAAATTAGGCACTTTTTTCTGGTCTGTATTTGATGTCAAGTACCAAATATGATTGATGTGGAGTGCGTATACGCATGTAAGAGACTTAAAATGCCGAATCGGATGAAACATATATATGGGAACTATAGCTATACTTGAACCGATTTTCATCAAATTTGATGTAATTGCTTCTAGACTGAATTCGGTTGGATGTGCCAAAATTCAGGTCATTTTGGCTGAAATTAGCCATTAGGTGCACAATCAACATTAAATCGGATAAAGATATATATGGGAGTTATATCCAAATCTTAACACATCTTGAAAAAATGTCAGATACTTATTTCTGATCTGTATCTGATGTCAGGTACCAAAGATGATTGGTGTGGAGTCGACCAAATTTGATGTACTTGATTCTAGACTGAATTCGATTGGATGTGCCAAAATTCATTCCATTTGGGCTGATGTTAGCCCTTACAATAAACCTGAAAGCAGATACAAATAAATACGGAAGCTACATTCAAATCTGAACCGACAATGAAAAAAATTGTAGTCACTTATATCTCATCTGTATCTGATGTCAGGTGCCAAATATGAGGAACTTGAAACCACAAATCGGTGAGACATATAAATGGGAGCTATAGCTATTTCTGTACCTATTTTCACGAAATTCGATGTAATTGCTTCTAGACTGAATTCGGCTGGATGTGCCAAAATTTAGGTAATTTGGACTTATATTGGTGGTTTGGAGCACAATTAACCGTAATCGATTGAAGATATACAGGGTGAGATGAAAAAACTGCAACCAACTTCAGACTGCTGTCATTTCTATGCTACTCGTCCGACAGCTGTAAAAGTTATTCCATTGGCTGCACAATATATTGTTTACAAGTGTGCAAAAGCATTTTAGTGATTTTGATTTTCCAGAAAAAAGTTATTCGTGATGGAATTCAAGCGTGATAGTGTGATTTCTTTATATTTGGCAGGAAAACCACAAGTGGCAAGTGCACACCTGCATTTAAATGTGAATAAATCTTTTGTGTCGCGTACCAGCGCTCATTACCGTGACACTGGTAGCGTAGTCCGACGTCAAGAAAGGGAAGAAAACAGCAACATCAGCAGATGTGGTTCGATAAGTAAAGAAGAGACTTGATCGAAACCCGCGTCGCAGTGGCCGAAAAATGGCTCGTGAGCTGATCATATCGCAATATTCCATTCGGCAAATATTAAAAAATGAGCTTGGGGTAAAGCCATTGAAATTCCAAAAAGTGCAAGAACTTACACCACAACAGAAAGAAAATAGACTCAAAGGAGCTAAAGAGTTGCTTCACTTGATCGAAAGTGGTGAACTGCCGAAATTTAAATTGAAGCCGATTCTCACCAAAGGGTTCATCCTTGGGCCAAACAAATATTGTGAGGAAAAATTAATATCGATCAGATAATAAATGTGACCTGCATTTTGTTCTCAAAAATACATGGACAGACGGATGGACGGACAGACAGACTGACGGACATGCATAAATCGACTAAAAAAGTTATTCTCTGAAAATCCTCAAATGTAACTATGGGTCTATCTCGCTTCCCTCTACATGTCCCAAACAAATGCACAAAGACATAGTACCCTTACCACTGTAGAGTATAAACACTATTCGTAAAGGCAATGTTGGAAGAGACTTTTTTACTTCAACGGCTTTGAATAAGATATTTTTGAAACATTTGTTTCTTAAATGCAAATGATTTTTGGTGTTTGCCCCTGCTAAGTTTTAAGGCATAGGTTAAAGTTCTCCAAAACAAGATAACCACATTTCCCACGAAAATGAAGATAAATACCTTGAAATATAAGTTTCCATTTAAGGCAAACAAATTTTTATTTTTTTGTTCTTTCATTTAGAATTATAAATGTATATCTCAGGTATTATTTAATGATTTATTTGATTTTCAATGGCAAACTTTTTCGCATAACTCAATTGAAGTGAATGAGAGAAAAAAAAACCCGTTGTCGGTGGGAAGAGGCTATGGCAAAGAAACTTTTTAATCTTTGCGTTAAACTTTCGCTTTCATTCGTTCCGTTGCGTTGCGTTCATTCATTCATTTGAACACAAGTCAAATAAACTCTATGAACAAACACACACCGAGGACTGCCAGTGAAAACAAAACAAAAACTAAACCAAATAAAAAAATAAAAAAAGAACGCCCAGAAGATGAGAAAGAAACAAAAGTGAAACCTTAAACAAATTTCCAACTATAGCAGCAAAATTTCATTTCCTTGTGTGGATGCGCCATCCAAAACAACAGAGCGAACGCACGAATAAAGCACACGGGAAAAGCGCAAACAATAACTGCAAAGTGGAGTGGAGCGAAATGGAATGCAATACGCCGTTGCTTCTTTTTAGCTGCCTTTTTTTTTGTCCGGAATAAACAAAACAATAAAGCTGAATGCATTTTAAAATATCACGGCATTCAATGCTAATAAAAACCGCGAAAACAAAAGTTTTCCTTTTTTTTGTTGTTTGGAAACTTTGTAGCATAGCGTCAGAGTTGAGCATTTGTATCCGTTTTCTTTTGCCTTGAATAGGTGTAGGTGTGTGTGTGTGTGCGTGAGTGTGAACCTATATCGAAATTTATTTATTAATGTCAAGATAACTATAAATTACAATATTGCCACTTTTCATGAGAATTAGGTTAGATTCGAAGAACATAATTCTGGCCTTCCGAAATGGACTAGGAAATTCCCAGAAATTTCATCAAACTACCTAATTGATGCCAAGACATGTAGGCAGCTATTGGAAAATAGGGCAATAGTTTTTTGAAGAAATTAAGAAGCTAAAATAATTAATTGCAAATGTTGTTGCAAAATGATCAGGCTTTATCCCTTTATTGTTGTTTTTATAAAAACCACGTTCGTTTATTAGTGGAGAACGATGGTAATGTTTACCAGGGGGCAAGGCAGGGAATACCTAGGTTTCGGAAAGAGCCACCAATCCTTATCAGTTCCCTTTTTTTGTCTGGGATATTCTCCCCAGAAGTTATTTTATTTTAAAAATAACTTCCATGACAAAAAACATTTTTTACCCAAGTGACGAGATCGATAGATATTGGATAGAACAAAGAAAACAGAGAAGATTTTCTACGAGATTTTCCAATATTCCGCAGATAATAAATGTGCTCTAAGAGTATGGGCACATAAATTTCAGATTTTCCTGCGAAACTTGGAAGACTCTGACAATGCACATGGTCCCAAGCCATAACAAAAACCAGTAGGGAAAGGTGAAAAGCCGGGCAGGACCGACTATATGACACCCTACACCACTATGCGTATTTTGTAGAGCTACCACAACAAAACAAAAATTATTTATTTGGGAATTTTAAATTTGACAGAATTATTTTTGGGCTGTATCTGATATTTGGTACCAAAGACCGTTGTAGTGGAGTGCACATTACGCATGTGAGGGACTTTAACACCAAATCGGATGAAACATATGTATGGGAGATAAGCCATATCTGAAATGATTTTCCCAAATCTGATGTACTTGTTATACCCTACAACACTATGTGTTGGGGGTATTATAAGTTTGATTGGGCCAAAAATTATGTAACACCTCGAAATATTGGTTTCCCACATAGGAAAGTATATATGGATCTTCCTATCTCGCCGAGCTGAGTCGATCTAGCTATGTATGTCCGTCCGTCCGTCTGTCCATGTTAATTTGTAATCACTCTGCAGGTCGCTATAATTATTCTGACTGGTTCTATAATTATTCAAACTGTTTACCTTGAATGGGCTAATATTGCCCATTTCGTAAAGGACCTAAATTAATATGATATAAACATTGCGATGTGCCGTTTGAATTATATCGACTACTTCCTTCACTTTGTAAAAGATATGTGATAATTTTGTAGAAAATGCGAAAATGGACAATATCGGTCCACTCGATCAAGTACCTCCCCCACAAAGGGTCAAAAATTCGAATATTTACAATTCTTATAAAATGTGATGTAAGAGTCCGATTGTCTTTCAAATTTCACACATCCCAATATTTATATAACTCAAGGTCTAGTGTCAAGATGGAATATATCGGTTCACTCCTTCTGGTAACTTCCCCACAAAAGGTCGAAATTCTCAAAAAAAAAAAAAAAAAAAAATATTTTCTGCACAGAAAGGGAACCCATAATCCGGTTATGCTCTAATTTTAAAAATCCTATTATATGCGTCAGTGCTAAGTCTGGTTCGGAAATAGATAATATGGGTCCACTCTACCAAGTATTCCCCCACAATGGGTCAAAATTTTGATTGATCCGATTGTATTCAAATTTCACACATCCTACTACAGAACAGAATATATCGATCCACTCCTTCTGGTATTTCCCCACAAATGGTCAAAAATTTTAATATCCCTGAAGCTCATAAAATGCGATATTAACATCCGATTTCATTCTGACTTGGAACATTATCACTAGATCTGTTATAAAGATGATAAAGATCGAACCACTCCTTCTGGTACCTCCCCCACAAAGGGTCTAAGTTTTTAATAGCCAAAACGATTATAAAATCCGAAATAAGTTTCCGGTGCTTTTCATATTCCACACATACAATTACTTCTACTAACACAAGATATGCTATAAAGATGTGATATATCGGTCCGCTCCTTCTGTTAACTCCCCCACAAATGGTCAAAACTTGGAATATTCATGAAGCTCATAAAACGCGAAATCAACATCCGATTCCATTTAGACTTGGTATATTTCAATATTTCCATCACTACAAGATCTGTTATTAATATGTTGGAGATCGGGGCAGACTTTCTGGTATCTCTCCCAAAACGAGTTACAATTTCGAACAATTGTATCTCTCATAAAATGTGAAATAAGCATCCGAATCTCATAAAATTTAACACATCCCAATGAGATATATGGAGAGAGGGATCATATTTTTAATAACAAAACGCCCCAAAGGTGCGAAATAAGCGTCCGATTCTTTGCAAACTTCACACGTCTCAATATTTCTACTAGTTCAAGATATGGTGTGAAGATTCTAGATATCGGCCTAGCCCTTGTGGTAGGTACCTCCCCCAAAAACGATCACAATTTAAAATACTTAAATCTCTCAAAACTTGCGAAACAAATCAGTGATTCCGGAACCTGGTATATCCTAATATTACCCTAAATTAGAGATTTGATGTGAATGAAGTTTTCTGCCCACTTCCTCTATAAAATTATGATTTACAATTATATGCATAAAATTTAAAATCAATGTTTTGATTTTCTCTACAGTTGCCAGGTCCTAAAATTTTTATTAGATGAAGTAGTCTAATTCGATCCACTATATCTGGCACCTCACGTACATTTCAATATTCTCTAAAAATGATTATATCTCAAATCAAGGGATATAGTCCAAATATAGCACGCTGTAATATTTATATCAGATATCGGAGAGGAGATGGACAATATTGGCCAACTCTATGACATAATTTCAAAAGAGAAATCTTGCCAAATGGATTTAGACTTGGGGTCTTCTAACATATTGCAGTGGTGTCGGGTGTCACATGGGCGGCCCGCACAGCTATAACCTTTGCTTCCTTGTTTTTTTATTATTTTCAATATTTAATGAATATCTTCTTCATATCTTCTCAATTCTTATATTTATAATTTATTATTTCTCGGTCATTCAACTCACACAACCATCTTTAAGCTTAAATCAACTTTATGCCAAGAGTTTAAAATGTTTGTGCCAACTCACTTTGGTCCCTCATGATTATGATGAATGCGTAACCCTCCATCACATCCAACTACCAAAGTAGCACTTTTAATTTGTTTTACGCTTGAATGAGGTGCTACATTAAATTTATTATGAATAACACAAGGAAACTTCTCGTTTCGTGTCAAATTATGTGTCCCCGTAATGGTTTCTTTTTAGATTTACAATCGAAAAGTTTCAGGGATTTCTGTCCGCAAAACCCCTGGCCAGAAGAAGTCAAGCCAAAGTTAAGTACGCCAAAGGAAAAGATTCCCCACTAAAATAAAGCATTTTAAATGAATGAAGAACATAGAGAAACAAAAGGTAAATTCGGGAAGAAGGGAAAGAAGAAGTTGGAGGAAGAACAACCGAAAAAATAAAATTTATTTAATATCTGCACGTAAATAAAGTGTAAATTAATAATTAACTATTATAACTTTCTTATACATCCGCACAGTCGTCGCCAACGTCATCAGAGTCCTGGAGCCCAGGACTTTGTCTAATGGCCGCTGTATTTTTCCCATTCATTTGTTTGTGTGTGTGTCCCTTACAACGTAATGGTCTATGAGTGTTTGTTTGCCGCCAGTCTATCCGTTTGTCTGCCTGTCTGCCGTTTCGCCTTCACACTCCCGTGTCTACCAGCTTTAGCGGAACTATAATCTCAAAGTTTCCCTTAATGGTAATACTTCTGCCTTATGCTGGATATTTGCTAAGAACATTTGTCGTTTTGTGTAGTTTAAGATAGAACAAAGTAACGAATAAAATCTCTTGAAATTCTTCTTCTACTTCTTCGTTCAGATATTCACTCCGGTTGCAGCAGATGAAAAGTTTGCCGTTTCCTCTTCACTGGCAGCTGGAGGAAAAAGTTCAGAAGGTAACTGTGTTTTTTTTTTTTCTCCAATTCGTTTCATTTAGTTGCCAAAAACGAATGAAAGAAGCAGAGGAGGAGGAGAAGAAGAAAAAAAAGTTCCTTAATGTTGAAATACGATAGCAGTGGATTTGAAGGATTTATGTAGTTTGGTCATATGCTTGTAACATAAGGTCAAAGCAATTCATTGTAGTTGGGAATAAAAATAATGGCAAATACTTGGCATTCAAATTGGAAGATGTAGCTTAGCAGGGAGTAATTGAAAGTGGAATGGCGAATTTTTGTTATCTCAGAAGGCCTAGATTCAGAGCCAAATAAATAATATATCCTGGGATTGGAAAGTCTAGGGACTAGAAGTCATTTCAGTCGCCCATATGTGGTCACCTACAAGGGGGACTCCTTTCTGTCGCCACCTATAGGTGGTGGCCACCTATGGAAACTCTCTTCAGTCGCGATCTGTAGGTAGTGGCCACCAATGGGGACTCCCTTCAGTCGCCACCTAGTGGGCCACCTATAGAGACTCCTTTCAGTCGCCTATAGGTGGTCGGCCACCTTTGGGGACTCCTTTCAGTCGCCTATAGGTGGTCGGCCACCTATAGAGACTCCTTTCAGTCGCCTATAGGTGGTCGGCCACCTATAGAGACTCCTTTCAGTCGCCTATAGGTGGTCGGCCACCTATAGAGACTCCTTTCAGTCGCCTATAGGTGGTCGGCCACCTATAGAGACTCCTTTCAGTCGCCTATAGGTGGTCGGCCACCTATAGAGACTCCTTTCAGTTGCCTATAGGTGGTCGGCCACCTATAGTCGGCCACCTATAGAGATTCCTTTCAGTCGCCTATAGGTGGTCGGCCACCTATAGAGACTCCTTTCAGTCGCCTATAGGTGGTCGGCCACCTATAGAGACTCCTTTCAGTCGCCGATAGGTGGTCGGCCACCTATAGAGACTCCTTTCAGTCGCCTATAGGTGGTCGGCCACCTTTGGGGACTCCTTACAGTCGCCTAGGTGGTAGGCTACCTATGGGGACTCCTTACAGTCGCCTATAGGTGGACGGCCTATAGGTGGTAGGGACTCCTTCCAGTCGCCTATAGGTGGTCGGCAACCTATAGGGACTCATTTCAGTCGCCTATAGGTGGTCGGCAACCTATAGGGACTCCTTTCAGTCGCCTATAGGTGGTCGGCCACCTATAGGGACTCCTTTCAGTCGCCTATAGGTGGTCGGCCACCTATACGGACTCCTTTCAGTCGCCTGTAGGTGTCGGCCACCTATTGGGACTCCTTTCAGTCGCCTGTAGGTGGTCGGCCACCTATTGGGACTTCTTTCAGTCGCCTGTAGGTGGTCGGTCAATTATTGGGACTCCTTTCAGTCGCCTGTAGGTGGTCGGCCACGTATAGGGGGACTACTTTCAGTCGCCTATAGGTGGTCGGCCACCTATGGGGACTCCCTTCGCCACGTATAGGTGGTGGCCAGCTATAGTGACTCCTTTCAGTCGCCTATAGTGACTCCTTTCAGTCGCCTATAGTGACTCCTTTCAGTCGCCTATAGTGACTCCTTTCAGTCGCCTATAGCGACCCCTTTCAGTCGCCTATTGCGACTCCTTTCAGTCGCCTATAGCGACCCCTTTCAGTCGCCAATTGCGACTCCTTTCAGTCGCCTATAGCGACTCCTTTCAGTCGCCTATAGCGACCCCTTTCACTCGCCTATAGCGACTACTTTCGAGTCGCTTATAGCGACTCTTTTCAATCGCCTGTAGCGACTCCTTTCAGTCGTCTATAGCGACTTCTTTCAAGTCGCATGTAGCGACATTCGGCTGCCAATAGGGACTCCCTTCAGTCGCCTATAGCGACTCCATTCTGCCGCCTATAGGGGCTCCTTTTCGCCTATGGTGACTCCTTTTCCATTGCGTATTGGGGCTTCTTGCTATATCCTATATCCTTGCTATATCCTATTCTGTCGTTTAAGGGAAGTAGTTTTTGGACGTCTATAGAGGCTCATATCAGGTCATTCACAGAGATTTGTGTTTGCAAGGATTAAAACTGGTTTGACCCCTTTTTCACATTTCCTCCTCGATTCCTTGAACTTCACCCAAAACTTTTGCCATCTTCTAAGTCTGCAGCCTCCACAAGACTAAGATAAATTAATTCTGATAAAACTTATGGAACTTATATAATATTTACCCCTCCCTTGGCAGCTAAGTTTTTGTAGGGCAATTTCTAGAAAATGAAATTGATTCAAATGCAAGTTTTGCAAACTTAAAGTATTCTCCACTATTCTCTGGCTGTCGTTTGTTCCTCTTGTTTTTTGTCTTTTTCGCCTGTTGTTGCCAACAACTCCATTAAACATAATTAAAATTTTGTATCAAACGGCACAGTCCATTTAGTTATGGTAGCACCAATGCCATTAGTTAGACATTGAGCCAATTGAATAGAAAACTTCATTACGTTGAGGGACTGGGAATGGGGACGATATGGCTAATTCTCTGACAGTGGATACTGTTTTTTGGATGACAATGGGAATGGATTAGTTCGAATGTTCAAATGGTGGTAAATTTCTATTGATGCCTTATCTTAAAGTCCTACCAAAACTTCGAATGTTTGAGTTATCAATTTTATATTATATGGAACCTGACACTAACCCATGAACAGTTTTCTGAAATTTTTTTCAAAAGGAAAAGTCGATGTTTTTTGGCAGCTGTGTAAAATTAAAGCCCAATGCAGGACAACACGTTTTAACAGAAAACAATTTTGAAAATTTTTAAAAAAATGTGTATCCTACACCCCATAATGTATGCAAGTTGTTCCCTCCAATCATTCATTTAAACAAATTTTGAAAATAAATTTCCATTTCCGTTTTGTTCGCAGCTTGTTTCACTGTTAACTAGACCAACCTCTTTCATGTACAGTGGTGGCCATATCATATGCACCTGATATCTAACCTTTACCAAAAACCGTGAAAAAATTTTCTGAAAACAAAATTATGCAATTATTTTTTTAAATATTATTTTTTATTGCTTGTAGTTTAAGAAAAAAACATATACTCCATAGATATTCAATTCATTTATAAAAAAAAAATTAGAAAAAGATATTCAGTCTTATTATGAAGTGGCCAAAACATATGCAACTAATTAAATCGAGCTCAGTAAAGTGCAAATAAAGTTAATATTTTGTTGCAAATCCGTTGTTGTCGATTACAGCCTGACATCTTCGAGGCATTGACGCTATATGATTGTCAATGACGCTTTTTGGGATTGATTTCCAGGCATCTTCCAGCCGGCAAAATAAAACATCTAAACTTGTACAATTTTCTCGATCAATTTTTTTGTTTACAATTTCCCACAGATTCTCTATTGGGTTTAAATCTGGGGATTGGGGTGGCCATTCCATTACCGTAACTCTATTATCGGCAAACCACGATTTGACCACCTTCGAAGCGTGTTTGGGGTCGTTGTCCTGTTGAAAGACCCACCGCAATGTCATATTATATTCTGCGTATGCGAGCATTACCCTTTGCAATATGTCTTTATACATAAATCTATCCATAATACCAACAATTCTATGCAGTGGGCCAACTCCAGCACCAGAAAAACAACCCCACACCATTATATTGCCCCCTCCATGATTGACCGTTTTTTTACAGTAACGTGCTTCGAGTCGTTTTCCTTCTGGTCGCCTTACATAGCACATGCCATCGCTACCAATGATGTTAAATTTGGACTCATCACTAAATAATATAGTTCTCCATTTACTTTCTGTCCAATTTATATGAGCTTTAGCAAATTCCAAACGCTTTTTCTGGTTTCGCTTGAATATCAGTGGTTTTTTTGCAGGACGTCTTGCGCAGAGGGAGGCTTGTAAAAGTCTTCTACGGATGGTGCGAGCAGAAACTGGCAACTGAAATCTTTCCACTATCTTAGAGGATGATATAAATGGGTCTTTTTTCACGTGTCTGATTATTAATTTGTCCGTCCGATCGCTTGTTTTTCGACTTCGACCACCACGGTGTATAACAGAGACTTGTGAATTTTTTTTGTAATTATTAATGATGCGCGATATGGAGCTTTTATGAACGGTATATTTCTCGGCAATACATTTTTGTGATAATCCAGAAGAATACGCAGTCACAATTCGTTGTCTGAGCTCAAGTCCAAATTTATCGCGTGCCATTTTTGAACAAACTCTATTTTAGCTTTGTGAAAAAAGCAACGCAATAAAAATGTGAAGGTAGCTTTAAATCTCTTTACGTAGTGTCTCTAGCTAATAATAAGAAGAACAATAGAACAAACGAAATTGTAAAAATGCCGTTATTTAAACCAAATATATAAAGTTGCATATGTTTTGACCACACCAAATTTCATATTTGTCAACAAAACACCTGTAAACATAGAGATGTAAACAAAAGATGCACATTTTGATAATAATTTGAAATCGTAAGAACGTATTGACTATAATTAACCCATCTTTATATACTTCGTTGTGAAATTTACAAATTTATATAGCCTTTTAACGTAGATGAATCTTAGTTGCATATGATATGGCCACCACTGTATCTGCCAAAGCTTACACATAAAACATTTTTATGAGATATGTGTAGGTGTGTGTGTGTGTTCGTGTGCATATCTATCCATGTATGCGTTATTGGGCTAATAACGTATTTGTAGTCACGTATTTGCGGCTTAAAATGCTAATCATAATTATATTTTTTGTTCACTCTATCTCTTTCCCTGCCTCCATCTATCTCTCTCCATCTCTATCTCGCACACACACACACGCTCACTATTTGTGGGTGTTTCCACATCCTGTCGAACGAACAGTTAACTCATCTAACATAGTCATCGTAGTAGTATGGCTGTGGAACGCGTAATTCATGCACCAACACCAGCAGAATGCCAATGTGTGAATGTAGTTTTGTCGAATGCGATTAGTTTAGCTTTGCATGGACCAAAGTTGTCGGGGCCAGGGGCTCGATGTAGTATTTGTGCAATGGCGCTTGTAATTTGTCTGTGGTGATCCGTGATGGAGCGTATAGACGCAAATCACTGTTTTAAACAAACACACACTCACACACACACACATACACATAGAAATGCAGTCGAGCAAACACATTTGAGGATTCCGAAAAAAATATTTAGTAGTAAAATATCCATAATTTGACCTTATGTGGCGTATACGTGATATTGATTTAGTTTGCACATTCATACGCCTCAGATTAATGCCCAAAACACACACACGCACACACACACACACGAAAATTCCCCAAAGTGATGACCAACACCACCACCGCCATCACTGCCACCACCAACACAAAAGGTAACTTAATTCATCCAAAAATTTGAATTTAAAACACAAAACGTTATTTGCTGTGGGGATTTTGATTTGTGTAACATTTGTTGGCGTCGTAATTTGAAAGTCGATACCTGTGTGTGCTCAGAGTTTTGTGTGTGTGCGAAGGCCAATGGCAAAATGTGAAATTGTTTAATGAAAAAAAATATCTATATTTTATTAGTTTTTAGTTTATTATGAACCACATATGAAATCGATATACAAATGGGAACTCTATATTTGTGCACCAAATATCGTGAATAAAATTCAATATTAGATTGATTATTTAGATGTGAAGGCGGGGGATAATTTTTAGAGGTTGTAAGAAGAGAAAAGAATGAAGCTTGTTTTATCGAGTACTAGTATTCGAACATTATATATTGATTGTAAGGAGCAACGAGCTATGCACTCCGAATCGCAAATTGTGAAAGTGGACCAAGAGGGTGAGATGAAAAAACTGCAACCAACTTCAGACTGCTGTCATTTCTAAGCCACTCGTCCGACAGCTTTTAAAAGTATTCCAGTCACAGCTCATTATATTGTTTACAAGCATAGAAAAGCATTTTGGCGAGAATTTTCTAGAAAAAAAGTTATTCGTGATGTAATTCAAGCGTGATAGTGTGATTTCTTCATATTTCGCTGGATAACCAAAAGTGGCTATTGTCAGAGCACTCCTGCATTTAAATGTGAATAAATCTTTTGTGTCTCGTACCATCGCTCGATACCGTAATACTGGTAGCGTAGCCCCATGTCAAGGAAGTGGACGGAAGAAAACAGCAACATCAGCAGAAATGGTTGGAAAAGTAAAGAAGCGACTTGATTAAAAACCCGCATCGCAGTGGCCGAAAAATGACTCCTGAGCTGAACATATCGGCAAATATTGAAAAAATTAGCTTGGGGTAAAGCAATGGAAATTCCACAAAGTGCAAGAACTTACACCGCAACAGAAAGAAAATAGACTCAAAAGAGCTAAAGAGTTGCTTCGTTTGGCCAAAAGTGGTGAACTGCCGAATTTGGTTTTCTCCGTCTCCGATGAGAAAACATTCGTTGTCCAGCAGTTTGTCAACAAACAAAATGATCGTGTTTACTTGCCGAAGAGGTCAGCTAAAAATGTGCACCTTCGGTTGACCACCAGAACTCAAGTTCCGGCCATTGTGATGGTGTGGGCCACCATAACAGCCGATGGTTGCTCTCCGCTCGTATTAATCGACCGTGGCATCAGAATAAATGCCGAATATTATTGCGAAAATATTCTGGAGGGTGTATTGAAGCCTTGGGCACGAAAACATTTTGGCCGCAGACCTTGGACATTCTAACAGGACTCAGCACCATGGCAAGAATTGTTACAAAATCAGGTTCCTCGCTTCATTTGCAGAGCACATTGGCCACCAAAATCTCCGGATACTAATCCGATAGACTGTCGTGTCTGGGGTATTTTGAAAAGCAAGGTTGGCACTAAAAAATACAAAAGTGTCAATCACCTCAAGCAAGCGCTTTGCTGGAAATGGGCCAAAATACCCGAGATCAACATTTGGGCAGCGTGTTACGGTTTCACTGGCTGTTTGAAGGCCATTTCGAACAAATCTGAACTTATTCTAAAATTTGATGCTATTTCCGACATTTGCACAGTGCACATTTTTGGTAAATGTGGAAATATTCGAGATGTGCCGGATATAGCGGACCAAAATATTCCACTTCATCTAATACAGATAAAAATATTGGTATATGCAAAATTTAAATCCAATTTTGTTCGAAACAATAAATTCCGATAAATTACATACTCGTATTTATATTAGATTTATAGTTGAGAGAAATATTAAAATATATAAAGTTGTATAGAATCGCCGACTTGTTTCGCAAGTTATGGCAGATATGGGTATTGTGACCCTTTGCGGGTGAGGTACCCGACAGGGTTGATAGATATCTATCATCTTCATAACAGATTTTGCGTTAGAGAGTTAAATGCATATTTCCATAATAATCCTCTGTGGGTTCCACAGCAGATCTGGTGTAAGTAAAAATAATGTCATGTGCAAAATTTGTAAAGATCCGGATGCTTATTTCGCCTTTCATGAAAATTTTAGTTATTCAAAATGCTGACCCTTTGTGGAGGAGGTATTAGAAGGAGTGGACGGATATATTACATCTTCACGGAAGATTTTGTGTTAGTAGACTGACTCTTTGTGGGGGAGGTACCAGAAGGAGTGGGACGACATATCCCACCCTCACAGCAGATCTTGTCCTAGTGAAAATTATGGGATATGTGAAATTATAATTATAGTCGTTTTGTTTATTTATAATGTTGACCCTTTCGGAAGAGGTACAAGGAGGAGTGGACCGATTTATTCCATCTTCACATCAGAACTTGGGTCAATACAAATATTGTGATAGGAAAAATTTGAAGACTATCAGACTCTTACATCATATTTGACCCTTTTTGGGGGAGGTACTTGATGGAGTGGACCAATATTGTCCATTTTCGCACCTGACAAGCACTGATACAAATATTAAGATTTGTAAAGCAAAATAGGAGCAAAATAGGATTATCCTTTCTTTTTCTGCACCCTTAAAATACACCAAATCATTAGTTTATTTATGCAATAATACATTTTCAATGTACTGGAATGTGGACTGGTGTACATAAAGGCAGTAGACAAAAACATTAAGTTCGGCCAGGCCGGACTTTTAGTACCCTCCACCTTGGGGTAAAGGCAACATTTTTATATATATATCATATACCAGGATAATGCAGTAAAACATATCAAAAAACCATAAAGAGAGTTAGGCCGTTGTTTGCAGACCACACCAAAACGGGAACCTCTATAAACAACTTTATACATCAAGGATTTTCACCTACCAAATCTTCTTAATTATCCAATTTGAAACAATTCCGTAGGAAAAGTGTGACTAGGATTATCAAATTACCGAATATCGGTGGGTTTCGTTATATGTGCCCCATGGAAAACGTGGACCTATACACGCTATGTTCCGACACTGGAGCTACAACCCATTATGATCTACAATACCAATTTTTAGACAAACCGGCGAAAAAATTTTGCAAAAATTATCAAAATACCAAATATTAAGAGGCGCTGTTATATGGAGGCTATACCAAAACGTGGACCGATATAACTCATACCAACCATCCTAGACACAATACAAATTCTTCTGCTAAATTTTGAAGCTCTACGTCAAATAATGTGGGCTGTATCGTGATTTCAACAGACAGACAGACAGACAGGCGGACAGACAGACGGACAGACAGACGGGCATTGTTAAATCGACTTAGAATTTTATGCTGATTATAAATATATATACTACTACGAATATTTAGGGGTGTTACAAACGGAATGACAAAGTTAATATACCCTCCTTTCCAAGGTGGAGGGTATAAAAACACCCAAAGTAGTCTACTTCGAGTGACTGCCTTCATATCGTTTTCTTTCCGATTTCTTTAGAAAATTTGGCATTAGTTCGTTTTAATCTCTTATTTATGTCACCCTCATTTATTATTTATTATAATTGTATAAAACATGATGACGAAAGTCAGAAAAACAATAGAAAATAAATAAAAATATGTTAAAAGATTTGAAACAATATTGTTAAAGCATTTTAGACGCAATTTCCTTTGCATTTGAACACCCTCTTCAAATAAATGCCATGCAATTCTATGGCAATTATAAATGCCCTTTGTTCACAGCGTAGACCGTAAACATAAAGAGAAAAGCAAACAGACAATTTGCATTGATATTTACAATGACAAACATTTCAAAGGCACACACAGTCATACCGAACACATTCGAGTCCGATGGATTATGGATTATTTACATCTCTCACTAAAAAAAATGTGCGTATGTATGTGGTGTCTACGCAATCACAAATAAATTCTAGAATGCGTTTAATATAAATGTGCAAGTATGTATATATGGCTATGTGTGTGTGGATGTAGTGAACATATAATTTGATACGTTGTCTGTGTAATTTTTATTTGTTTTATCTATTAATGGCATTTAATTAATAGCACTTTGTGTCCATGTCTCTCTCTTTTTTTTTGCGTAATATTTACAAATGAGCAGATATAGATTCGCTTCGTTTCGTTTCCATTTTTTCATCATATCAATTCATTTTAATTACAAAATAAATGAGTGTTTAATGAAGTGATAGCTAATGTTGGGTATATATCGACTTTTGGAATTTATATACCTTTATCTTTATGGCTGTGGAGGTTATTTTTGTTTTTGATAGGTCAAAACGGCGTCTCACTGAAATTACTATTTTGTATCGCATGTGTTTTTGGTCGAAATACGTTTCAATATATTTTGATTCAATCTTACGATGTCCGTTTGTCCCTATAACTTAAATTATATTTGAACATGCGTATTATTTTCTCATTTAATCGGTATCGTTCTGTTAAAAGTAGTGCTCCAATCCTTTTCGTACCTAGCCAAAAAAAAAAAAAAAAACACAATAGCATTTTTTAATTATAACACTCATAAAATGTGAAAAAGTATCCAATTTTTTGGATAGTATGGTATGGTATTTAAAGATCGCATTGGATACTACCTCTCATAAGACAAAAAGAGCTTCCACGTCTTCGTATATCCTCCATATAACCTCCCGGCATTCGGCTTTTTAACGATTTTAGCTACATTTTTCAACAAAATAATCTCCATCTTGACATTCGGAGTCCGAGATAGACACTGCCTTCCCGGACAGATAATGGGCAAAAGAGTTTCACGTTTTCGTATAGCTCCATATAACAGTTACATATGATATTCAAAATTTTTATAGTTTATGCGGATTTTTTTTTAAATTTAGCAACTTCCTTCCAAATACTGGAGCGTATAATATCGGATCAACCGAACTTGGTTTATTTTTACTTATTTTTCTGAAATCTTTTCCCATCAATGATAACTGTTTTTCACTATGTTCATAATTCCACTGAACCCCACAAAGGGTCACAATAGTAATAAATCTAATTTAATAAAAACTCAACATGGGAATTTCTTCAATTTTTGCAAATGACACTATTCCTGTCTAAATTTAAAATTCAAAGCTGCGAAAAAATAAACTCTCTTTTCATATTCGTCAACGAAATTAGCATAAAAAATCCAGAAATTCGAATTTTGGAATTCGCTTCTAAGTTATTTTCAGCGTTTCGGTAAAATGGAAATGTTGGTATTTTTTCACAGAAAGTAGTGGTCCATTCTACCCGCTGTCCTCAACTTTAACTTCATGCGAAATTTCGTGTCCTTTGGTTTATATTTGTGACCCTTATAACGACTACAAAATCAGGAACATTTTTAGTTGTTGGTCCATTTCAACCATTAAAGATATTGCGGACATTTTTAAAAAACAATTGTCCTAGCCCTTCTGAGCCTAACCCTACCCTTATGAAAATTTTAGTGTGAATCGGACGATAATTACAAAAACCCCAACCTGTGTTGTAAAGTGAAAAAGTATTACACTATATACACTTCAATATTATAAGTCAAATTGAATAAATCGCATGCGAAAAGAAATATGAAACAAATACAAATTATAGCAAAATACTACGAAATCTATATTAACCGCATTATTGGCATCTTTTCTGCGAATTTTTAGATTTTATAATTTTATGCCGGTTCAGCCATTCTTTTGAAATAAGCATTCTAGCTAGCATCCCCTTCTTTTGTATATATACATTTTATATATATTTCGCTTTATATATCCGATCGGCATCTACGCAACGTTCAGAATTGACCTTTACGTCTATTTAATATTTAATCGCCGGGACTAAAAATATTCGCGGTTTAATAAAAAAATTGACTTTTATATAACGCTTCGCTACGCTTCTATTCTGACCCTAACCACTGCTCCATTTTCAATATCGTGAGAATTGGGCCAAAATGTCGACCTTTAGCGTGATTACAAATCCATATATACATCCCTTTGTGGGAAACCAATGTTTCGAGGTGTTACATCATTTTGGCCCAATCAAACTTATAATACCCCCAACACCTAGTGTGTTCAAAGATGCCCGCAATATATTTAGGGGTTGAAATGGACCAACAACTTAAAATTTTATATCTTTAGCAAAGTCGATGCTTGTAAATTGTTGTAATTTGTTTGTCCAAGTCAATATATTGAACCTTTTAGCAATTTTTTTTTTAAATTTGTCCTAGATACTATTTTTAAAGTAATCGAGGATTTTAAAAAGCCTTGGAATTTTAAGAATATATTTCATTGACAATAAACAGTTTTAATATTCTATTCAAAAATTGCATATTTTTGTTTCTTCTTAGAAAATGCCAGAAATTGTGATATTTTAATTTTAATGACTTCATACCACAAAACTTGTGGATGTTGTAATCCATAGGATTTTTTAAAAATATTTTTTTATAACAGTGTGGCTTGTTTGTTCGGGATACCGTAGTATTTTGTTGTTGCAAAATGGTCAGGCTTATCCCTTTATTGTTGTTTTTATAAAAACAACGTTTGTTTATTAGTTGAGAACGATGGTAATGTTTACCAGGGGGTAAGGTAGGGAATTCCTAGGTTTCGGAAAGAGCCACCAATCCTCATCAGTTCCCTTCTATGACAAAAAACATTTTTTACCCAAGTGACGAGATCGTAAGCTCAATAGAAGAGGAACCAAAGAATTAAATAAAACTAAAATTCTTTTGGAAAGTCTTCTAAATCTTACAACCGCACTTATAAACATTTTCATCTTTCTCCACTTGTTATGCTTTCGTTCAACCTGAACGAAGTAGCATAACCATGTAAGTTGGTTTTGTCTGTTACAACAAAAAACCCCTTCGTCGACCGTGCCTTGTCTATAAATAGAACAGTGTGGCTTGTTTGTTCGGGATACCGTAGTATTTTGTTGTTGTTTTTTTTTATAAATTTCGGGAGCTAAAATCATTTATTTTAAATTAAGAAAAATTAATTCTTAAAAAATATTTCTTAGACTGTCTAGAATTTTTTTAAGTGCAGCTACTAATTTTTATGAAAAGTTTTAGATTTCGTTCCAGAAATTAAAGAAAAAATGTAAAGACTCCATGACAGAAATTCATCAAAATAGCGAATATCGGAAGGTACACTTATGTGGGAGCTCTACGTCCACTTAACTCTCAACTCTTCTAAATACCAAAAACGATAGCAAAACATGCATCTTATGCGGCCAGTTCTTTTTAAGGATATTTCCTATTTGCAGCCGTTATATTAGGACTATATAAAAACATTAATCTATGTGGCCCATTTTTATACTTTCCACCTTGAAAACTTGATCATTCCGTTTGTAACATTTACCCACGATTTTTTCAAAATGTTCATTTAAGACTCGTAATAGATAACAATCGTTGTAATATAAAGTTCTCTATATAGGTACCCCTTTTTGGTATGGTCCCCATACAACGCTTGGGATATAAGGAAATGTTAGACTTTACAGATAATGTTAAAACATCAAATTGTGCAAATACCGAATATTGTCAAGTTTCAGTTTTTTGGGCTATAAGAATACATGGACCATACAGACAAGGTTAGCCCAAAACAGGAAGATACTCTAAACTCCGAATTTTTAGCAATTATGTTAGAAAATATAGCTTCAAACTTTAAAATACCGAATATCGTGAGGAACCCTTGTAAGTGGGCTCTACGAAAATATGGACCGATATATCTTGGCTACGAACTTGACCTGTCTGCTGAAAAAATAGTTATATGTTCAAATCCTTCCTTCTCAATTCGTTCGAAAGATGGGGTGATTGCAACAAACAGACTGATATCGCTAAATCGACTTAGAATTTCACGCTTATCAAGAACATATGTACTTTGTGGGATTTTGCGTGAGTATTTTGAGGAGTTTCAAACCAAATAACAAAGTTAATATACTCTCGTTCGACCCATGAAAAAATATTGAAACTCTTTTGCTTGTGTAGTGAACAACGACTTCGTTTTGACCTCTCAAAGTAAACTGTAAACTAATTTTATTTTCATATTATAAGTTAATCAATGCGTCAAATCATTTCATTTGTTGGACCGTAGATGACCTTATGGCACTTCACCAACACACACACACACACAAACACAAATACATACATCACTAAGCCAAATGTAATATACGGGTCTGTGTCATAAACTATGGTTACAATATATATTCATTCTCATGCATTCAATTGCAACACACACACACAGTGACAAAAGCAAAAAATTAACAACACAAAACTATGAAATGAAATAAACGTGATTATAAACAACAATAATAATAACAACAACAACAACAAAAATTAACCCAATAAATATTTAATTATTTTGCCAGGGCAAGCAAATTGTGAATATTTTTTAATTGTTTGCTTTTTCTGTTAATTGTGTCGCTTCATTTAATTAAATATAAATTTTATTACCCTTTAATAAACATGAGGTTGGGAATGAATGACCGTTGTTACTTTTTTTCTTTTGCTTTCATCTCAGTTTTCCGGTGGGAATTTGAAAATAGGGGGAAAATGGGGTAGCGAACAGCGGCAGTTATATATTCACATTATAATGAATGCATAAAACTCTGTCTGCAAAACCAGAAAAAAATCGAAACATTTTATGGCAGCTAAATGACAAAGAATCACAACTTAATGAGCTGAAATGCAATGTAACAATGGTCAAGTATAATGGTACTAACGGGGTACAAAACCCCATGAATTGTTTATGACAATTATTTAAATTGAAATGAACGTAGCTTATCGATTAGGCTTAAGTTACTGCAGGTAATATAATTTGTTTAATATTATTGCCTATATCGATATAATAATAAACAAGTAAGCAAAGGCTACAGTCGAGCGGGGCCGACCGTTGAATACCCTACAACACTATAATAAACGATACAGTTTATATAGACGAGATACTCGAAAGAATTCCACAAGATATTGTGACAAATAATAAAAGAAAACCATCAGGTTTCGTTCTCTAATTTTCGAATAATAGCAACTTTAACTAATTTGCTCATTTCCAATTTATTGGAAGATGTCGCTGGAATGGACATTTTCGTATTTTGTCTACAAAAGTTGGCAAACTATTTCACACATTGAATATTTTTGGGTGGCCATCCAAAACTGCTTGGCTTTTGCAATGTCCGGTAACCCCCACTCAAATATGCGTGAGGACCGGGCGATAATTACGACCTGCTGACAATTTTGCAGTTTTTGGTCCATTTCAACCCCTAAATATATGGCGATCATCTCCAAAAAGAGTAGGCATCTTTTCTGACCCTCATCTTATCCCCATGCAAAATTTCGTAAGGATCGGGCCATAAATGCGATCTGTATATGATATCCTGATATCCTTACTACTTAGTTTTGTTAGCTGTAGAAATATTACCAAATGTTTAATTCAAAATGAAAATATGCCAAAAATATGACAAAATTGAAAAAATATGAGAAAATTTTACAAAATCAATGTTTTCCTCTTTAGAGAGATATTTTTATGCGATTTTTTAGACGTTTTTTCTTTCCTGCCAAGAGGCCATTCTGAATTAATGAGAACTGTCGAAATCAGTTCAGCCGTTCTCGACATATAAGAGATCTTTCAAGCATATCTTCTTTGATAGACATATATATCGCACATATTTTGCTATATATCCGATTTGATGGATGTTAACATCAATGTAAAGATCAGAAGTAACCTTGTCATGGCTTTGTGATTTCGCCGGGATTTAAAATATTCGCGTTTTAATGAAAAATTTTGAATTTTTTCAACACAAAAGATATGGTCTATTTTACCCGCTAAATATTATCTGATGACCACCCAAATTGGTAGGCTTCTTCCCCGCCCTAAACTCTAGCCACATGCGAAGTTCCGCGTCGATTGGTCTATAATTGCGACCTGTAAAGCTACTGCAAAATCCGACATTTTTTCAGTTTTTGGTCCATTTCGACCCCTAAAAATTATGCGATCATCTCCAAAAGAAATAGGGTTCTATTCCGACCCTAGCCCCACCTCCATTCTAAATTTTGTGGAGATCGGGCTATAATTGCGACCTGTAGAGTGATTACAAATTAACATGGACAGACGGACAGACGGACAGACGGACAGACGGACGGACGGACATACATAGCTAGATCGACTCAACTCGGCGAGCTAGGAAGATCCATATATACTTTCCTATGTGGGAAATCAATATTTCGAGGTGTTACATAAATTTTGGCCCAATCAAACTTATAATACCCCCAACACATAGTGTTGTAGGGTATAATTAAATGGTCTATATCGTTAAAAAAGTACAAATTATTGATTGGAAATAAAAACATGAAATTAGACATAATACCAATGAGAAGGGGATTATTTTTATACCCTGGCTACAGAGGGTATATATCATTTGATACGGCCAAAACATGCTTCATCGAACTAACTGTTTTAGACCCTAGGTCTCTTTCGACCATATCCATTTCAGGACATATGCAGTCGATCTAGAGATATCGGTCCGCCTGTACGTCCGTCCGCCCGTCTGTCAGTCTGGCTGGCCTTTGCTCAACTTGCTAAGCTTAATATTTAATTAATTAACTCCTAAAAAAAGTCTGATATTTAATTAATTAACTCCATAAAGTGCTTCACTCACAAGCGGTCAAAACTTGGAATAATTACAGTGTGAGGTGAAAAAACTGCAACCAACTTCAGACTGATGTTATTTCTAAGCCACTCGTCCGACAGCTGTTAAAATTATTCCAGTGACAGCTCACTATATTGTTTTACAAGTGTACAAAAGCATTTTGGAGAGAATTATCTAGAAAAAAAGTTGTTCGTGATGGAATTCAAGCGTGATGGTGTGATTTCTTTATATTTGGCTAGAGAACTACAAGTGGCTGTCGTTAGAGCACACCAGCATTTAAATGTGAATAAATCATTTGTGTCTCGCACGTTACCGTGATACTTCTAGCGTAGACCGACATCAAGGAAGTGGACGGAAGAAAACAGCAACATCAGCAGAAATGGTGAAAAAAGTAAAGAAGCAACTTGATCGAAACCTGAGTCGCAGTGGCCAATAAATGGCTCGTGGGCTGAACAAATCGCAATGTGCCATTCGGCACATTTTGAAAAATGAGCTCGGGATAAAACCATTGAAATTCCAAAAAGTGCAAGAACTTACACCGCAACAGAAAGAAAATAGACTCAAAAGAGCAAAAGAGTTGCTTGCTTGGCCGAAAGTGGTGAACTGCCGAATTTGGTTTTCTCCGATGAGAATACATTCGTTGTCCAGCAGTTTGTAAAGAAACAAAATGATCGTCTTTACTGATCAAAGAGGTCAACTGAAAATGTGCACCTTCGGTTGGCCACCAGAACTCTAGCGCCGGCCATGGTGATGGTGTGGACCGCCATAACAGCCGATGGTCGCTCTCCGCTTGTATTAAGCGACCGTGGCATCAGAATAAACGCCGAATATTATCACGAAAATATTCTGGAGGGTTCATTAAATCCTTTGGCACGCAAACATTTTGCGTGCAGACCTTGGACATTCCAACAGGACTCAGCACCATCGCACTCACCACTCGCCACCCAAGAGTGGTTAAAAAATGAGGTTACTCGCTTAATTTCCAGCGCACAAGGGCAACCAATATCTCCGGATGCCAATCCGTCGGACTATTGTGTCTGGAGTATTTGGAAAGGTTGGCACAAAAAATACCGAAGTGTCAATCACCGCTTCGTCTGGAATGAGCCAAAATACCGCAGAGCAATATTCGGGCAGCGTGTAACGGTTTCATTGGCCGTTTGAAGGCCATAATTCGTGCTAAAGATGACCAATGCGAACAAATCTTAAATCTTATATTTTTTGCTTTCATTCAATAAAATTGAAAAATGATGGCGTTTGACTTTGTTGCAGTTTTTTATCTCATTATGTAAATGTAAAACAATAGATCTTAGTTATTCTGCTGATAAGTCAAAAACCGCTAGACCGATTTTCACAATTCTCACCAATTTGAAATGGATAAAATATAAGAAAATCGCTAAAAATTTTCCAATAAAAAAGTGATTATTTTTTTTCACATTTTTTTTTTAGTTTTTGTCACATATTTCATCGCATGAGATTTTTTCATATTTGACTTACAATTTTGATTTGTAGATCTTTTAAAGTTTTTCCAATACTATTGAGGGTATTATATACGCAAGTATCGTCCGATCCTCACGAAATTTTGCATGGGTGTAGGGTTAGGAATCAAAATTAAGTCCTATTTTTTGAATGTGTACATTTAGGGGTTCAAGTGGACAAAAAACTGAAAAATTTCTTGATTTTGCAGTTGCTCTGCAGGTCGGAATTATAGGCAAATCGACGTGGAAGTCAGCACGAGGCTAAATCATAGGGCTAGGCAGAAGCCTTCCAATTTTGATGGTCATCGGGTAAATATATTACATATATATAGCGAAATATATAAAATGTGTATATACAAAAGAAGGGGATGTTAGCTAGAATGCTTATATCTCAAGGACGGCTAGACCGATTTTTTGTCAACTCGGAATGCACAAATGGCGAACTTCTGGCTTTTTTAAGCTGATTTCGTTGACGAATATAGCCAAATATCGTAGACAAGCATATCATATTGATGGGTTTAAATTTGGAGATACAGAGGAGTATCTTGCTGTTTAAGATGACCGCAAAATATTTGGGGGTTTAGGTTGAACCAAAAATAGATAAAGTTTCCTGATCAAACGATTGAAACCAATCGACACGGAATTTTGCATGAGGAGAGCGTTAAGGACAGGGAAGAAGTCTAACATTTTGGATGACCTTTGAATTATATTTAGCTGTAACTAACAGCACGACGCATTGCGTAAATATTTGGCAAATTTTCCCTGATCAAAAAGCTAAGGGCAGTGCTCTACGACATAATTTCAAAAGCGAAATTTTCCTAAATTAATTTTGACTTAAGGGGACTTCTACCATATTGAAGTGTTGCAGGGTATCACATGGTCAGTCCCGCACTACTAGAGCCTTTGCTTACTTGTTTGGTTTGAATTTAATAGTGTTATTTTCGAAATAAAATTAATTATCCTGTACTACACTATAAAATTTCTTATTTCCTTCTCTCTAATTTTTAAAATATTGACTTTAAAACATAATGCATATATATTGGTGTGCTCACTTGTCGTTCATTTAGATTTATAGGTCATTCAATTATCCCAGCTGTCACATATTGGATGTTATGTCATTTTTATTATTTTCTATTTCCTTTGTGATATGAGTTCAATTGTTTATCATCATTTCCCTAGTCCATCAGCTAACATCAGATTATTTCATACAAATGTTCGAACTGTTCATTTGAGAGATTTAACAAGCGGCAACAATGCAAAACATATGCATTCATATTTCTCACTTGTTTTTCCCAGGCAGGAAGGCAGCCAGTCAGTCAGTCAGCCCACCAGCCCGCACGCCCTGAAGCTGACAATGCGGAATATGACCATATTGTGTGATAGTATCCTTTTTTCTAGCTTTCTCTTTTTTTTCATCTATTTTGAGATTTAGCAGAGTCTATTGTCAGTTAAATGTCAATTATGTTTAATACTTTTATGATTCTGTTGCAGGCTTTACACAATGATTGAAAAGGACATTTTTGCTCTTGGGGACCGTTGTTATATTTTCCACTTCTCGGTATCCCTCTCTGTATCTCATCCGTTTTGCTATCGTTTTTTGTTTCTGTACTTTTTTTTCTTTTGTGACACATAAATAACAATGAGCCAACTAACACGCTTTTTGCAGTTCTATGCATGTGTTGTTAGTTGTCAAATGATTAGTTGACATTTGTGTGACGAACAAATTTAGCGTATGACGGCTGGCAATTTGTGTAATTGATTTTGAAATATTTAGCCATAAACTAAAGAAGATTTATGCATCGAATCTCGAAATGGTCCAATGAAACTATGAAAATTGGATTAGGTGCCATGAATATGGAGTTATTTGCGAGGGACTTTATTTTGAATATATGCATATTGTAAGATAAAATAAAAACTGTTTTGAAATAAGGCAAGCAGGACGATATGACGACCATTTATGCACGTCTATATACATTTCAAGATCAAGTGATTATTTTTAAAAATCCCCAATTAAAAATGACAATGTTTAACATGTGTTTGATAGAAGGTATTTTGGGAATTTTTATTTGTTCATATCGCATTCGATATAAGCTCAATAATATGCAATGTTGAGTAAAAAGGAATGTAAATAGACACTATCACAATTACTACTAGATGATGAGATCCATTGTTGATTAAGCGGCTCATCCAACACATTTTTATACCCTACAACACTATGTGTTGAGGCTATTATAAGTTTGATTGGGCCAAAAATTATGTAACACCTCGAAATATTGGTTTCCCACATAGGAAAGTATGTATGGATCTTCCTATCTCGCCGAGCTGAGTCGATCTAGCTATGTATGTCCGTCCGTCCGTCTGTCCATTTTAATTTGTAATCTCCGTCAGCAGTCATAAACGTCACAAATAGAAACCAAAGGACACGAGATATCGCATGAAGTTAGATTTTGGACAGCGGGTAGAATGGACCACTACTTTTGTGTGAAAAATACCAACATTTCCATTCTACCGAAACGCTGAAAATAACTTATATGCGATATCCGAAAAACACAAAACGCAAACTTCTGGCTTTTTATACCCTTCACCTTGGAAAGGAGGGTATATTACCTTTGTCATTCCGTTTGTAACATCCCTAAATATTCGTCGTAAACCCCATAAAATGTATATATATTCATAATAAGCATAAACTTCTAAGTCGATTTATCGGTGTCCGCCTGTCTGTTGAAATCACGATACAGCCCACATTGTTTGACGTAGAGCGTCAAAATTTAGCAGAACAATTTGTATTGTGTCTAGGATGTTTGGCATTGAAAATGAGATATATCGGTCCACGTTTTGGTATAGTCCCCATATAGCGGCACCTCTCGATATTCGGTATTTTGATGATTTTTGTCACATTTTTTCACAGATTTGTCTGAATACTGGCATTTGTAGGTCATAATGGGTCTTAATTCATGTGGCGAACAGTTCTACGTAGGGGTCCATGCTTTAGTATAGCCCCCATATAACGGTACCTCCCAATTTTTGGTATTTTAATTTTTTTTTGCCACATTTTTTCACGGTTCTGAATGCGGTGGCTAAATATTATATGTTTGGGTACACGCTTTGGCCCCCATATAACGGTACCTCCCAATTTTTGGTATTTTGACGATTCTTGCAACATTTGCCTGTGTTTATCAAACACAAGAACCTTGGATTTATTCAAGTTCTACTAGACTTCAGACTTACGGAAAAAAATTTTCAATTTTAAATACCTATAAAGCTTTATAATTGTTGACCAGAAAATCGCTTAACTATTCACAAAAAAAAAAAAAACATTATTTTTTTTTTTTACTACCACTACTTTCAACAAATATTGTATCAAACCGGAAACTTCGAAAAAAAATGCTTGAAAAACTTCATTCAAAGTTTTTGACACTTATGTTATTCCAAATTCCCCGATTTGTGCCAAGAGTCTGCTTGAAAAACGTTGAAAATATTAATTAAACATTCAACACGTAAAAAAGCTCTAAAATCGGCCGGCCTTTGAATTTGGAACGAATTTGGCAGATTTAAAGAAAAACAAGTAAGCAAAGGCTACAGTCGAGCTGGGCCGACCGTTGAATACCCTACAACACTATAATAAACCATACAGTTTATATAGGCGAAGTACTCGACAGAATTCCACAAGATATTGTGAAAATAATTAAAGAAAACCATCAGGTTTCGTTCTCTAATTTTCGAAAAATAACAACTTAAACTAATTTCCTCATTTCCAATTTATTGGTAGATGTTGCACTTAAATGGTCTTCCTAGATCTGGAACCAATATTTCCCAACGACCTATAATCTCTCAGAAGTGGCAAAAGATTAACATTTATTATTGGATATTGACTGAAACGCATCTATATGAGATACAGACATATGACTATATTCTTCAACGAAATCAGCGTTAACGAAATAGTCAGAAGTGCGTCTTTCCTGCATTTGTGAATTCTCCAAAAAGTCGCTGGAATGGACATTTTTGTATTTAGTCTACCAAAGTTTGGTAAACTATTTCACACATTGAATATTTTTGGATGACCATCCGAAACTGCTTGGCTTTTGCAATGTGCGGTGAGGATCAGGCGATAATTACGACCTGCTGTCAATTTTGCAGTTTTTTGGTCCATCTCAACCCCTAAATATATAACGATCATCTCCAAAAAGAGTAGGCATCTATTCTGACCCTCATCTTATCCCCATGCAAAATTTCGTAAGGATCGGGCCATAAATGCGATC
Source organism: Musca domestica (assembly GCF_030504385.1). NCBI lineage: Eukaryota > Metazoa > Arthropoda > Insecta > Diptera > Muscidae > Musca > Musca domestica. The sequence goes on along the minus strand of NW_026712283.1, from coordinate 740,727 downwards.
TGTATATGATATCCTGATGTCCTAACTACTTACTTTTGTTAGCTGTAGAAATATTACCAAATGTTTAATTCAAAATGAAAATATGCCAAAAATATGACAAAATTGAAAAAATATGAGAAAATGTTACAAATACAATATTTTGATCTTTAGAGAGATATTTTTATGCGATTTTTTAAACGTTTTTTCTTTCCTAACAAGAGGCCACTCTGAATTAATGAGAACTGTCGAAATCAGTTCAGCCGTTCTCAACATATATGAGATCTTTCAAGCATATCTTCTTTGATAGACGTATATATCGCACATATTTTGTTATATATCCGATTTGTTGGATGTTAACATCAATGTAAAGGTCAGAAGTAACCTTGCCATGGCTTTGTGGTTTCGACGGGATTTAAAATATTCGGGGTTTAATGAAAAATTTTGAATTTTTTCAATACAAAAGATATGGTCTATTTTACCCGCTAAATATTATCCGATAACCACCCAAATTGGTAGGCTTCTTCCCCGCCCTAAACTCTGGCTATATGCGAAATTCCGCGTCGATTGGTCTTTAATTGCGAGCTGTAGAGCTACTGCAAAATCCGACATTTTTTCAGTATTTGGTCCATTTCAACCCCTAAACATTTGGCGATCATCTCCAAAAGAAATAGGGTTCTATTCTGACCTTAACCCCACCTACATTCTAAATTTCGTGAAGATCGGGCCATAATTGCGACCTGTAGAGTGATTACAAATTAACATGGACAGACGGACAGACGGACGGACGGACATACATAGCTAGATCGACTCAGCTCAGCGAGCTAGGAAGATCCGTATATACTTTCCTATATGGGAAACCAATATTTCGAGGTGTTACATAAATTCTGGCCCAATCAAACTTATAATACCCCCAACACATAGTGTTGTAGGGTATAATTAAATTCGTTAAAAATTCAGTCAAAATCCTTTAAATACCGAATGAAGCCCTGATATTAAGGTCTATACGACGACAATTCCGGTAAATAATGTCGCTGAAATCATCAAAATACCGAATATCGGGAGGTATGGTTATATGGGGGCTATACGAAGACGTGGACCTACATGGCCCATTTTCTGTTTTATGCTGTATTATCTATTACGAATTTCAAATACCAAATGTGAAACATTTCCGCTGAATAATGTAGCTAAAATCATTAAAATATCGAAAATAGGGAGGTACCATTATGTGGGGCTATACCAAAACGTAGACCAACATGGCCCATTTTCAATACCAAAAGTCCTGCAGACATAATATTCGTTTAAATAAAATCTTATCAAACTTTTTCATTCCGTTCGGAAGCTAGAGTGATTTCCACAGAAGGACCGAAGGATACGCGGACGGACATCGCTAAATCGACATAGAATTTTATGTGTGGTCTAAAATGTTATTTTTCTAAAATTTTGTATTTCGAGGTGTTACCAGCGGAATGACAAACTTAATATGCCCTCCATACTATGGTGGAGGGTATAAAAATAATTGATTATAAGTGTTTCCAAGTGAGGGGTTAATTGTCACTGACTAGCAGTTATATTATATCATCTCTAAAATTTCTATTTGAACATTTTGTTCATTTTACCCCTCTGGGACATTCGTTCCATATTAATAAAGTGGTGGAATAAGAATTATTCTAAGAAGAGTGACATGACAATCTAAACCTGCTGATAATATTGTTCTGCTGTCTTGGGTTTATCAAAGAAAATAATAAAAAGAAGAAACCCCTCTGTTCGACACGGAACAAAACAATCCGGAATGGAATAATCATGTTTCTCTCTACACAGCAAGTTCTTAAAATAAATCGATTATGCTATGTTATTATGGTTGTATATGAAATTATATATAAACATATTTTATTATGCGGCAGTTCTCCTTTGGTTCTAACGATTTTTTGCTTCTGCATATTCTACTTTCATTCACCTATCATTTCAATGATAACTGCATCTTGTCGGTGTGTGTGTAAAGGGGGGAGGTAGCAGATTGGTAATTCATTGAATTTGTATGAGCGATTGAAAAGGAAAACTTACGTGCGTTTGCACAATCATCTGTAGATGCGAGAAGCATGCTCTCGCCCCTCAAAAAAGAAAGAAACGAACGAAGAAAACTTCCATTCACTATTTTCTCAAAGCCATGGAAAATCTTGTCTAGCAAGGAGTAGAGCAGAGGAAAAAGGAAAACAAATTAAATTGTTCATTGAATTGGAAAATATAGATTTCAACAGAAATATTGGCAACTTTAGGTAATATTATAAATTGAACCTGTACACACACACCCACACACTCTCACTATGGCACACACATACGTTGGCATCAACATCATTATAGCCGTGTTGATTATTATCACACCATTCTAAATTACCCATCACAACGGCATGCTGAGCTGAGCTGGGCGCACACACGTTGAATTTCTTTTTTCGGATTCGTGTGTGCTGGTGTTGATTTTCCTTCTTTCCATTTGGGGATTAAAATGAAACGGCCGGCTTCCTTTGCTACTATCTCGGCAATCAAATGAATTTAAAGTGTAAAATTATTGTAGACACCCGCTCCACAGCAAAAACCCTTGAGACACTATTAACAGACAAGGAAACATTTAATATTTATGAAATTCCAATGGCTGAATACATATGTAAAATTTTTATTTTTAGATATCGAGGTAGGATAAGATGATTTTATTCATCAGCAGGAGAGGTTATTTTATTCATCTAGTTTGGTAGATTGCGGTATGATTTTTTGACTGTGATAGTGTTTAGGACTGTTTAATGAAGATGATAAGCTTTTGTGGGCTAACGAAAGAGATTCGGAACATATAATAGTTAAAAGAACGATAAATTTTCCAGAGAATTTGACAAGGACTTAATCAGCAAGAGGTACAGAAAACCTTTAAAAATAAAAGTATCGGAATTACTTTTTTGAGCGAGCTGCATTTTTGGCGTTAATAGATTTGAGTCCGTAGTAAAAGTCTTCAAAATACCAAAAAGTGGGTGGTATCATTATATGTGGGCTGCACCAAAACGAAAAAGTACAGGGTGAGATGAAAAAACTGCAACCAAATTCAGACTGATGTCATTTCTAAGCCACTCGTCCGACAGCTGTTAAAATTATTCCAGTTACAGCTCATTATATTGTTTACAAGCGTACAAAAGCATTTCGGTGAGAATTTTCCACAAAAAAAGTAATTCCTGATGGAATTCAAGCGTGATGGTGTGATTTCTTAATATATGGTTGGAAAACCACAAGTGGCTATCCTTAGAGCACTTCAGCATTTAAATGTATTTTGTGTCTCGTACCATCGCTCGTTACCGTGATGGACGGATGAAAACAGCAACATCAGCAGAAATGTTCGAAAAGTAAAGAAGCGACTTAATCGAAACTCGCGTCGCAAAGGCCGAAAAATGGCCCGTGAGCTGAACATATCGCAATATTCCATTCGGCAAATATTGAAAAATGAGCTCGGGGTAAAGCCATTGAATTCCAAAAACTGCAAGAACTTACACCGCTACAGAAAGAAAAAAGACTCAAAAGAGCTAAAGAGTTGCTTCGCTTGGCCGAAAGTGGTGAACTAACTGAGAAAACATTCGTTGTCCAGCAGTTTCTAAAAAACAAAATGATCGTGTTTACTTGTCAAAGAGGCCAACTGAAAATATGCACCTTAGGTTGGCCACCAGAACTCAGGCGCCGGCCATTGTGATGGTGTGAGGCGCCATAGCAGCCTATGGTCGCTCGTATTAATCGACCGTGGCATCAGAATATGTGCTGAATATTATCGCAAAAATATTTTGGAGGGTATATTAAAGGGTGCACCATCGCACCACCCAAGAATGGTTACAAAATGAGGTTCCTCGCTTCACTTCCATCGCACAATGGACATTGGGCTATTGTGCCTGGAGTATTTTGGAAAGCAAGGTTAGCACTAAGAAATACCAAAGTGTCGATCACCTCAAGCAAGCGCTTCGCCGGGAATGAGCCAAAATACCGCTGAGCAACATTCGGGCAGCGTGTGACGGTTTCATTGGCCGTTTGAAAGGCATAATTCGTGCCAAATGCTATTCGAAATTTTTTTCTTTCATTCAATAAAATTAAAACAAGTGAAAAAGTATCAGTCGGTATTGCCGACAGATATATACCCTCAGCCTATGTTCGATTAAATAATCGAAATATATTTGACTAGTGTTACAATTATTCAAACGTTTGACCCTCTATGGAGCCGGTTTCGAAGGAATGGGCCAATATTGTCCATTTCGTATCGTATATATAAATATTCCGACGTTCCTGGTATGGATTATATCGCCTAACTCCTTCATTTTATATGAGATATGTAATAATTTTTAGAAAATGTTAAAATGTGCGTATAGTCTACTGAAATATTCTATTTTTATACTTCATCTGATACAAATAAAAAATATTGAGCGAAATATTGGGCAAAATTACAAGAAAGGATATTTATTTCCAATTTTATGCGAAATCATAAATTCAGATAAATTTCATAATCATATCAGGCTTCTCATTGAGAGAAATATTTGAGCATAGCGAGTAGTAAAGAATTGCTTAATTGTTTCGAAAGTTATGACAGATAAAATTATTGAAAATTGTGACCCTTTGTGGGTGAGGTACCGGAAGGGGTTCTCAGATATATATCAACTTCACAACAGATCTTGTGTTGGCAAAAATATTTGTATGTGTGAAATTTGAAGAGAGATGGATGCTCATTTCGCTTTATTTGAGTGTTTTGTTTTTCAAAATCTTGATCCCTATGTATGGGGGAGGTACCAGAAGAAATGGTTCGATCTATACCACCTTTATAACCGATCTTGTGTTGATGGAAATATTGAGATGTGCCAAGTCTAAATGGAATCGGATGTTAATCTGGCGTTTTATGAGCTTCATGGATATTCAAAATTTCAACACTTTGTGGGGGAGGTACCAGAAGGAATGGACCCATACATTCCATGTCAACACCAGATCTTGGGTTTATAAAAATATTGGAATGTGTGAAATTTGAAGACAATCGGACACTTACATCACATTTTATAAGAGTTGTAATTATTCAAAATGTTGACCTTTTGTGGGGTAGGTACTTGATGGGGTGGACCGATATTGTCCATTTTCGCACCTGACATAGCACTGATGAAAATATTAGGATTCGCAAAGTTCGAGCAAAATCGGATTATTGCTTTTCTTTATGTGCAGAAAATATTTTTTTTTTTTTGAAAATTTCGACATTTTGTGGGGGAGGTATTCGAAGGAGTGAACCGATACATTCTATTTTCACACCAGACCTAGGGCTAAAAAAATTAATGGGATGTGTTAAATTTAAAGACTATCGGACTCTTAAGTCACATTTTATAAGAGTTGTAATAATTCAAAATTTTGACCCTTTGTGGGGGAGGTACTTGATGGGGGGGACCGATATTGTCCATTTTCGCACCTGACATAGCATTGAAGAAAATATTACGATTCGCAAAGTTCGAGCAAAATCGGATTATCCTTTCTCTTACTGTGCAATAAATCCGTTTCTTTGAAAATTTTGACATTTTGTGTGGGAGATACCAGCAGAAGTGGACCGATATCGCCCATCTCCGAACTCGATCTAAGTTTGACAAAAATATTACAATGTACCAAGTTTGGATCAAATCGGATACTTCCTTCGAGAGTTATCGTGCGCACCAGCCAGCCAGACAGACAGACGGACGGACATCGGTAGATCGACTCCAAATGTTCTGAAACGGATTTGGTTCAAAGAGACCTAGGGTCTAAAACCGTTATTTCGACTAGGCACGTTTTGACCGTATCAAATGATATATACCCTTTGTAGCCATATGGCTGAGGGTATAAAAATGTAAAAGTTATGGCGTTTGATATTGTTGCAGTTTTTTTTATCTCACCCGTACATAAAAAATTCACAACTTGTTTTTGTTGCTTCATATTTTTAAAACCACAACTAATCCTTCAAAATCCTCTCTTAAAGCATCCAAGATTAATCCTCTAAGATCATATAATTAAATATTTCAATATAATATTACGGGTCCTTATAAAATTATATTAGAAATCGACCGTTGGTTTTTCAAAAATTTCAAATATCATTCATCAAACATTAAATATCACTTTAAATTGTATCACCACTTCTTCACAAATCACTTAAAACCCTATCCTTTACATATCCTTTAAATATATCCTCAAAAAAAAAAAAAAAAAAAAAAAAAAAAAACAAACAGCCAAAATATACTAATTAAAAGATTCTACAACACTTATATATCAAATTGAAACATTTAAATTCATTTGCCTTCCTTAAATGTTAAATTACCCTGCAGGAAAATAAATTGGTTTAAAACTAATTTAAAATTAGTTTAAAAAAAAACACAACTAGTTTGTTTTTTGATTTATTTCCTTTACGCCAACTAACTATTTTAACATGGGGATGAGCTAGGCAGTGGACAATTGTCCATTCCTGCATTACTTTGAAACTAAATATAAACTAGTTACTTTTAAACTAACTATAAACCAATTACTTTTAAACCAAATTTTAGTCAGTTGAAAAATATGTTAAAAAAGTTCAAAAAGATTTTTTTTTATTTTTTATTTATTTATTTATTTTTTTTTTTTTTTTTGTTTTGTTAATCAAATTCTTTATTTTCTATTTGGCTGCACTTTTTTTCTAAGCATATGTACTTGTGTATTAAGGTTAGCAGCACTAGCTTGTATTATTGTACGTTGCATTTATATCGAAGTATTTTTGGAAATGTATTATGCGAATTATTGCAAAGTAGTTTGATATAACCAATCATCTTTGCTTTTTAGGGCTGCTTTTTTCTCTAGAGAACTTATATGTGTTTTGTGTTTGCAATTTATTTTCGTTTTGGTGTTTGAAGTGGTTGATATTCAGATGACTTTTCAACTAATTTGAAGTTAGTTGTAGAATAATGCATTTATAACTAATGATTTTCTCAACTGGTTGAAAAATGCCCCGCTGGTAAGTTAGTTAGTAAATGCATTATTCTACAACTAACTTCAAATTAGTTGAAAAGTCATCTGAATATCAACCAGTAGTGGTTACTTTGCTTTTAGATCTTCAGATGACTTTTCAACTAATTTGTAGTTAGTTGTAGAATAATGCATTTATAACTAACGATTTTCTCAACTAGTTGAAAAAATTCTTGCAGGGTAGTTAATAAAGCATAAACTTACCTTTATCACTTTTCCGTAGCAAACAAGACCAGATCAAATTTTTTACACTTTCTTTTATTACAATTTGTTCCACTTATTTGTGCACATATTTCTTCTGTCTATGTATTGGTTTTTACTCTCTTGGCGCAAGGTGAAATGTTGCAACACTTCTCGAATAACAACCGAACAACAATAACAAGGAACACTCGCGCAAAACCGGCGATCGAACACGAACTACAACAACAATGTTAACGTTGTTGTCGTTTCCCTCATTACCACTTGCACAATACACAACATGAAAATTGTAACAATAAATATCTTCTTAGGAATGCAAATAATCAGGTATTTATTTATTTCCACACACGCACACACTATAACACCACACTAATAAATGAAATATTTGTTTTTAGTTAATATTTTTAATATTTATAATATATATTTTAAATTACTATACAGAGGTTTACAAAAATACATACGATCGAAATCAAAGCAACACGACAACTAACACCAACTTCACCGAAGATGGGGGAGATGCAACAGTCAATTGCTCCATTTGAGTTAATTTGAGAGAAAGGTCGAACAAAGAGAAATGGGGATAGAGCATTTTAGCATGCTCTCAGTAACTGCAATTCAGTGAGTGAAAGAGAAGTACGGTTATTTCATTTGCAAAAGAAGAGATCATTGTGTTTTATTTAAGAGCACAGAGAAAATTTTAAAAGAGAGGTGTGCAAAAATGAAAGATGAATTTCTAAAAGCATTAGAACATAACCTTTTTGTGTTGAATTTTTATGTAATAATTTTCAAACAAAAACATAACCATAACTAGCTCAAAAACTAATTTATAGAACATTTGTACAATATAATCAGTTTATGTAGGTTTATCAGCACTGCTCAAAACCGTGCGCTAGCAAATGAGACCAAAAAACAGATATTTTAAGAGAAAACAAGAAATTGTGTTTTTCTTCGTGTATATCCATTCATTTCAATTGTTTTTAAACTTGGATGTTGTTTCAAATATATATAAATATATATTTTATAAAAATAAAGCGAGTTTTTTTTATCCATTTTGGCAACTGACCTAGAACTGACGCAAATATTAGGAATTGCAAAATAGTATTATTGCTTCCCTTCGTGTGCAGAAACTACATTTTATGAAAATTTTGATCTTTTGTGGGGGAGGTACCAGAAGGAGTGGACCGATATACTCCATCTTAGCACCAGACCTTGGGCTAATAAAATTATTGAGATGTGTGAAATTTGAAGACAACCAGACTTTTACATCACATTTTATAAGAATTGTAATCTTTTCAAATTTTGGCCCTTGGTGGGGGAGGTACCATTAGACCGATAATGCCTATTTTCGCGCAAGGGCTAGCACTGATGCAAATATTAAGATTGGCAAAGTTGGAGCAATATCGGATTATGGTTTCTCTTTCTGTGCAAAAAAAAAAAAATATTTTTTTTTAAATTTTCGACCCTTTGTGGGGGACGTACCAGAAGTTGTGTACTGATATATTCATTCTTAACACCAAACTTAGTGTTAATGTAAATATTAGAATGTGTGAAATTTAAAGACAATCGGACTCTTACATTACATTTTATAAGAGTTGTAATTATTTAAAATTGATGACCATTTGTGAGGAGGTACTTGATGGAGTGGACCGATGTTGTCCGTTTTCACACCTGACCTAGCACTGTTGCAAATACTAAGATTTGAGCAAAACCGGATCATTGTTTCTCTTTTTGTGTCATTTTTTTTTTTTTTAAATTTCGATATTTTGTGGGGGAGGAGTGGACCGATATTGCCCATTTCCGAACTCGACCTAAGTTTGACAAAAATATTACGATGTACCAAGTTCTGGCACCAGCCAGACAGACGGACGGACATCGCTAGATCGACTCCAAATGTTCTGTAACGGATTTGGTCCAAAGAGACCTAGGGTCTAAAAAAGGTATTTCGACTAGGCACGTTTTGACCGTATTAAATAGAGAGTATATATAGCCATATGGTTGAGGGTATAGTTATAGTTATATAGTAAGTTATATATAGTTATATAATAAAATCACAAATCACTTTTATAGTTCCCATTCAAAATAATCACCATTTTAGCTGTGATAGATCATGGGAAATTATATAAAAGCTGCGACAATATGTCTAATAGTCCTTGGATAAAAGCAGTAATAGCCCTTAAAAAATAGCACTTAGTTTTTGATACTTAAACTCAGAAAAATAATCATTTTTATAACTAGGTTTTAAAAAAAAGTTTATATAAGCTTCGAATATATTGCAAACTATGTATGCTTTAAAAATTTACAATTTTTGTCTGTGGAAGTCATGTACCATGAACGAGACAATACACATCCTTTTTTTAAAAACAAAAATGTGGAGACCAATTTAAAGATCAACAATTAAATCCGTTTACAGAAATAAGAACTAACCACATTTTAGAGTTGAAATCAATGAAGAACAAGTTAAAAACGAATAAGTTGGGATGGAACGAACTTTGAATACACTTCACCATTTGGAACTAATTTTGAAATTTTCAAAAAATATAATCCGTTAAAACTTTTGTTAAAATTTTAAAAATACCGAATACAGTCGTTATTTTGGGGTCAATACGACGTGGACCTACATAAGCGTTGTTTGTCATAAGCCAATACAATATTCAAATTCGAAACGTGAAATAAACGGTAAATAATGTAGCTAAAATCATCAAAATACCGTATATAGGGCGGTACCGTTATATCGGAGCTATACGAAGACCTGGACCTGCATACAACTCTCTGTCACAGGCTGTAGCCTCCATTACGAACTTCAAATACGACATCTCAAACTATTTCGGAGAGTATTGTACCTTAAATCGTCAAAATACCGAATATAGGGAGGTACTGATATATGGGCCTATAGGAAGACCTGGACTTGCATAGACAATTTTCTGTAACAGACTGTAGTTCTCATTACGAGTTCTAAATACGTAATTTGAAACTACTCCGGCGAATAATGTCGCTAAAATCATCAACATACTGATTATGGGGCGAACCGTTACATGGGGGCTACACGAAGACGTGGACCTGCATACAAAATTTTCTGTCTTAGGCTGTAGCATCCATTTCGAACGTCAAATACCAAATTTGAAACAATTCCGGTGAATAATGTCGCTAAAATCAACAAAATACCGAATATCGGGAGGTACCGTTATATGGGGGCTACATGAAAACGGGGACCTACATGGCCCATTTACGAACTTAATCTGCCTACTGGCAAAATAAAAATGTGTGCAAATTTGTAGCCTTCTATCTCAATTCGTTCGAAAGATAGCGTGATTACAACAGACGCACATCTCTAAATCGACTTAGAATTTTAAGCTGATCAAGAATAAATATACTTTGTTGGGTCTGACATGAGTATTTCGAGGAGTTACAAACGGAATGACAAAGTTAATATACCCTCCATAGTATGGTGGAGGGTATAAAAAGAACCAACCTTAAGCTAAGTCATTTACAGTTCTTTTGTTTTCATTCTTATACACTTTTTGCGTTTACTTGTGTGATGGCATATATTGCAATTAATTGCATTGTTGTCAAACTTCACAAAAACACAGACCTAATGCGCGACCACGGATTTTCTTTTGAAAACAAACACTCGCGTTTAACCGAAACCGAGCTTTGCCAAAGAAGAGAATAGTATTGTTGTTGTTATGTCATGGCAGCACCGCTGCTCAAAACCGTGTTCTTGAACAGGGGTGCTCAAGAAAAAATAACTCTGTTCAGTCAAAGTTCTCTTTGCTTATTTAAATCAAGAACAAAACAGTGTTAAGTCATTATTTACACAAATATTTTTTATCCATTTGCTTTATAAATTATTTTGGCAAACATTCGTGTTTAAAAACAATTAAAGTGAACCGTAAAATATAAAGAAAAACAGAATTTTAATATTCTCTCAAATTATCTCTTTTTTCTCTTCATGTTCTAGATTCTAGAGCACCGCTGAGAACACGGTCTTGAGGAGGGCTGCATCTAGCATTTTTGCAAAAACAATTCTTAGAAAAGGTGCAATTCTCCTGTTCTCCTTTCAATTTGCACTCTTTGTAATCTCTCCCAATAGTACGAATCTCTTATCAGCGGTGCTCAAGAAGAAATATCTCTTTTCAGTCAAATTTCCCTTTGCTTATTTAAATCAAGAACAAAACAGTGTTAAGTCATTATTTATACAAATATTATTTATCCATTTGCTTTATAAATTAATTTGGCAAACATTCGTGTCTAAAAACCGTAAAATATAAAGAAAAGCAGAATTTTAATTTTCTCTTGAATTATCTCTTTTTTCGGCTGATGTTGTAGAACACGGTTTTGAGCACGGCTGCTTATAGTATAAGTTATACACACCTGAATGTGGTCAATATTCATTACAACATTTTCGAAGACCATATTTCAAAATATTACTTTTACTTTCTTAAAATTATAACACTTTAATTTATAGACAAACACACATACACACAGACTAAATGTATTGTTAAATATTAAACCACAAGTTAGGAAAACTATTTTACAATTCTTTTAATTCTCAATTGTTTTTTTCTAAATTAGTTCCTGAGATAATTTTGGCTATGCTTTTGCTTGAAAATAATCAGTCCAAAATTCTCTTAATTTATCATTTATTAATTTGTCAATATCCTCTAATTAATCTCTTCTCTTTTTCTCACCACGTCAATGGGTCATAATAAAAATAATCTCTTCAATCGCAAATCAAATTATTTTTTTTTTATTTAAATACAAAGAAAATATTTCAATTCTCTAAAATGCTAGAGTTTGTGTGTTTTTCTCTATATTTTTCTCTCTTATTTTTAACACAAACTCGAGCTTGCATACTTACTCATCTATTATTCTCTATCGGATAGATAGATAGAGTCTATCCCCATTTCTTTATATTTTCTCGACCTTCCTCTCAAATCCAGAGAAATGGAGCAATTTAATTTTGCACTTTACTTTTCTTCTTTTAATTTCGAGTTAGTAATCGTGTGCCTATGAAATCGTTCGTATGTTGAAGGTTTGTTTCCGTGTACTTTTTGACAAAATGTGTTGTAAATATTTAAAACATTAACTAAAAAGAAATATTTTATTAATTATTGAAATATTCCAATCGTGATTGAGTGTGAAGCAAATAGATATTTAATCATTTTCATTGCTAAGTGCATAAGTCAAAATGTGGAAATAAAAGACACAAAAGAAGCAACAACAAGTTAATTGCAGTGTTCGTGTGTCAATCGTCGGTTTTGCGCGAGTGTTTTGTTTTTGTTTGAGGAATAATAAAAGTCGCGTTTCAGTCGGTGAGAGTAGAAACAAGTGCATAAAGAGGAAAAGAAAGAGCTCAGGGTTCATGCGTAACTGCGAAGTTTGTCAAAAAATGCAATATATGCAATTCGTAATTAAGTAAAAAGTAAAAGTTTTCTTCAGGTCTTGTCTGCTAAGAATGATCGCTAAAGGTAAGTTAACTGCTTATTTATAGGTAACTATCCAACTCATTACACAAACAATAGAAGCTATCTAACTAAATTCGCATGCAAACATGTTGGTTCTTTGAAGGACTTATTGTTAATTTTTGAAGATGGTGTTCCTAGGAACTAATCGTGATTTTATGAAAATATATTTCAAAGAATTACTAGTGCAATCATGGAGATAATTTTTTGAAGGTTTATTTTCAACAGTATTTGTAGGGTAGAAAAGTGAATTGTTTTAATCTCTTAATCGCTTTGAGGTCCAATCGTCAAAAAATATGAGTTAGTCTTTCAAAAATTTAATTCTATCTCTTTATTATTATTATTTTGTAATAATAACCGATTATATTTTTACCGTACAACACAATGTAACACCACGAAATATTGGTTTCCCACATAGGAAAATATATATGAATCTTCCATTCTCGCCGAGCTGAGATGATCGTGCTATGTATGTTCGTCCGTCTGTCCATGTTAAATTGTAATCACTGAAATTATGGTCCCATCCTCACGAAATTTAACATTGAGGTGGGGTTAGGGTCAGAATAGAAGTCTATTGCTTTTGGAGATGATAGCATAATATTTAGGCGTTGAAATGGACCAAAAACAGAAAAATTTCCTGAATTTCCAGTTGCCCTACAGGTCGCATTTATAGACCAATCGACGCGGAATTTAACATGAGACTAGAGTTTAGGGGTGGTCAGAAGCCTTCCATTTTGTTTGTTTTTTATGTAAAAATATGACAATTTTCACTAAATCAGAAATGCACAAAAATGTCACTTCTGACCGTTACATTGATGCTCATATCCAAGATATCGCAAAATATCTACAATCTCATATATAATGAAGGGGATTTTCGTTAGGCCGCTTATAACCCAAGAACGGAATGTCTTCTTGCCAGAAAAGGATAAAACATAAGAAAAACGCGTTAAAATGTGTCAATAAAAAATTGAATATATTTTTTTACATTTTTGTCATATTTTTTATCGCATTTTTTCATATTTGACTTACAATATTGAATTTTACGTTTGTTAATATTTTTCACCTTATAACACTATGTTTTTATATTATTGTATTTAAGTCATCCGAGAAATTAAGCATGTGGTCAGAACTGAAGCCTATTGTTTTTCAAAATATATAGGTAGGGGATCAAATGGACCAAAAATTAAAACTTTCCTGATATTGAAGAGGCTCTATGGGTCACAATTAAAAACCAATCGACACGGAATTTTGTATTAAGTAAGGGGTAGGACAGCGCAGAAGTGTATCATTCGATCCGTGAATTGTATTAGCCGGAAAAATGGACAACAACTTTTGTGTGAATTGTTTTGGATACCTATTAGCACGACATAAAATGTAAATGTAAGAAAAATAGCCCGGTTAAAAACCAAAGGCAAAAAATTTCAAATAATGGACTAAATTGTGTTTGGTCCTAAGGAGGTTTTCCAATATATTATTGTGTTGTAGGGTATCACATGGTCGGCCCCGTACGGCTATAGCCTTTGCTTACTTGTTTAGTGTGAGTTTTTTTAAGGACTAATAGTGTAATTATTAGATTTTAAGAACTTGAAGAAATAAAAAAGTAGATTTTGCGTAACCTTCTCCTGGGCTTTTTGAATTACTAACCGAGGATTTTTTCTAACGATTTTTAAACAACCAATTGCAAGCTTTCCATTTGTATACTCTACACCACATAGTGGTAAGGGTATTATGTCTTTGTGAATTTGCTTGTAACATGGAGAAAGAAGATAGACCAATAGTTACCTATAAGGATCTTCAAAGAATCACTTTCTGAGTTGGTTTATGCATGTGAGTCTGTCTGTCCGTCCGTCCATGTATTCTTGTGAACAAAATGCAGGTCGCATTTATTATCCGCTTAAGATGAAATTTTCCAAACAGTATTTGTTTGGCCCAAGGACTAAACCTGTTGAAATTGCCAATAATCGGATCAGATTTAGACATAGCTCCTATATATCTTCAACCAATTTCGGGATAATTGTGCAACAAATGGCCAATATAAGTCCTAATGACCTGAATTTTGGTTCACCCACCGAATTCAGTCTAGAAGCAAATACATGAAAATGAGTGAAAATCGGTTCAGATACAGCTATAACTCCCGTAAATATGTTTCGTCTGATTAAGGGTTTTAAGTCCCTTACTTGTGTAATATGCACTCCACACCAATGATCTTTGGTACCAGATATCAGATACAGAGCAGATATACCTATGACAAATTTCATCAAGATCGGCTTAGATTTGGATATAGGTCGCATATATATTTTTGTAGTATAATCCTTCTCCAAGTAATATCATGCACTCTATAGCAAACTATAACTGCTCTAAAGCCAATATTGATAGTTGGTATGATCTGCATGAAATATTTTTTTTTGTTACGAGAGCTCTACTAATTATGCATAGTGGTGTAGGGTATCATATAGTTGGCAATGCCCGACTTTTGACTTTTCATTACTGGATTTTAAAGGCATTAAATGTTTTTTTTTTTTTTTTTTTTTTTTTTTTTTTTTTTTTGTTAAAGTAAATGCAGTGCAGTTCTTTATATTTAAAGATTGCTGTCATCTGAAAATTGTTGCCACTTCTTATTTCTTTTTCCCTGACGACGTCATTGGATATTAGTAACCTCATCTTTATTCTATCTAGGTGAACCTCTATTAAATCATCTTCTTCCCAATATGGAATAACATAATATAAACAAATTGTATAAAGTAATCATGTAAGCATTATCCCCATCGACATCAGGTGTTATTCGGAAGAAATATTCTCGTCTCCAAATTATGTATGTAAGTATATGCTTACGCATTGCTAACTTATGTGTCACACACATCAAATATCATTCGAACATATTTTATCTCCTCTATGTGTATGGGGAAAAAGTACTTTAAGCATGTCATGTTTTTTTTTTTGCTTCACATTTCGTCGATAAATAATTTGATCGAATAACTTTGAGCTGATAAAGTTATAAATCAATGACTGCTGCTTATACTATTCGGGCGTAGGTGTCGTCGTTGCTTCATCTATGATAACATTTTGTTCCTTATGCTGCTCTGTTTTTTTTTTGGGTTTTGTTTTATCTTAAGACTATGTCAATGTGACGTTGGAACAATTTGTTGTTCCTTGTAATTCTATGATACTTTTTGGGGGTACAGCCGAATATAGAAAATATGGAAGATGGTGTTCAGGTTAATTTTTAAAGATTTTACTGAAGAACAAATTGTAAAAGCGAAGGACAATATATATGAATAAGTAAGGAAAGGTCAAAAGTCGAACGTCGCCGACTATACCCTACACCCCTATGCGTATTTAGTAGAGCTTACGTAACAAAAAAGTTTTTATTTGGAATTTATGTGATGTAGATCATACCAACTATGAACAAACAAACATTGCTGTATAGTGCATGATATGACTCGGATAATATTAGAAAATGTTTATTGGAGCTATAGATATGCCGAACCGATTTCACCAAATGTTTAAAATTCGGTAGAATATAAAAAAAATCTATTCAATTTGGGCAGATATTACTTATATGGCGAGCAATAACCGTAAAATCGGATCAAGATGTATATCGAAGCCAAAATCTGAACCTATCTCGATAAATTTGGCAAAGGTATTTTCACCAAAATTTGAAGCACTTGCTTTTAGACTCAATTCCGTCGAAAGTGCCTAAATACAGTCCGTTTGGGCTGATATTAGCTATTTGGTATAAAAAACCTCATACATATTGGAGCTATTTCTAAATCTGAACCGATCTTGACAACATTTCAAACACTTATTTCAGAGCTGTATCGGATATCTGTTACCAAATATTATTCTTGTGGAGTGAATACTACGCATGTGAGGGACTTAATCGGATGAAATATATATATGGGAGCTATAGCTAAATCTGAACCGATTTTTACCAAATTTGAAATACTTATTTCTAGGATGATTTCAGTCGGATGTGTCAAAATTCTGTCCATTTGGGTTGATATTAGCCATTTGGAGCACAAAAATCTGAAATTGGATTAGGATATATATGGGAGCTATATCCAACTCTGAACAGATGTTGATAAAATTTGACCGAATTACTTTCGAGAAGTGTGTGATGCCCGGTATCAAATGTCATTATTTTAGAGTGTATATTACGAATGTGAGGGACTTAAAACCCCAAATCGGATGAAACATATATATGGGAGGTAAAGCTATATATAATTCGGTCAGATGTGCCAAAATGTGGTATGTGGACTGATATTGGCCATTTGGTGCACAATTAACACGAAATCGGTCGAAGGTATGTATGGGAGCTAAATATAAATCTGATCCGATCTCGCTAAAATTTGACGGATGTATTTTTGAGTTTCATAAGTTATAAGGTACCAAATATCATTCTTGTGGAGCGCATATTATTAAAACCTATATCTGAACCGATTTTCAGCAAAGGTTGAAGAACTTGCTCTTAGACTGAATTTCGTCGGATGTCTCAAAATTCAGGTCATTTGGACTGATATTACCCACAATTAAGATGAAATCGGTTGAAGATATATGGGAGCTATATCTAAATCTGATCCGATTATCACCAATGTCAATAGGGGTCGCCCTTGGGCTAAACAAATATTGTTTGGAAAATTTCATCTCATTCGGGTAATACTGCATTTTGTTCACAAAACTACATTGACAGACGGACGGACTGACATTCATAAATCGACTCAGAAAGTGATTCTAAGAATATCCTCCAAAGTAACTGTGGGTCCATGTTAGAAACAAATGCACAAAGACATAACACCCTTAGCATTATTTGGTGTAGGGTATAAAATTACGATATCAATTTCATTACGATATCAATTTTCAAATTTTCGCAAAAATCAAAAAAAAAAAAAAACAAAAATTGATTTGGAATTGTAAACTTCAAGTATCCCCCAAAATGTGACTCTGAGGAATTCTTTTAATTTATTTCATTTAGAATTCGTTCTTCAGAAAAGTTCTCAGGTTAAATTTAGCCTTAATATTTTATAGAAACTATCTTTAATTTTCTTCTTCTCATATGTCACACCGAATATTCGGTAGTACCCTGTGATGGAAATTCCAATATCACCCAAGTTTTATTGTTGTCATGTGTTTCGAATTTTTTTCTTTGTTGTTTTTTTTTTTTTTTTTGGTTTACAGAAAATTTGATTGTCATGATACTAAAGGGATTATAAGTGTCTTTATCGCATTACATTTTGCCTGCCAAAGCAGGTGAGAGTACGGGAAGCCTGACATATTTGCTTCACATAGCCATGTAGCTAAACTATTTCGGTATGTGCTTGTGTGTGTGACTGTGTATCATTAGGTCTTCGTTCATACAATACATCACAAAAATCAAGTATGTGTAGGAATAACCCATGGATGTCCTTTAACGATTGGGCAAGATACTCGTATTAATGCTGGCAAAACTTTGCAAAGAACGAAAGAAAAACTTTGTTGGTAAGTTTTCCCGTTCTTTTTTCTTCATAGTCATCGTCGTCTATATTTAATGGGAGGACAAAAAAAAAAAACGACAGAAAAAAACTACATTTTTCTGGAGTTTCTGTTAAAGTTTTAGGGTTTCTTATTTTTTACGTTCCTCTCTTTGAGTAATGACATATGAGTCTTAAGTACCACTGCAGCAGGAAAAAAAGTTTGTTTCGTGTTGTAGATTTTTTTTGTTATTTAATAAAATGGAATGTGAACACCTTTCGTGGAATTGACCTGATTTTTTAAAGAACTTATCTAAAGAATATGCTCGTTGTATAGTTTTCTAGGAAAAGTGAGTAGTCGCAGTAGTAGAGAACAGAAACTTTAACTTTTGATGGTGTTTTTTTTTCCTCCGTCAAGCATTGTAAATGGGTTTAACAAAGACAGAATGGAAAACTAAATAATTGAGTATAACATAATACTCTTCTGTAAGACATGTTCGGAACTTTTTGGTAGGGGAGATTGTATATTAATTCCAGAAATTAATATGACAACTAATTTTTCATTTTATTAAAAGATGAAGGGAATACTAGATGGGGATTCTAGTCTTTAAACAATGTTTGCTTTAAGAATTAAAAGGAAAAAATTTTGATATATCGACTGGAAAATTTTACTTTTACTTCAGAAATTACTTCAAGATTTAAATATAGTTTTTAATAGTTCAAATGTTGCTATTATTTAGGTGACAAATTTGAATCAAACCTTTTTTTGGTGTTCTTCTCATTATTGGCGTATTATAAGCTTGATTGGACCAAAAAATTGTAACAGCGTGAATTATTGGTCCTAGTCGTACGATGTTTTATATGGATCTTCATAACTCGCCGAGCTGAGTCGATCTAGCTATGTGTTTGTCTGTCCATCCGTCTGCTCGTCCTCCCAAGTTAATTTGTAATCATGATTAATTAATTAACATGGACGGACGGACACCCATAGCTAGGTCGACTTAGCTCGGCGATATAGGAGGATCCATGTATAACATCCTGTGCGCAGGATGTCACATAATGAGGTGTTACATAATTTGTGGGCCAATCAAATTTATAATACCCTCAACACCTAGTGTCGTAGGGAAAATTTTGAAATTATTGTGGAAATTTTTGAAATTCGTGGGCCAGAAAATCGACCAGAAACCCCTTAGAATCATTGTTGTTTTTCATAAACAAGAATTTTTTTTTATCAGGAAGTCTTAAATTCTACTTTTCATTGAGCAGGATACTAGCCAGAAAGTCCTATATTTTTTTTAATACCATAATTCTTTTTTATTTTTGAAAACCGTGATTCTTGGATAGCACGTCTTTAAGTTTATTGGATAGCACGTCTTCAAGTTTATTTATAATAATAATAATAATAATAATAATAATAATAATAATAATAATAATATAATAATAATAATAATAATAATAATAATAATAATAATAATAATAATAATAATAATAATAATAATAATATAATAATAATAATAATAATAATAATAATAATAATAATAATAATAATAATAATAATAATAATAATAATAATAATAATAATAATAATAATAATAATAATAATAATAATAATAATAATAATAATAATAATAATAATAATAATAATAATAATAATAATAATAATAATAATAATAATAATAATAATAATAATAATAATAATAATAATAATAATAATAATAATAATAATAATAATAATAATAATAATAATAATAATAATAATAATAATAATAATAATAATAATAATAATAATAATAATAATAATAAATAATA
This sequence comes from Musca domestica, assembly GCF_030504385.1. Lineage (NCBI taxonomy): Eukaryota > Metazoa > Arthropoda > Insecta > Diptera > Muscidae > Musca > Musca domestica. The sequence continues at coordinate 720,821 of NW_026712283.1, read as the reverse complement.
ATAATAATATTAATAATAATAATAAGAATAAATCAAAGGCTATAGTAAATAATCAAAGGCTATAGTCGTGCGGGGCCGACCATGTGAAACCTTACAACACTACAATATGGTAGAAGTCCTTAACTCTCTTCTCATGCAAAATTCCGTGTCGATTGGTTTCACTTTTTTGATCAGGGATTTTTATCTGTTTTTTATTCACTTTAACCCCTAAATATTTTCCTCTATATCTCTAAATTTAGATTTTGGTAAGTTATTTTCAACGTTACGGTACTATGGAAATGTTAGTTTTTTTTCCACACAAAATTAGTAGTTCATTCTACCCGCCTTCCTAAACTCTAACTTCACGCGAGATTTCGTGTCCTTTGATTTCTATTTGTGGTCTTTATAACGGTTGGTCAATTATAAACATATTGCGGACAACTTCTGAGCCTAATCATACCCTTATAAAATTTTTTGTAAGGATAGGATGATAATTTCAATCTGCATATAATAACCCCAACCTGTGTTGTAAGGTGAAAAAATATTACAAAATGTACAGTGTAAATGTATGTCAAATTGAAAAAAATCGCATGCGATTTTATTTATACCCCTGCTGTAGGGTATAAATATTTATTGGAGCAATATATACCGGACTGAGTTTTACCAAAGGGATAAATATATATATGGGAGCGATACCCTAATCTGATCCGATCTCAAAAAAATTTAGCTCCATAAATTTCTGGTACCAAATATCATATATATGGGAGCTAAAGCTATATCTGAACCGATTTTCACTTTGATATACTTGCTTCTAGACTGAATTCTGTCGTATGTGCCAGGTTATTTACACTAACATTGGCCATTTGATGCACAATTAACACGAAATCGGTTGAAGATATATATGGGAGCTTTGTCTAAATTTGAACCGATTCTCACCAATTTCCTTTGTAAAATTGTATTTCAATTGCATTTTGTTCACAAAAAAATAGGGACAGACGGACTGACATGCATAAGTCAACTCAGAATGTGATTTTATGCAGATCATCAAAAGGAACTATGGGTCTATCTCGCTTCTTTCTATGTTACAAACAAATGCACAATGACATAATACCATTACCACTATGTCAGTGGTTAAAAGAAGGGGGGAAATTCAACTTAACTTTGTTGGGAAATTTATTAAAAATATTATCAAGTGCGTTTTTGGACCAAATTGGGGGACTAGAACCATTATTTCATTAAGACACACTTTGGTCTATCCAGTGATACAATTCCTGTTGCCGCAATGCTAAGGTTATAAAAATTAGTAGTGTATATTAACATTCATTATACGGAACGAGTTTTCTCCCCCAAAATTATATGCTTTCCTATAATTAAATGCCCACCCTTTTTTCCTTCCTTCGTTCGACATAAAAATATCCTTGACTTTCTCGTCATGTTTGCATAAAATGCTTTATGGCATTACACTTTAAATGATATGGCATCATTAATGTGTACATAAATATAAATACACACACACACCCACATACATAACGATACCCAACATACCAAAAATACAATACAGCTTGAGAATAATATTATGAAAATAGTTTATCATAAGAATTTTTCAACAATGCTTGAGAAACACTTTTTTGCACAAACTTTTCTCAAATCTGTCCTTTGTTGACAAATTTTTTTTGATTTTTTTTGTGAAAATTGTCAACAAAAAATTATTTTCTTTGGTTAAAATCAAAATCACGCGAATTTAGGACCCATTTCCGGACGAAACTCTAAGGTAATAATGAATAATAAATCTGGGAATCTGTAGTATAAATTATTTCAATCTCATTTCAGAATGGAGGCGTCAAAAAGTTGCAGGAATTCAACAGAAGTGAAGAATAAGTGGAGGAGATACAGAAGCTCAAATAAGGGGAATGAAAGCATCTAGGTATCAAGGCAACAGGATGCAGTGACAGCTGGGATGGCAATCAATGAATGAAATGTGTAAAATAATTAAAAAATGAATAAATAAATATTTTTTACCATTGAAAAAATAAGCTTTATAAAATATTACTTTCGTAAGCTTATTCTGCAATTACAAGAATAAGCTTATGAATAAGGGTTCCTTTTCGATTATTCTATAATTGTTAAACAAACATTTCTCAATACATTCTCAAGATTTTCTCAAGCTTTAGGCTTATGTTTGTAAGCTTATTAAAATATTATTCTCAAGTCAATTTGGTATGTTGGGTAATATACTACATTTATTTGTTAATAAATCATTGTGTTTGTAAAAAGTATTAACCGCATTATTAAATGATCAAACAGTCATTTTGACGTTATGCAATCATAATTATTCGCAGTCAGCCCCCTCGTTGTACATTTCATTTCGAGCGTTGATTTATTGAACTTGTTGTTTGTGCATTTTCAATGTTGTTGTATAAAAGATATACACTTTGAATGTACGTTAATAAATGTAATATTTTTTCCGAAACATAACTATCCCAACATACCAAATTGACTTGAGAATAATATTTTAATAAGCTTACAAACATAAGCCTAAAGCTTGAGAAAATCTTGAGAATGTATTGAGAAATGTTTGTTTAACAATTATAGAATAATCGAAAAGGAACCCTTATTCATAAGCTTATTCTTGTAATTGCAGAATAAGCTTACGAAAGTAATATTTTATAAAGCTTATTTTTTCAATGGTAAAAAATATTTATTTATTAATTTTTTAATTACTTTACACATTTCATTCATTGATTGCCATCCCAGCTGTCACTGCATCCTGTTGCCTTGATACCTAGATGCTTTCTTTCCCCTTATTTGAGCTTCTGTATCTCCTCCACTTATTCTTCACTTCTGTTGAATTCCTGCAACTTTTTGACGCCTCCATTCTGAAATGAGATTGAAATAATTTATACTACAGATTCCCAGATTTATTATTCATTATTACCTTAGAGTTTCGTCCGGAAATGGGTCCTAAATTCGCGTGATTTTGATTTTAACCAAAGAAAATAATTTTTTGTTGACAATTTTCACAAAAAAAATCAAAACAAATTTGTCAACAAAGGACAGATTTGAGAAAAGTTTGTGCAAAAAAGTGTTTCTCAAGCATTGTTGAAAAATTCTTATGATAAACTATTTTCATAATATTATTCTCAAGCTGTATTGTATTTTTGGTATGTTGGGATGCGTAGTGTACGCATGTGTTGGTGTGTGTGTGTGTGTGGACAAGTCAAACAAGGGTCACAACAAATAGTGACAATTAAGGGGTAATGGTCGTATAGAGAATTTTTTTAAAGTAGTCACAGTGGAAGTGATCGCTTAAATGAAAGAGTGTTGGAGATAAAATATCAATATTTCTAGGAAATTATAGCTACTGTATTGTGGGCAAATGTGTCCTCCTTGTCAACTCATTTACAGCTCCTTCAAATAATCATTTTAGACCCCTTATAGAATATATATTCCACGTCAGCGTAAGATTCAAAGTCGGTTCAGCGATGTCTAAAATAATTCTAAAATTTTGCACAGATGTGCAATTTGTCTGTAGATAGGTCAAATTCGTCAATGGGCTATGGCGGTCCATTTTTTATTTTCTTTGCTTTCATTTTTTTGGCTCCATATATGGTACCACGTCATATTCGGTGTTTCGACGATTGAAAAAAACATCTGTTTAGGAAAAGTGATTAAAATACGGAATTTAGAATTCGAAGTTGGTTCTGCCTCCGTCCCTCAGTCATATGGCTTGAGAGGGTATATATCGTTTGATATGGCCAAAACGTGCGTCATCGAAATAGCGATTTTAGACCGTAGGTCTCTTTGGACCAAATCCGTTTCAGGCAATTTGAAGGCGATCTAGCGATGTCCGTCCCTCTGTCTGGCTGGTGGGGACGATAATTCTCGAAGGGAGTACCCATTTGATCCAAATTTAGAACAAAATAAATTTGTTGTAAAACTTAGATCGAGTTCGAAAATGGGAAATATCGGTACACTCCTTTTGGTACCTCCTACCTTGAAATTTTCAAAAAAATATTTTACAGCACAGAAAGAGGGAGGATAATTAATTTTTATCCAACTTTGCCAATACTTATATTTCCATCAGTGCCACGTCAGGTGCGAAAATGGTCCACTTCATCAAGTAAATCCCCCCAAAGGGTTAAAATTTTGAATTATTACAAATCTTATAAAATGTAAAAATATTTAAAAAGTAAGAGTTCGATTGTCTTCAAATTACACCAAGGTCTGCTGTGAAGATGGAATATATCTGTCCATTCCTTCAAGAACCTGTCCCTCAAAAGATTCAACATTTTCAATATCCAAGAAGTTAATGAAACGCGAAATTAAAATCTAATTCCATTCAGACTTGGTACATCTCATTATTACTATTAACACAAGATCTGATATAAAGATGGTAGAGATCGGCCGATTTCTTCTGGTACCTCCCCCACAAAGGGTCAACATTTCGAATAACCAAAATGATTATTTAATTCAAAATAAGCAAGCGGTTCTCTTCATATTTCACACATCACAATATTTTTATAATAATTTTTATAATATATTTTTATATATAAGATATGGGGTGAAGATGGAATATAGAAGGTGAGATAAAAAAAAAACTGCAACAAAGTCAGTCAGTAGGTCATAATTTTTATTTCTTTTTTTTTTTTAATTTTACTGAATGCAAGAAAAATGTCGGATATAGCATCAATTTTTAGAATAAGTTTAGATTAGTTTGAATTGGTCACCTTCTGCACGAATTATGGCCTTCAAACGGCGAATGAAACCGTCACACGTTGCCCGAATGTTGCTCTGCGGTATTTTGGCCCATTCCCGGTGAAGCTCTTGCTTAAGGTGATCTACACTGTAGTATTTTTTAGTGCCAACCTTGCTTTCGAAAATACTCCAGACACAATACTCCAACGGATTGGTATCCGGAGATTTTGGTGGCCATTGTGCGCTGGAAATGAAGCGAGGAACCTCATTTTGTAACCATTCTTGGGTGGCGCGTGCTGAGTGCGATGGTGCTGAGTCCTGTTGCAATGTCCAAGGTCTGCGGCCAAAATGTTTGCGTGTCTAAAATACTTTCGCGATAATATTCGGCATTTCTTCTGATGTCACTGTCGATTAACATGAGCGGAGAGCGACCATCGGCTGTTATGAGTTTTTGTGACCAATGGAAAGTTAAAATTTTCAGCTGACTTCTTTGGCAAGTAAACACGATCATTTTGTTTGTTTACAAACTGCTGGACAAAGAATGTTTTCTCTTCGGAGAAAACCAAATTCGGTAGTTCACCACTTTCGGCTAAACAAAGCAACTCTAACTCTTTTGAGTCTATTTTCTATCTGTTGCTGTGTAAGTTCTTGCACTTTTTTGAATGGCTTTACCCCGAGCTCATTTTTTAATATTTGCCGAATGGAATATTGCGATATTTTTAGCTTACGAGGCATTTCTTGGCCGCTGTGACGCGGGTTTCGATCAAGTCGCTTCTTTACTTTTATTCACATTTAAATGCTTGGGTGCTCTAACGATAGCCACTTGTGGTTTTCCAGCCAAATTTAAAGAAATCACACTATAACGCTTGAATTCCATCACGAATAACTTTTTTTCTGGGAAATTCTGACAACAATATAAAGAACTGTCACTGGAATAATTTTCGGACGAGTGGCTAAGGAATGGTAGCAGTCTGAATTTGTTATTTTTTTCTCATCCTGTAAATCTGCCGGCTAAACCGACTGATACTTTTTAAATTATTTTTAATTTCCAATTGTCAGATTGTTTCCTTTTCCCAACTAACTTCCCACGTCACCCACGCTTTCACGTGTGCGTATGAGCGCGCAAAAACAAAACGTGAAACAAACGCTATTTACGCTTATCAATATAAAAATGTCACAAATATACATACATTTTTTTTTGCCGACAATTGATGTTTATTGACAACGATTATGCCGCAAATTGTAACCAATGAATTAATTAATATTTAAAATTCTTATTTGGTTAATGTTAATCATGCCTTAGTAATTAAAGTGTCGATAATTTCATATCAACAAAAGCTTTGATAATAAATTATGGGGCTCAAGTTAATTACAATTAAATTGGAAAAAATGTGAAAAACGCAAAAAAATTAAATAATTATACAAAGAATAAATTTCAATAATCATGATATAGTTCAATGAACACTTGTTGGAAAAAAAATTAATGCAAATGCGTTTGCAATTGTCATTAGTTTTGGTCGAATTTGAATGGGAGGGGAGACAGGTCTTATCAATTAGGGCTTTTTTGTTGGATTTTTTTTTTTAATAATAAATTCAAATAATATTGAATTAATCTATTTAACAATTTATATAAAAAGAAGTAAGCAAAGGCTATAGTCGTGAGGGGCCGACCATGTGATACCCCACAACACTACAATATGCTAGAAGCCCCTTTCCAAGTCCATTTTGGAAGATTTCGCTTTTGAAATTATGTCACGGAACATTGCCCATATATTACCCTTAGCATTTTGAACAGGGACATTTGCCCAATATTTACGCACTCCGTCGTGCTGTCTGTTGTTGTTGTCCATTTTACAGCTAAATATAATCCAATGGTAATCCAAAATGCTAGAATTCTTCCCTGTCTTTAGCTCTCTTCTTAGGCATGTCGATTGGCTTTTTTTCTGTTTTTGGTCCATTTCAGCCCCTAAATATATTGCGGACATCTTTGAAAACAATAGGCCCAGCCCTTCTTAGTCTAACCCTACCCTTGTGAAAATTTTCGTGAGGATAGGACGATAATTGCAGATTGTATATAATAACCTCAACCTGTGTTGTAAGGTGAAAAATATTACAAAATTTGTATTTCAATATTATAAGCCAAATTGAAAAAATCGCATGCGATAAAAAATATGAAAAAATAAAAAAAACGTCACAAAACACAACAAAATCTATATTAACATCATTATTCGCATCTTTTTATGCGATTTTTTAGATTTTATTCTTTTATGCCAAGAGGGCATTCTGAATTGACATTTTCAAAATTGAATTGACATTTACAAAATCTGTCCAGCCATTCTTGGGATACAAGCATTTTAGTTAACATATATATATCCGCTATATTTCGCTATATATATCCGATATATTTAATATCGGCATCTACGTAACGATCAGAATTGACCTGTTCGTCTATTTGTGATTTCGCCGCGATTAAAAATATTCGCGGTTTTATTTAACAAAACTGATGTGGTCTATTTCACCCACTAAATATTACCCGATGACCATCAAACTTGGAAGACTTCTGCCCAGTACTAAGCTCCAGTCCCATGCTAAATTCGGCGTCGATTGGTCTATAATAGCGAACTGTAGAGCAAATGCAAAATCAGTATTTTTCAGTATTTGGACCATTTCAACCCCTAAATATTATATATAAGAAATAGGCTCTAGCCCCACCTCCATTCTAAATTTCGTGAAGATCGGGCTATATTTGCGACCTGTAGAGTGATTACAAATTAACATGGACAGACGGACGGACGGACATACATAGCTAGATCGACTCAGCTCGGCGAGATAGGAAGATCCATATATGGGAAACCAATATTTCGTGGTGTTACATAATTTTTGGCCCAATCAAACTTATAATATCCCCAACAGATAGTATTGTAGGGTATAATAATTTGCATTGTGTTATATGGTATGCATGAACCGATTTTGTTTCTCCAGACTTATATAATGCAATAAAATTACCTTCAGTAATTTTGGTGGCGCCAGAGGCCTTGTTAGTATAACCGCGAATAAAGCAACTCGGAGGGTTCGTTTTATTTTTGCAAAAATAATTTTTATTTCAAGTCCTCTAATTGGTAGTCCCCATATAACGGTACCTACCAATTTTCGGTATTTTGAAGGTATCTGCTTCAATTTCTAACCAAATTTTCGGTATTTTGAAGGTTTCTGCTTCAATTTCCATCCAAATTGGAGAAAACTTGAGAATTGGGGTTCTCGGTAGGTCTGGTCTCTTCTTGCAAGAACAGTTCGATTCAGGTCTACTACTTGGTATAGCCTCCATATACCTTCCGTATAGGTTTCGGCCGCAATTTCAAACGAAATCACCCAAAGTTTTGCATTTGGTGTCTTGATAGGTCTGTTCTATTCAGGTCCACTGATTGGTTTAGCCCCCATATAACGGTACATCCCGATACATCCCTACACCATCTAGTGGTAAGGGTATCATGTCTTTGTGCATTTGTTTGTAACATAGAGAAGGAAGAGAGATAGACCCATAGTTACGTTTTAGCATCTTCATAGAATCACCTTCTGAGTCGATTTCTGCATTTCAGTCCGTCCGTTCGCCCGTCTGTCCATATATGTTTGTAAAAAAAGTACAGGTCGCATTTATTGCCCGATCGAGATGATATTTTGCACAAATAATTTATTTGGCCCAAGGACGAACCGTATTAGATATGGCTTTCATATATATCTTCAACCGATTTTGGATTAATTTGCACCAAATGGCGAATGTCAGTCCAAATGACCTGAATGACATGAATTAAGTGTAGAAAAAAAGTACATCAAATCAAAAATGAAAATCGTTTCAGATAAAGCTATCCCTCCCATATACATGTTTCATCCGATTTGGGACTTTAAGTCTCTCACATGCGTAATATTCACTTCACAACAATGATATTTGATACCGGACATAAGATAAAGCGCGAAAATATCTCTGCCAAATTTTATAGAGATCGCTTTTTTCTACTGAAGCTCTTCAAAGAACCTTACAAAGTGTTTTATTTTTGATAGACCTCAAATGGTATTATCTCTATACGAGACCTCAAAAGGATTTCTATTAATTGAATATTTTCAGAAAGACTTCTGTCTATAGGGAACTTCTGCACATCAATAAATGACTCTCTGTCACTAAAAGTTTTGCAAGGGGGTCTCTATTTTTCGAAGACACTTAGAAGGTATTTAGTCTTCAGAAGAACTTCGTAGATAGGTCTTCAGTCTCCAGAAATCTTTCAAAAGGATTTTATCCTCCAAACCAACTTCCAAGGGTCTGCTTAGTGGGAAATACCTTCAAAGGGCCTCCTATTTTTACCTTAAAAGGTCTATATCGCTAGATGTTAATCAATGTGCCTTTTGTCTTTCATCCTAAGGTCTATACGAAGATGTGGATCTGCATTAAAAGTGACAGCTCATTATATTGTTTACAAGCTTACAAAAGCATTTTGATGAGAATTTTCCAGGAAAAAAGTTATTCGGCAAATATTAAAAAAATGAATTCGGCGTAAAGCCATTGAAATTCCAAAAAGTTCAAGAACTAGTACTGCAACAGAAAGAAATTACACTCAAAAGAGCTAAAGAGTTGCTTCGGTTGGTGCACTGCGAAAAAGAAATCATCCTTCATTAATAAATATGCTAATTATGTAGATCTGTTGCGATTGCCTGACAAATTTTAAATTTCAGTACTGTTTACATAGACTTGTCAGTAGATATCCACGTACTGGCCTTAATTTAACTTCTAGACTTTATAAGATCTACGATTTGAAATAGGTTTACATTTGGATCCTCGTTTGGGTCTTTGTAACATACTTATCGATATGGGTCTACTGGGCCATTTTTCCTACAATGTTACTTACTATTTCATAAAAATAGTACGTTTTCTTTAGATTTGCTTCTTTGTCCCCAATCACTGAGAATCTCATCCCCTCTCCCCCTGGTACCATTATCGATTTGATTAAACGATTCCTCACACCCACAGAAAATTAGCCTTCTTTCTCTTTTTGGTGAATACACCTCCCATATAATTTTCCTCTTTTTTTTCGCCCAATTTATTTGCTCACATAACAGAAGCGTTATTCGAAATGCACTCATTATCCAAACCTGAAAATCTGTCATTACCACTAAATATCAAATGCTGGCTAGGTGGTTGGCTACTTGGTTGGGCTACACTATTTACTAATAAATACCTATTGACCCGTATTCCGCAATGGTGGTGGCAAACGTAAATTACAAAGTCATTTAGATAACGCCAACCAATTACGGTAATTGTCTCCACAAAAACCCAATGATTAATATCAATCAGTGAGCACTACAGTTGCAAGTATTAAAATAAAAAAAGATAGCAAGCAACCAACAAAAAAAATCGAAGCGAAGCGAACAAGGGAAAGGAAAAATTCAAGTGAAATGAAATTTTGGTTAGGAATTCCCTTGAAATTTGATAAGAGCAAACATTTGTATAGAGGATACATTTTTGTTTCATGTATATAAATGGCTGAAATTTAAATACGAAATCCTTGGGAGACATGTACAGGAAACAGAGATTTAAACATGAATTCCCATTGATGATATGGATCGAAGAACCAGAAACCCAGCGCGCTCATCATCCCATCACCAACATTGGAGTATTTGTTTTTTTTTGTGGTTTGACCAAAAAGTGTCCTATGTCACTAATGAGTTTGATTTATTGCCTTGACCAATAAGGAAATATGGGTTCGAGGCATACATTCTTACTCACTCTCATACAATGATATGAATATGTGTTCATTATGGCATGACACACTCACACACAATTCAATGTGTATGAATAGTATAGAATTTTCTCCCATGAAACCTCACACTCACACATACACAATGATGGGGTGCGTGAAGTGTGTGCGAGTGATATGTAGGCATTGACCCTTATAATCTTTTCAAATGACTATGTTTACATTGGCAAATTACCTAAATATACAAAACACATCATTCACATTTTTATCAATAAATACAGTGGGGAAATTTGTTGGATCTTGAGACTTTAGGTATTTTTTGGTTTTTTATACCTCAAGTCATAATTGTTTAAACTCTAGATATCTTGAATCAAGAAATCCGGTAGTGATAAAGAATTGTGGAACATAAAAGACTGTTTGAACCATCAACGACCAAACGAAAGAGCTAAGGCTGAAATATTGGAATGTACGTCTCTATTAGTATGTTAACTTAAAAATATTCTGCAGAACTAAAATTCTTAAATCATGTTTCATGTTTTGGCGCCATTATCGACAAATTGGTTGGAGTATCACTTCATGACATAAACATAAAGCATAGATGCCCAGTAGTGGCTGATTTCAGCAATTTCAACTCACACGTATTCTTACGCTCTTTTGTTTGATCGCCAATCAACCAATAGGAAAGCAGAAATATGAGTGGGAGAGACAAGCTACACAGGCAGAAGTTCTGTGTAATATTAACATTTAATCGTAATCGAGTATGCTACTAGTGAACACATAAACTGAAAATTATTGCGATATGTCAATGATGTCATTTGAAAAGTATTTTATGATACAAAATGCTTTTGATGATATGCAATGTTTTATATGTTATAAGATATTAAAATAAAAATAAGAAATATAATTTAAAAAAACATTTTGAAACTACTTAAATAAATGCATTTATCAAGAGTATTACTAAAACATGTATATTCATTAATTTTACATTTCATAGAAAAAAAAAAAAATGACGACACCCGCCACACATATGCTTTCGTCGCTATCTCGTTGACGACTAAATAAAATGAATAGAAAAATCTTTTCTTCCAGTGTTATTTTGTCGCTCTCACCAACACTATTACATTGGGCATCTATGTCATAAAGTGTTTTAAATTCACATCGTCTCTAGCAGTTTTGGTATAGTTCTATATAATGGTACCACCCATGGTACAATAAAATCAAGATAGGGCTATGATACCATATGATTTTAATTTCTTGGCTTAATATGTCAACTTTATTTGTTTATGTACGTGTTTTCTTTTCAATATTTTTTTTTTTTTTTTTCAGAAAACATTCAAATTCGAGTCTTTTCAAAATGTTTATTTTAACATATGCATCAACAAAATCTACAGTTTTTGTAGCAAAACAAACCTTTAGAGATACCTAGAACATTATTTTGAATTATATTCATTCAGTTTTTGCGGGTTTTAATTATTAATTTAAAATAAATGCAACAAGTTGTTTGATTTATTATTGTTTTGATACTAATTCTGACAATAAAAGCCAAACAGGTAGACCTTTATAACCACCGTTCTTTTTTTTCAAAGTTAGCCAACCTTGTATTCATTGTACCATGGTACCACCCATCATCAGGGTAATTTTGGACACATTTTTCAAAATTTTCTCAAAGTTGATATTTGGAATTCGGTTTTTAGTTGATTGATTTTATACCCTCAGCCATATGGCCATATCATTTGATACAGTCAAAACGTGCCTAGTTAAAATAACGGTTTTAGACCCTAGGTCTCTTTGGACCAAATCCGTTTCAGGACATTTGGAGTCGGTATAGCGCTGTCCGTCTGTCTGGCTGGCTGGTGCGCACGATAACTCGTTCTGGTACCTCCCCCAAAAAATGTTGAAATTTTCAAAGAAAGAAAAAAGATAATCCGACTTTGTTCCAACTTTGAAAATCATAATATTTTCATCAGTGCTAGGCCAGGTGCGAAAAAGTACAATACAGGGTGAGTAAAAAAACTGCAATAAAGCCAAACGCCATCATTTTTATATTTTTTTATTGAATGAAAGCAAAAAATGTCGGACATAGCATCAAATTTTAGAATAACTTTAGTTTTTTTGTTCGAATTGGTCACTTTTGGCACGAATTATGTCCTTCAAACGGTCAATGAAACCGTCACACGCTGCCCGAATGTTGCTCTGCGGTATTTTGGGCCATTCCCGGCGAAGCGCTTGCTTGAGGTGATCGACACTTTGGTATTTTTTAATGCCAACCTTGCTTTCCAAAATACTCCAGACACAATAGACCAACGGATTGATATTCGGAGATTTTGGTGGCCATTGTGTGCTGGAAATTAAGCGAGGAACCTCATTTGGTAACCATTCTTGGGTGACGCGTGCTGAGTGCGATGGTATTGAGTCCTGTTGGAATGTTCAAGGTCTGCGGCCAAAATGTTTGCGTGACCAATGCTTTAATACACCCTCCAAATATCTTCGCGATAATATTCGGCATTTATTCTGAAGCCGAGGTCGATTAATGCGAGCAAAGAGCGACCATCGGCTGTTATGATGTCTGGTGCTTGAGTTCTGGGGGCCAACCGAAGATGCACATTTTCAGCTGAGCATATACTATAATTTTGTTTGTTTACAAACGACTGTACAACGGATGTTTTCTCATCGAAGAAAACCAAATTCGGCAGTTCACCACTTTCGGCTAATCGAAGCAACTCTTTAGCTCTTTGGGCCTATTTTCTTTCTGTTGTGGTATAAGTTCTTGAACTTTTTGGAATTTCAGAGCTCATCTTTCAATATTTGCCGAATGGAATATTGCGATATGTTCAACTCACGAGCCATTGTTCGGCCGTTGCGACGCAAGTTTCTATCGAGTCGATTCTTTACTTTTCGAACCATTTCTGTTGCTGTTTTCTTCCGTCCACTTCCTTGACGTCGGGCTACGCTACCAGTATCACGGTAACGAGCGATGGTACGAGACACAAAAGATTTATTCACATTTAAATGCAAGAGTGCTCTAACGATAGCCACTTGTGGTTTTCTAGACAAATATAAAGAAATCACACTATCTCGCTTGAATTCCATCACGAATAACTTTTTTTCTGGAAAATTCTCACAAAAATTCTTTTGTACGCTTGTAAACAATATAATGAGCTGCAACTGGTATAATTTTAGCAGCTGTCGGACGTGTAGCTTAGAAATGACAGCAGTCTGAAGTTGGTTACAGTTTTTTCATCTCACTTTGTACACAGACATTGGCTTAGGGTATTCATTTGTGGACCGATACCTTTTAATTTCTCTGAATTTCGGATATGCCGAAAATTGTTAGAGTTTTTGAGAAAACTCAGTTTGAACTGATGATCGATGCTGTTGCGTGGTATTAATTATTTTGCCACCACTGTATGTGAGTAGGCACAAAAATCATTTTCATGCATAAAATTGGGTTCTCGGTGTAGATTTGGAATTGTACAATATCTATGTATATATTCACATTCCCAAATGAATGCATAACAATCACGTTTGTTGCTTACTTACTGCAACAGTGACTGGAGAATATTCGATGTCATTATTAGTAATGCTCATATAAAACACAACAGTAGGTGCCTCTAACGGTGTGAGTATATGTCTGTGTTTACTTTGTCCCAAAAAGTTTGTGAGGCTTGAAAATATTCGTCAAAGATTCGATCAATAAAGAGATGGGTGAATCTTTCAAATAAAATTGAAAAATCAGCGAAATAACCTCTATCCTTTTTCACAAAGCTCAATGGTCTATATCCTTTTCCAGGACATGTTTCTGGGTGAGAAAGAAAATGTTAAAAAATTTCCCGTTGACCTTCCTTAATGTCTTCGCTTACAATCTCAACTCAATTGATATTGATATCGAACTTTATCCAATCTATTGTTGTATATGTATGTGTCCACATATATATTTCGTGTGTGATTTTGGGATGTTGATGATGTTACTTTTGCTGCTCTTAGATTGTGTCACCATTGCCATAGATATGTATATCTGTGTGTATATCCATGTGTGTGTGGCCTTCAACGTTGTGGGACATTTCATCAATTACTTTGATTGCTTTGGGACTAATATGTCAAACAAATGTTCTGCAAGCGTATTGCACACACACACAGGCACACTCACACATATAAATTGTAACAGACCCATATATGTTCGGTAGTAACACACTTTTCTATTCTTTACACTCACATACACACATGTGTGTATGTGTGTGTGCGTTTGTGTGTTTGCATTGAACAAATTCATTGTGTCTTTGATCCCTTCCATTAACATGTTTGTTAGCATTTGGTCATGTTTTAATATTACTTGGTAAGCATACTAATTGATAGGGATAGTCGGTTTAGAGTATTGCTTATTTTCTGTAGCATATTAATGCCATCGGACCAAAAGGACCACCACAAAAGCTGGAAAAGTAACCAGTAAAAGTGTTGGAGTCGATATATCATTGCAAAAGGGCATTGGGGAATGGGGTAGATTACCGAAAGGGATTCAATGTGAAAAATCTTACTGATATCCATATAAATAGAAATTTAATGCGTCACTAATTTTTAAACATTTATTTAACACCATGCCTAGATCTAATGACCCACACTCGAGAGCACACAATTTACACTCCCAACGCACACACACCCACACTCTCGGATAACAAATCATTTTGAACGACCTGAATAATAATGATAGATGGCATACGTGTGAGTGTGTGTTTGTGTCGATATCTGTGTGTGTGTGGGGGCATCATTCATTTAGGTTTAGTTTCGATATATCGATTCACCGCATAAATTATCAGAGGGTTTTAAAAAAGTGGTTATTGAAAAAGAGAAAAGTGTCGATAGAGGATAGATAATGTCCTCGGAGAATATAAATGGAGATAAATAAGTTTCTATGTTCGTTTCTGAGTCGTAATTGATTTTGAAATATTTGCTTTAAATCAAATGCGTGAATATTGGTAGAATCGTTCTCTCCTAGTCAAAATTTTAAAATATTTCAAAGTTAGAGGTTTTTCATTTGTTGGAGATAAGAAACAGTGAGCTTTCCTTAACCTTAACCGCTAACCCTAGTAATTGTAGAGAAATTGAAAAACAAAATCCAACCCATAATTTTTTCTAAAATTTTTGAGAAGTCGTGTGAATTTTTTATTATACTGTACAGATAAATTCAAATTTTCAAAAAAAAAAAAAAAAAAAAAACAAGTAAAAAAGCAGTAAGTTCGGCCGGACCCTCCACCATTAGAAAACGAATTAAAAATTTTCAAAAAAATAAAATCCAATAAAAATTCTTTTAAAATCTTTAAAATATCTAATATAGGAAGGTGCCGATATATGAGGGGATATACGATATTGTGGACCTATAAAGACAAATCTATGTCTGCGTGTAAAGTACTCACAAGGAACTCCGTGTGTGGATTTTCAGACAATACGATTGGAAAATGTGGCTAAAATCATCAAAATACCGAATATCGCGGGGTACCGTTATATGGGAGCTATACGTTATCGTTAACCTATATAGAGAATTATCTGTCGGTGGGTAAAGTGCTCACAAAGAACCCCTTGTGTACAAAGAACCCCTTGTGACCATTCCGTTGAAAAATATGGCTAAAAACATCAAAATACCGAATATCGGGGGTACCGTTATATGACGGCTATACAATATCGTGGATCTATTTAGATAATTCTCTGCCGAGGTATAAAGTACCCACAAGGAACTCCTTGTGTGGATTTTCAGACAATTCCGATGAAAAATGTGGGTCAAATCATAAAATACCGAATATCGGGAGGTACCGTTATATGGGGGATATACGATATCGTGGACCTGTATAGACAATTCTCTCACAGGGGGTGAAGTACTCACAAGGAACTACTTGTGTTGATTTTAAGACAATTCCATTGAAAAGCGTGGCTAACATCACCAAAATACCGAATATCGGAGGTTACAGTTATATGGGGGATATACGACATCGTGGACCTATATAGACACTTCATTTTGAGGAGGTAAAATGCCCACAAGGAACTCCTTTTGTGGATTTTCAGTCAATTCCGTTGAAAAATGTGGGCAAAATCATCAAAATACCAAATATCGGGGGGCTATACGATATTGTGGACCTATATAGATAATTCTCTGCTGACGTTTAAAGTACCCACAAGGAACTCCTTATGTGGATTTTCAGACAATTCCGTTCAAAAATGTGGGTAAAATCTTCAAAATACCGAATATCGGGGGGTACCGTTATATGGGGGCTATACGATATTGTGGACCTATATAAATAATACTCTGCCGAGGTATAAAGTACCCACAAGGAACTTCTTGTGTGGATTTTCAGACAATTCCGTTGAAAAATGTGGGTAAAATCATCAAAATATCGAATATCGGGGGGTACCGTTACATGGGGTCTATACGATATTGTGGACCTATATAGATAATTCTCTGCCGAGGTAAAAGTACCCACAAGGAACTCCTTGTGTGGATTTTCAGACAATTCCGTTCAAAAATGTGGCTAAAATCATCAAAATACCGAATATCGGGGGGTACCGTTATATGGGGGCTATACGATATTGTGGACCTATATAGATAATTCTCTGCCGAGGTAAAAGTACCCACAAGGAACTCCTTGTTTGGATTTTCAGACAATTCCGTTCAAAAATGTGGGTAAAATCATCAAAATACCGAACATCGGGGGGTACCGTTACATGGGGGCTATACGATATCGTGGACCGATATGGACAATTCTCTGCCGAGGTATAAAGTACCCACAAGGAACACCTTGTGTGGATTTTCAGACAATTCCGTTGAAAAATGTGGGTAAAATCATCAAATACCGAATATCGGGGGTACCGTTATATGGGGGCTATACGATATTGTGGACCTATATAAATAATTCTCTGCCGAGGTATAAAGTACCCACAAGGAACTCCTTGTGTGGATTTTCAGACAATTCCGTTGAAAAATGTGGGTAAAATCATCAAAATACCGAATATCGGGGGGTACCGCTATACGATATTGTGGACCTATATAGATAATTCTCTGCCGAGGTATAAAGTACCTACAAGGAACTCCTTGTGTGGATTTTCAGACAATTCCGTTGAAAAATGTGGGTAAAATCATAAAAATACCGAATATCGGGGGGTACCGTTATATGGGGGCTATACGATATTGTGGACCTATATAGATATTTCTCTGCCGAGGTATAAAGTACCCACAAGGAACTCCTTGTGTGGATTTTCAGACAATTCTGTTGAAAAATGTGGGTAAAATCATCAAAATACCGAATATCGGGGGGTACCGTTATATGGGGGCTATACGATATCGTGGACCGATATAGCCCATCTTCGAACTTGACCTGCCTGCAGACAAAATAGAGATCTGTGCAAAAGTTTAGCTTCCTATCTTAATTCGTTAAGACTGTAGCGTGATTACAACAGACGGACAGACGGACGGACAGGGCTAAATCGTCTTAGAATTTTACGCTGATCAAGAATATATATACTTTGTTGGGTCTTAAATGATTATTTCGATGAGTTACAAACGGAATGACAAAGTTAATATACCCTCCATACCTTTTTTGGTGGAGGGTATAAAAAAAAACAAGTGAGCAAAGGCTATAGCAGTGCGGGGCCGACCATGTGATACCCTTATGTCCAAATTTATTTTGGAAGATTTCGTTTTTGAAATAATGTCAAAGAGCCCTGCCCAGATTTTACCCTTAGGGTTTTGGTGAAATATTTACGCACTCCGTCGTGTTGTTAGCTATTCAAGACAATTTCACACGGAAGTTGTGGTCCATTTTACAGCTAAAAATAATCCAATAGTGATCCAAAATGCTAGACTTCTTCCCTGTCCTTAACTCTCTTCTGATGCGAAATTCCGTGTCGATTGGTTTTCAATTTGGATCTATAGAGCGACTACACCATTAGAAAATTTTAATTTTTTTTTTAGTTCATTTGAACCCCTAAATGTACCCATGCAAAATTTCGTGAGGATCGGACGATAATTGCGACATGTATATAATACCCTCAAAACTTAGTGTTACGGGGTGTAAAAATTTAGAGTATTTACAATTCAAAATTGTAAGTCAATTGAAAAAATCGCATGCGATAAAAATATTTACTTTTTTATTTGGTATATTTTTCAGCGATTTTCTTATATTTTATCCTTTTCTGGAAGGCTACCATTCCAAATTAATAGGAATTGTGAAAATCCGCCCAGATCTTATTCTTTTACATATATATTGTACCTATTTTGCTAGATATCCAATTTCTATTGGCTATCAGCATCCCTGTAATGGTCAGAAGTGATCTTTTAATGTATTTGTGATATGGTTGGGATTAAAAATATTCGCAATTTAGTGGCAATTTTCGAAATTTCTTACATAAAAAATAGGGTCTATTTTACCCTCAAAATATTGTCCAAAATTGATAGGCTTCGGTGCAGTCCTTAACTCTTGCTCCATATAAATTTTCGCGTCGGAGCATTTTTTGTTATTGTTCCATTTCAACTCCTAATTATTTTGCAATTATCTTCAATACGGTTCTATTCTGACCCTAACCCTACCCGCATTTTCAATTTCGCGAAGATCGGACCATAATTGCGAAGTGTAGCTTGTTTACAAATTAAAATGGACAGACGGACGGACCGACATACACAGCCAGATCGACTCAGCTCGGCGAGATAGGAAGATCGATACATAGGTTTCTATGTGGGAAAATAATATTTCGAAGTGTTACATAATTTTTGGCTCAATTAAACTTATAATACACCCAACACATAATATTGTAGGGTATAAAAATAATGCTACGAAATGCCTCATTCAATATTGGAAGTCAAATTGAAAAAATCTAATGATATAAAATGATAATTGTCGAATGACCAGTCCAGACGTTCTCGAGTTATATGAGGTCTAACTGACATCCCCTTCTTTGATATATGAGATTGTATAAATTAGCATATATATATGCCATATCTTGCCATATCTTGGGAGGTACACAATGGGAGTTATAGGGAAACCTGGACCTATAAAGACAATTTTCTGCCACAGGAGCCATTATGAACTCCAAATACCGAAATTATCAAAATACCGAATATCGGAAAGTACAATTATATGCGGACTATACAGAAATGAAGGGCCTATATAACTAAATTTCCAACTAGACCTGCCTGCAGATATAAGACAACTATGCAAAATCTTAGCTTCCTATCACATAACATTTGGACTCAAGCGTGACTCATACGGACGAACGAACGGACATGGCTAAATCGACTTAGAATATCTCTCTGATCAAGAAAACATATATTTGATGGATGTAAAATGATTATTTCGATGAGTTACATACGGAAAAAGGCATAAAATCATGATGGTCCGTTGTATGGGAGCTAAGTCAACAGTTAAAATATGTCGATAATCATAAGATGATAACCTTCCACTGAGAGCATGAAGTTTTAAGTGACAGCAGATTTTGTTAAAAATTCGTGGACAAAAAATTAAAAATTTCGAAAACCCCAAGATGTTCTTATAAGCGAGCTATTTAAAATAGTGTATTGAGATACAGAAAGCCCGCCAACTGAGAGTCTGAAATATCTTATTAACCTTCAAAATACCGAAAATAAAGGAGGTCTCTTTTATATAGTGATTTACTAAACAATGGCTATTTAGTGCAATGTCCAAAGAACCTCTGTTTTGGTTGGAAATTTGTGTCGAAATATTCAAAATACGGAAAATCCGAAGGAAGGTAACTTTTTTATGGTGTCTATAGCAACTAGTATATTGATAATAATAATCTTCTTTGGGAAGTCAACCTACATACCGGGAATTCGAAATATTAATTATATTCTATTGGAAATCGCGGAAATCCCTTCGAAATACTGAATATGTGAAGGCAACATTGAAAACATTGTGGAAATTACGTTTTTCATTTAAAATGTTTTTTTTTTTAACATCACAATGAGAGGTGAAATAGACTATATGACGTCAAAAAATTAAAAAATAAAATATAGTAAAAAAGTAGCTAGGTTCGGACCTAACTTTTAAAAACCTTCACCATTTTGAAGGAACTTGAAAATTTTCCAAAAAATTCCGTAGAAAAATTTCTCTCGAATGAAACCCCTTGTATGGGGGCTATATGAAGACGTGGACCTTCATAAGCAATTTTTTGTCATAGGCTGTAGCACGCATTCCGAATTTCAAACACAAAATTTGAAAAAATTCCGCTGTATAATGCCGCCAAAATCACAAAAATACAAAATATCGGGGGTATCGTTATATGGGGACCTGCATGCGCGATCTTGTGTAAAAGGCTGCAGTACTTTAAATGCAAAATTTGAACCATTCCGCTAAAAAATAAAAATATCGAATATTAGGGGGTATCGTTATAGGGGGTACCGTTAAGACGTGGACCTGCATAGACAATTTTCTCTCATAAGTTGTAGTACCCAATAAAAACTCCAAACACCGAATTTGAAACAATTTCGGTGAATAATGTTGTTAAAATAATCAAAATACCGAATATCGTGGTGTACCGTTATATGGGGGTTAACGAAGACGTGGATCTGCACAGACAATTTCCTATCTTCAGCTGTAATATCCATTACGTACTTCAAATACCAAATTTGAAACAATTCCGTTGAATAATGTCGCTAAATTCATCAAAATACCGAATATCGGGAGATACCGTTATATGGGGGCTATACGAAGACGTGGACCTGCATAGACAATTTTCTGTCATAAGTTGTAGTACCCCTCTCGAACTCCAAATACCAAATTTGAAAAATTTCAGGTGTATAATGTCGCTTAAATCATCAAAATACCAAAAAAGGGAGGTACCATTATATGGAGGCTATACCAAAACGTGGACCTACATGACCCATCTTCAATACCAAAAGTTCTGCAGACATAAGACACATTTGAGTAAAATTTTAACAACCTACTTTTTTTCGTTCGGAAGCTAGAGTGATTTCCATAGACGGACGGACTTTGCTAAATTGACATTTTAGGCTGATCAAGTATATATATATACTTTGTGGGGTCTGAGGTAGAAATTATTTAACGCTAAAAGTTATGATGATAAAAAATGTTGTCCCTTTCTGTGGAAGGTTCTAAAAAGATTGGGCCTTTATAGTATTATGATACCTGATCTAGCCGTATTTGAAGTATTAGAACTTGAAAAATGTGAAGAAAAAAATCGGGTGATCGGGACCAGGATTGTGCTCATCTTCGGGCTTGACATAAGTTTGAAAATAATATTGCAATCTACTAAATCAATGATGGAATAAATCGGATATTCCTTTCGCATCAGCCAGATATATGGACGGACAGACAGCCTTAGATCGACTCCGAATGTCCTGAAAGATACCTAGGAAGATATTCTGAAAGATACCTAGAATCTAAGCCCGTTTTTCTAAAGAGGCAGGTTTTGGTCCCATCAAGTGATACATAACATCTGATGCCGTGAAGCTGTGGGTATAGGAATTAAGCCAATATTTTTGTAATTATTGTGTAATTTTGGTGGTGTATGCAAAAAAATATTTGATAGTTACCCAATCATAATTGATTTCAATTAAATAAGTGTGAATATACTTAAATGACAAGCACCACAAATAGAGAAACTTTCATTTCATATTGCTATTATCCATTGATTTTCCATAAATACCAATCGTAAAAGCAAAATAATATTGCAGGCATAAGTGAGGAAAAAGTTTTCGAAAAATTTTCCTGTAAAGCAATGCGTATTATTGACGCAAATTGAATTGTGCGCATTTTTTCGTTCATCGTTCACAGCAGAAAGAGAGAAGAACAAATTGGGAAAAAATCGAAAAAGAAATAAAGAACTATATTCTTTCGAGAATAACGGGAACAAATGCGATGATAGTCTACAAAGTTTCAAGTGGAAATAAACCGACTTCGGAACTCTTCCAGAATAACCCGATGCTTATATTTCGTACCGTTGGAAAAAATGCAAGGAGCCGACCATGTGATACCCTACAACACTACAATATGTTCATGGACTACTGCCCAGATATTACCCTTAGTATTTTGGCCGTCTTGCTGTTAGTTGTTGTGGTCCAGTTTACAGCTAAATAAAATCCAATGGTCATCCAAAATGCTAGACGTCTTCCCTGTCCTTAACTAGCTTTTCATGCAAAATTCCGTGTCGATTGGTTTCAATTGTGGGGTCAGGAATATTTTTCTGTTTATAGTACATTTGAATCCCTAACAATTTTATGATCATCTCCAAATGCAAGAGGCCCCTCTGTATCTCCAAATTTAGACTCATCTATATGAGTTGCTTGGCTACGATATTTGGCTATATTCGTCAACGAAATCAGCATAAAAAGCCAGAAGTTTGTCATTTGTGTATTTAGGATTTCGCCTGTAAGTTATTTTCAGCGTTTCGGTAGAATGGAAATGTTGGTATTTTTTCACACAAATGTAATGGTTCGATCTACTCGCTGTCCTAAACTCCAACTCCATTTATTTGTTACCTCTATAATGGCTGCATCAGGAATATTTTTGGTCCATTCCAACCCGTAAATATATTGCGGACATCTTTAGCCCTTAGCCCAAAACGTGTCTCATCGAAATAACGGTTTTAGACCCTAGGTCTATTTGGACCAAATCCATTTCAGGATATTTGAAGTCGATCTAGCGATGTCCGTCCGTCCGACTGTCTGGTGCGCATGATAATTTTCGAAGGGGTATTCGATTAGGTCCAAACTTAATACATCGTAATATTTTTGTCCAACTTAGATCGAGTTCGCAGATGGGCAATATCGTTCCACTCCTTCTGGTACCTCCCCAACAAAAGTTCGAAACTTTCAAAAAAATTATTTTCTGCATAGAAAGCGAAACGATAATCCAATTTTTCTCCAACTTTGGAAATCCTATAATTTGCGTAAGTTCTAAGTCAGGTGCGAAAAGGGACAATATCGGTCTACTCCGTCAAATATCTCCCCTTTAAGGTTCAACATTTTGAACAGTTGAAACTCTTATAAAATTTTATGTAAGATTCCAAATGTCTTTAAATTTCACACATCTTAATATTTTTATTAACCCAAGGTCTGGTGTTAAGATGAAATATATTGGTCCACTCCTTCTGGTACCTCCCCCACAAAAGAAATTTCGAATATCCATTAAGCTCATAAAACGCGAAATTAATATCCGATTCCATTCCAGTCTTGGTACATATAAAACATTTCCATCAACACATAATCTGTTATAAAACCGGTAGAGATAGGACCATTCCTTCTGGTACTTCCCTTACAAAGGGTCAAAGTTTTGAATATCCATGAGGGTCATAAAACGCGAAATAAGCATCAGGTTCTCTTTATGTTTCACACATCCCATTACTTCTACTAACACAAGATCTGTTGTGAAGATGGGATATATCTGTCCACTCCTTCTGGTACCTCCCCAACAAAGTTTCAAAATTTTTGAATATCCATGAGGTTTATAAAAAGTGAAATTAACATCCGATTCCATTCCAGACTTGCTATATATTCCATCAATATTTCCATCAACACAAGATCTGTTGTAAAGATGGTAGAGATCGGATTATTCATTTTGCTACCTGCCCCACATCCGGTTCAAGATTTTGAAAAACAAAACGCTCAATGAAAAAACAAAATAAGCATTCAACTCTCCTCAAATTTCGCACTTACAAACATATTTGCTAACACAAGATTTGTTGTGAAGATGATATATATCTGCGAACCACTTCTGGTACCTCACCCACAAAGGGTCACAATTTTCAATATTTTATCTGTCATACCTTGCGAAACAAGTCAGCGATTCTTTCCAACTTGCTATGTCTAAATATTTCTCTCGACCAGAAATCTGAGGTGAATATGGAACTTATGATTTCGCATAAAATTGGATATAAATGATTGATTGTCTTGTAATTTTGCTCATACCAATATTTGTATCCGTTTTTGATGAAGTATGTAAATAGTATACTTCGATCGACTGTATCTGGTAACACACGCATATTTACACATTTCCTAAAAATTATCACATATTTCATACAAAGTGAAGGAAGTGACCAATATAGACCTGAACGTCGCAATATATCATATTTATTTAGGTTTGCTACGAAATGGGCAATATTGGGACATTCCTTCAGAACCTACTCGACAGAGGGTCAATAATTTGAATAATCATGATAGAAGTCAAAATATATTTAAATAATCAAACATTGGTTGTCGGCACAAGCGATTTATACTTTTTAACTTGTTTTTTAAATCCTTTCATAATTGCCGAACATTTTCCTGACTCAAGTTTATCTTGTTTTTCATGTCAAAGGAAATATGGCACAAAAAATATCAAGTATATTTTTAAATTAAAAATAAAAATTAATAAAAATCTACTAGATAAAATTGTTTCAATGAGCGTTTCCATTGATTACAACTAAAAACGGGATGTCAGGTTTTGTAATTTTTTCACTGTCGACCATTTTTAAATTTATTTTAAAATTAAGATTTACATAACAAATATTGAATGTAAATGATTGTCCTGTATAAGCTGTTCCTTCAGCCCGACGGAAATAATGTATATTTCCCTAACTTGTGTCCCTGCTCGTGCCTTATATTTTTAACTTTATAATTAAGTTATTTTAGGGAAACAAGTAAAGGGCTTAAATAAAAATTACATGTTTCCGTGAAGAAAAGTCCAGACTCTTTTCATTATTTATTGAAATGTTTGTTCAAACTTGTAAAGGTAAGTTTGAATAAATCCGAAAAGTGACAATAGATATTTACCAAAAATATATGTTTCAACTCGAAAAAGTTAATTGGTTGGGGTGTGGGCGAGAATTCTTTTAAAAGTTTGACCTGACATTTTTTAGCTTAATTTTCAAACAAACACTCCACGTGGCGGCGGTGACGTCAAATATGTAATTATAAAAAGTTTATTGACCCGATATTGTATTCAATTTTTAAGTGGGTTGTAAGTGAGTTATATTATTGGGAGATCTTATGTTGACATGTCATATTGAGGTACCTACAAAACAAACCAAATTGAATTATTATATTACGAGGGACCTAAACTAAACCTCCATACATTGACAATTTTTGTCCAGGACATTTCCAATTGATTTAGAATTTTAAAGCGCAAGTTTCGATTATATAAGTTGGAGATCGAGACTAAAATTTGCATAATATTTTAAATTTATACGAAATTTCTTTATAAAACTTCAAAATACTGTGACCTCTAACCCGAATATTCAGCAAACTCCACGATTACAAAAAACCTTAGAAATATTGGCTTGGGAACAAAAACCCCTCACTGAGGATGTTCTTTTCCCGCCTAGATACTTTTGACAAACTTCAAATATTCCACCCCCACCCCTCTACTAAGCCCCCAAAAATATCCCACACTCAAATATAAATCAATGAAAATTACATAAACAAACGTCAGAAAACATTTTGTTTACACGAGCAAACCCACTGCAACATACCCATAATTATAATTGTCTACTCGAATTTCCTATTAAAATATTTTAATAATCCCCAAACCCAATAGGATTTCATGGCCTCAATTTCATGGCGACCCACGTCGCCGTAGGTAAAACAAATATGTTATCATTGATTACTTCATTACATATTATTATTAGGGGGTTTTCCCCTGGTCGTCCTCGCCGTGGTTCGCTCTGGACAAATACAGATGGATTTAGTCTGATTTGTTTCCAAAACCCCCTTATTTAGATATAAATTGAATGTTGATATTTAGATAAGTTGATGACTCTGTTATTAGGTTGTTGTGATAGACAACATATGTTTTAATTACATTCTGATGACAGCAGGATATAATTACAAATATGTGTATAGGCATTTTGTTGTTTCTGTCCACTGATCCGGCTACTAACTAGGTAAATACAAATCCAACCATGTTGCATTTCGAATGTAAATAAAATCAAAATAGAAACGAAAATTATATTTCGAATAAACAGAGAGGAAGTTTAAAATAACACTGGCAGGTAAGTGGAAGGGTGGGATGTTAAATATAATGTGACGCATGTGGGATGGAGTTTAATGTTGACCACATGCCGATTATAAAACAAGTAAGCAAAGGCTACAGTCGAGCGGGGCCGACCGTTGAATACCCTACAACACTATAATATACCATACAGTTTATATAGGCGAGATACTCGAAAGAATTCCACAAGATATTGTGACAAATAATAAAAGAAAACCATCAGGTTTCGTTCTCTAATTTTCGAATAATAGCAACTTAAACTAAATTGCTCATTTCCAATTTATTGGTAGATGTTGCACGTAAATGGTCTTCCTAGATCTGGAACCAATATTTCCCAAAGACCTATAATCTCTCAGAAGTGGCAAAAGATTAACATTTATTATTGGTTTTTGACTGAAACGCATCTATATTAGATACAGACATTTGACTATATTCTTCAACGAAGTCAGCGTTAACGATAGTCAGAAGTGCGTCTTTCCTGTATTTGTGAATTCTCCAAAAAGTCGCTGTATTTTGTCTACAAAAGTTGGCAAACTATTTCACACATTGAATATTTTTGGATGGCCATCCAAAACTGCTTGGCTTTTGTAATGTCCGGTAACCCCCATTCAAATGTGCGTGAGAATCGGGCGATAATTTCGACCTGCTGACAATTTTGCAGTTTTTTGGTCCATTTTAACCCCTAAATATATGGCGATCATCTCCAAAAAGAGTAAGCTTCTATTCTGACCCTCATCTTATCTCCATGCAAAATTTCGTAAGGATCGGGCCATAAATGCGATCTGTATATGATATCCTGATATCCTAACTACTTAGTTTTGTTAGCTATTCTGAATTAATGAGAACTGTGGAAATCAGTTCAGCCGTTCACGACATTTAAGAGATTTTTCAAGCATATCTTCTTTGATAAACGTATATATCGCACATAGTTTGCTATATATCCGTTTTGTTGGATGTTAACATCAATGTAAAGATCAGAAGTAACCTTGTCATGGCTTTGTGATTTCGCCGGGATTTAAAATATTCGCGGTTTAATGAAAAATTTTGAATTTTTTCAACACAAAAGATATGGTCTATTTTACCCGCTAAATATTATCCGATGACCACCCAAATTGGTAGGCCTCTTCCCCGCCCTAAACTCTAGCTACATGCGAAATTCCGCGTCGATTGGTCAATAATTCCGACCTGTATAGCTACTGCAAAATCCGAAATTTTTTCAGTATTTGGTCCATTTCAACCCCTAAACATTTGGCGATCATCTCCAAAAGAAATAGGGTTCTATTCTGACCCCAGACACACCTCCATTCTAAATTTCGTGAAGATCGGGCCATAATTGCGACCTGTAGAGTGATTACAAATTAACATGGACAGACGGACAGACGGACAGACGGACAGACGGACAGACGGACGGACGGACATACATAGCTAGATCGACTCAGCTCGGCGAGCTAGGAAGATCCATATATACTTTCCTATATGGGAAACCAATATTTCGAGGTGTTACATAATTTTTGAGCCAATCAAACTTATAATACCCCCAACACATAGTGTTGTAGGGTATAAAAAGGAAGGACAATTTTTCTTTTGAGCTGCGATGGACCATGCATTGTTATCATGTAAAAAATTACAAAACCTTTGGAAGAAGACCTTTGCGATTTCTGGGAGAAGATTTTCGAATTATCGTGTGGCCCCCTACCATACTGGTCTTCTGCAAGAATACCTACTGGTCTCCTGTAAAACGACCTTCTGGTCTTCTCCTATAAGAGAAGACCCTCGCGTCTTCTCCTATACGAGAAGACCTTCTGGTCTTCTCCTATACGAGAAGACCTTCTGGTCTTCTTCTACACGAGAAGACCCTCGCGTCTTCTCCTATACGAGAAGACCCTCGCGTTTTCTCCTATACGAGAAGACCCTCGCGTTTTCTCCCATACGAGAAGACCCTCGCGTCTCCTCCTATACGAGAAGACCCTCGCGTCTCCTCCTATACGAGAAGACCCTCGCGTCTTCTCCTATACGAGAAGACCCTCGCGTCTTCTCCTATACGAGGAGACCCTCGCGTCTTCTCCTATACGAGAAGACCCTCGCGTCTTCTCCTATACGAGAAGACCCTCGCGTCTTCTCCTATACGAGAAGACCCTCTGGTCTTTTTCTATACGAGAAGACCTTCGAGTCTTCTTCTATATGAGAAGTCCTTCGGGTCTTCTTCTATACGAAGACCTTCTGGTCTTCTCCACGAAGACCTTCTGGTCTTTTCCACGAAGACCTTCTGGTCTCCTATACGAAGATCTTCTGGTCTTGTATACGAAGACCTTCTGGTCTTCTTCTATACGAGAAGATCCTCTGGTCTTCTTCCATACGAGAAGACCCTCCGGTCTTCTTCTATACGAGAAGACCCTCCGGTCTTCTTCTATACGAGAAGACCCTACGGTCTTCTTCTATACGAGAAGACCCTCCGGTCTTCTTCTATGCGAGAAGACTTTCTGGACTTCTTCTATGCGAGAAGTCTTCTCCTATACGAGAAGACCCTCGCGTCTTCTCCTATACGAGAAGACCCTCGCGTCTTCTTCTATACGAGAAGACATTCTGGTCTTCTTCTGTACTAGAAGACCCTCTGGTCTTCTTCTATACGAGAAGACCTTCGGGTCTTCTATACGAAGACCCTCTGGTCTTCTCTACGAAGACCCTCTGGTCTTCTCTACGAAGACCTTCTGGTCTCCTCCACGAAGACCTTCTTGGTCTTCTCCACGAGGACCTTCTGGTCTTCTCCACGAAGACCTTCTGGTCTTCTCCAAGAAGACCTTCTGGTCTTCTCCACGAAGACCTTCTGGTCTTCTACACGAAGACCTTCTGGTCTCCTATACGAAGATCTTCTGGTCTTGTATACGAAGACCTTCTGGTCTTCTTCTATACGAGAAGATCCTCTGGTCTTCCTCTATACGAGAAGATCCTCTGGTCTTCATCTATACGAGAAGACCCTACGGTCTTCATCTATACGAGAAGACCCTCCGGTCTTCTTCTATACGAGAAGACCCTACGGTCTTCTTCTATACGAGAAGACCCTGCGGTCTTCATCTATACGAGAAGACCCTACGGTCTTCATCTATTCGAGAAGACCCTACGGTCTGCTTCTACACGAGAAAACCCTCCGGTCTTCTTCTATACGAGAAGACCCTACGGTCTTCTTCTATACGAGAAGACCCTACGGTCTTCTTCTATACGAGAAGACCCTCCGGTCTTCTTCCATACGAGAAGACCCTACGGTCTTCATCTATACGAGAAGACCCTACGGTCTTCTTCTATACGAGAAGACCCTACGGTCTTCTTCTATACGAGAAGACCCTACGGTCTTCTTCTATACGAGAAGACCCTCCGGTCTTCTTCTATACGAGAAGACCCTCTGGTCTTCTTCTATACGAGAAGACCCTCTGGTCTTCTTCTATACGAGAAGACCCTCTGGTCTTCTTCTATACGAGAAGACCCTCTGGTCTTCTTCTATACGAGAAGACCCTCTGGTCTTCTTCTATACGAGAAGACCCTCTGGTCTTCTTCTATACGAGAAGACCCTCTGGTCTTAGACCCTCTGTCTCTTCTATACGAGAAGCCCCTCTGGTCTTCTTCTATACGAGAAGACCCTCTGGTCTTCTTCTATACGAGAAGACCCTCCGGTCTTCTTCTATACGAGAAGACCCTCCGGTCTTCTTCTGTACGAG
This sequence comes from Musca domestica, assembly GCF_030504385.1. Classification (NCBI taxonomy): domain Eukaryota; kingdom Metazoa; phylum Arthropoda; class Insecta; order Diptera; family Muscidae; genus Musca; species Musca domestica. The sequence continues at coordinate 690,713 of NW_026712283.1, read as the reverse complement.
AAGACCCTCCTGTCTTCTTCTATACGAGAAGATCCTCCGGCCTTCTTCCATACGAGAAGACCTTCGGGTCTTCTTCCATACGAGAAGACCTTCGGGTCTTCTTCCATACGAGAAGACCTTCGGGTCTTCTTCTATACGAGAAGACCCTCTTGCCTTCTTCTATACGAGAGGACCCTCTGATCTACTTCTATGCGATAAGACCCTCTTGTCTTCTTCTATACGAGAAGACCCTCTGGTCTTCTTCTATGCGAGAAGACCCTCCGGTCTTCTTCTATATGAGAAGACCCTCCGGTCTTCTTCTATACGAGAAGACCCTCCGGTCTTCTTCTATACGAGAAGACCCTACGGTCTTCTTCTGTACGAGAAGACCCTCCTGTCTTCTTCTATACGAGAAGACCCTCCGGCCTTCTTCCATTCGAGAAGACCTTCGGGTCTTCTTCCATACGAGAAGACCTTCGGGTCTTCTTCCATACGAGAAGACCTTCTGGTCTTCTTCCATACGAGAAGACCTTCGGGTCTTCTTCCATACGAGAAGACCTTCGGGTCTTCTTCCATACGAGAAGACCTTCGGGTCTTCTGCCATACGAGAAGACCTTCGGGTCTTCTTCCATATGAGAAGAACTTCGGGTCTTCTTCCATATGAGAAGACCTTCGGGTCTTCTTCCATTCGAGAAGACCTTCGGGTCTTCTTCCATACGAGAAGACCTTCGGGTCTTCTTCCATACGAGAAGACCTTCGGGTCTTCTTCCATACGAGAAGACCTTCGGGTCTTCTTCCATACGAGAAGACCTTCGGGTCTTCTTCCATACGAGAAGACCTTCGGGTCTTCTTCCATACAAGAAGGCCTTCGGGTCTTCTTCTATACGAGAAGACCTTGTGGTCTTCTTCTATACGAGGAGACCTTGTGGTCTTGTATACGAAGACCTTCTGGTCTTCTATATACGAAGATCTTTTGGTCTTCTATACCAAGACCTTTTGGTCTTCTATGAGAATAATTTTTGGTCTTCTATACGAAGACCTTTTGGTCTTCTATACCAAGTCCTTTTGGTCTTCTATACGGAGACCTTTTGCTCTTCTATGAGAATAATTTCTGGTCTTCTATACGAAGACCTTCTGGTCTTGAATAAGAAGACTTTCTGGTCTTCTATACGAAGACCCTCCGGTTTTCTATACGACGACATTCTAATATATAATTTCGGGTCTTCTATGATATGACCTCCTGGTCTATCAAGAGATGGTTTTCTGGTCCTTTGCGAAGATCTCCTGGTCTGCAATGAGAAGACCTTCTTGTCTTTATGAGAAGCTTTAAGAACCTTCGGTTTTCAATGAAATACCTTCTGTTTTGTAAAAATCATGGTCAAAGAACCTTTGGGTCTTCCAGGAGAAGAAGACTTTTTATTTTCAATTTTTTCTGTTTGTGTTCCTCTTTCAGAAGACCACTTAATTTCTTTTGATCTTCTATTCAATAGTTGTCATTTTATATTTCTGCGTCAAATTCGGTCAAATATTGTTGTCTCATATCCCAAACAAAATTCCATCTACCACCTCTCCTATACTCCTTGTTTTCTTTTTGTAAATCTACATTTAGTGAATTATTATTCATCCTTAAAGTAAACGCAAAACCCCTAATACAGTTATGCATTGAACTTGCATGGAATGCATATATTTATTTACATGCATACATCCCTATGCCGTACATAGTTATAACTTGACTGCGTCTTGACTACATCTTTATGTTCGACTGAATAAGTGGAATACCATAAACACAAACTGCAAAGTTAATACTTTTGGTTAGATATCGCATGCACCCACACTCACACAGATACACACATGCATACAAAAACAAAGTCACACAAAAAAACCGAATGCAAGAAAAACTATATAAATGTATAAATAAATAAAAGAAAATAAAAATATGTTAGCATACGTTTACCTTAATCTCCAGGTATGTATCGCTGGCAGGATATGTTGTGCTTATATCTTATGAAATATTCACCGAAACCATTGAGATGCCGAAGTAGGGAATGAAGAAGTTTCTTCTGCGTCTTCTTCTTTGGCTAAGTAAAACTACTTGAGGGTTAGTTAAAGTTTTTGCAAAAAAAAAAAAAAAAAAAATGTACTGCATCAAAATAAACCGAAGAAGTTTCCTCAACAAATTTCATGTAAAATGCATTTATGTGTATGTGTGTGTCAGTGTGTGTGGGTGTGTGTGAGTGAGTTGAAGTGAATGATTGCAAGTTATGAAAATATACTGCTCTTAAACTTATGAATTTACTCCCAATATATTAAATATCATCAAAGTTTGTAAACTGAATTTCTTAAATATTAACAAAAAGGGCGAGAGATCAATGATAAACCACAAAGGGAAATAAGTTTGTCAGGAAATTATTATATAATGTAGAGCCTGGACTTAAGAAGAGAAATGGAACAAAAATATTGTCTAAGGAATTCGAAAAGAGTCTACTAAAATTTCGAAACTAAGAAAAGTCTACAAGTAGGCATATTATGCAAGCATGGAACAATATATCGAGTGACTTGAAACTTCTAGGTATATGTTATCAATCTTTCGTTTATTGCCATTGATAATTACAAATTAAACTGGTTGGATGATCGTGGTTTAATTTTTTTTTTGGTAAAACCACTTTTGCTTGCAGTGTACTTACAGAGGTAATGTTTCTATAATCTAAAATTTAGCCTACAATCGAGGATATAAGAATCTCCGAAGGATTAATACCGTGACATAAGATTAACAAGTAAAAAAGCTGTAAGTTCGGCCGGGTCGAACTTTGAATACCCTCCACAATTTGGAACGAATTTGGTAATTCTCAAAAACAAAAAAAAAAAAAAAAATCCGTTTAAAATTCTGTTAAAATCTTAAAATTACAGAATGTAACTATTATTTTAGGGTCTATACGATGACATGAACCTGCGTAGGTAACATTTGTCATAAGCCATTACAATGTTCACATGCGAAACTTAAAACAAGTAACCAAAGGCTACAGACGAGCGGGGCCGACCGTTGAATACCCTACAACACTATAATAAACGATACAGTTTATATAGGCGATATACTCGAAAGAATTCCACAAGATATTGTGACAAATAATAAAAGAAAACCATCAGGTTTCGTTCTCTAATTTTCAAATAATAGCAACTTAAACTAATTTGCACATTTCCAATTTATTGGCAGATTTTGTATGTAAATGGTCTTCCTAGATCTGGAACCAATATTTCCCAAAGACCTATAATCTCTCAGAAGTGGCAAAAGATTAAGATTTATTATTGGTTTTTGACTGAAACGCATCTATATGAGATACAGACATTTGACTATATTCTTCAACGAAATCAGCGTTAATAAAATAGTCAGAAGTGCGTCTTTCCTGTATTTGTGAATTCTCCAAAAAGTCACTGGAATCAGTGCGACCGCTGGAAATTTTCAAAAAGTATCACAAAAAGTATCATTTCTTGAAAAAAGTGGCACATATCATTTTAAATGGTGACACAGAAAGTGGCACAATTTATTTCAAATTTTATTTAAAAAATAACAGTTTGGAACAAAACGACAAATTCATCTATATGTAATACTATATAGTTACAATATATGTATGTACATATTGGATATTTAACCAGTAAAGAAAGCCTTAAAGTCGGGCGGGGCCGACTTTATGATACCCTTCACCACTTTGCTAATTTAGTAGCGCTCTGCATAACAATTAAAATTTTTTATGGGAGAACTCAATCATACATGCTATGATCATAATTATAATTTACAGTTCAAAGGACTAAATATGCCGAAGCATTTGTATCTTTTAAATTCGGACTTGTATTGCCCATTTTGTGCACAATTAGTTTGAAATCGGATAAAGATATATATGGGAGCTATATCCAAATCGGAACCGATGTCAATAAAATTTGGCAAAGATATTTCTGTGCTGTATTTGATATATTTCCCCAAATATTGTTATTACAGAGTGCATATTACGGCTGCGGAGGACAAAAATAACAAATCCGATTAACAATATATATGGAAGCTATAGCTATATCTGAACCGATTTGGCATACTTATTTTCAGGCTTAATTTGGCTGTATGTGCAAAATTCCATACTATTCGGGCTGATATTACACGTTTGGTGCACAATAAAAGGCAAGTCGGACGAAGATATATATGGGAGCTATATCTAAATTTTGGATGATTATCTCCAATTTCAATAGAGTTGGTCCTTGGTCCAAACAAATTATTGGTGCAAAATTTCATCCGGATAGGGTAATAAATGCGAAATGTACTTTGTTTTCAAAAATACATGGACAGACGGACAGACAGACAGACGGACGGACGGGCGGACATGCATAAATCGACTCAGAATGATTCAATGCAGATCATCAAAAGGAACTATGGGTCTATCTAGTTTTCTTTTGCATGTTACAAACAAATGCACAAAGACATAATACCCTGACCACCTTGTGGTGTAGGGTATAACAAGTAAAAAAACTGTAAGTTCGGCTTTGAATACCCTCCACCATATGGAACAAATTTGGTAATTTTCAAGAAACTAAAATCCATTAAAAATTCTGTGAAAATTTTAAAAATACCGAATGTAGCCGGATATTAGGGTCTATACGACGACGTGGATCTGCACTCCCAACTTTTGTCATAAGCCTGCACATACAATTTTCTGGCATAGGATTTTTCATGGTTCAATAAGGAGGTAGAACAGCTTCGTAAAACTACAGTAATACAGCCCTGAGGCTATGCCCGCTTCCTGTCAAATTTGTATGCAACAAGTTGTTTTCTTTTACTCAGTATTTTTCCTCATTTTTAAAATATGTTACACAGCAGAAAAATGAATGAAATGCCTGGATTTTCTTTGAAAAATATGATCTAAACAGTCTTACCTTTCAATTCCATGGTAAAACTGGCGAATAGCTTTAATGCGCGTCTCGCAATTTACGCGTCTTCCAATCATTGATTTTGAAAATATTCTGTTTTTATTTTTCAAAACAATAAATACATACACAAAATTGGCAGAAGTCGGGCACACTTAGAAAAAAATTGTGATCAGCTGGTAGCTCTACCTTACCTTTTTATTGTACCATGTGATGTAGTATCCATTACGATCTTCAAATACAAAATTTGAAATAATTCCGGTAAATAATGCAGTTAAAATCAACAAAATACTGTATATCGGGGGTACCGTAATGTGGGGGGCTATACGAAGACGTGGACCTGCACGAACAATTTTCTGTGACAGGCTGTAATATCCATTACGAACTTCAAATGCGAAAAATGAAACAATTCCGGTAAATAATGTCGCTAGAATCATCAAAATACCGAATATCAGGGGGTACCGTTATATGGGGGCTATACGAAGACGTGGACCTTCACAGACAATTTTCTGTCATAGGCTGTAGTAAAGTAATTAAAAATGTCTCTTAACAGTCGTTCCAGAAATAAACAAACAGAATAATGTTGACAACTTTGAGCATGCGAAAACCACTCACAAACACCTAATATATGAGCGTTCGCTCTGAAATTTGCTATCGAAAATTGGAAATAGCAGCGTACGACGCTTTTAGTTGTTTCATTTCATTTCATTGTTTTAAATACAGCGTTTAGATTAAAATATATGTAGTTTAAAAAAAGGTGGCACAAAATTTCAAAAAAGTGGCTCATTTAGGATCAAAATAAAAAAGTGGCACAAAGGTATCAAAGCCCAAAAAAGGTGGCAAAATTGATACTTTAGTGGCACAACGGTCACGCTGACTGGAATGGACATTTTCGTATTTTGCCTACAAAAGTTGGCAAACTATTTCACACATTGAATATTTTTGGACGGTCATTTAAAACTGCTTGGCTTCTGCAATGTCCGGTAACCCCCAATCAAATGTGCGTGAGGATCGGGCGATAATTACGACCTGCTGACAATTTTGCAGTTTTTTGGTCCATTTCAACCCATTTCAAAAGAGTAGGCTTCTATTCTGACCCTCATCTTATCCTCATGCGAAATTTCGTAACGATCGGGCCATAAAAGCGATCTGTATATGATATCCTGAAATCCTAACTACTTAGTTTTGTTAGCTGTAGAAATATTACCAAATGTTTAATTCAAAATGAAAATATGCCAAAAATATGACAAAATTGAATAAATATGAGACAATTTTACAAAATCAATATTTTCATCTTTAAAGAGATATTTTGATGCGATTCTTTTAGGTTTAATTAAAATTTTTGAATTTTTTCAACACAAAAGATATGGTCTATTTTACCCGCTAAATATTATCCGATGAGCACCCAAATTGGTAGGCTTCTTCCCCGCCCTGAACTCTAGCTACATGCGAAATTCCGCGTCGGTTGGTCTATAATTGCGACCTGTATAGCTACTGCAAAATCTGAATTTTTTTCAGTTTTTGGTCCAATTCAACCCCTAAACATCTTCTATTCTCGCCAAATTTCCATCATCTTCTATTCTCGCCAATACTCGTGCAAAATTTAGAGTAGTGTAGAGTGATTACAAATTAACATGGACAGACGGACAGATGGACGGACGGATACATAGCTAGATCGACTCAACTCGTCGAGATAGGAAGATCAATATATACTTTCCTATGTAGGAAACAAATATTTCGTGGTGTTACATAATTTTTGGCTCAATCAAGGTTATAATACCCCCAACACATAGTGTTGTAGGGTATAAAAACCTGAATAATAATAATAATGACTTTAATGTATTTAATACATTGAATTCTTGTATATGTTACTTTTTCAAATATATATATATATATATATATATATATATATATATATATATATATATATATATATATATATATATATATATATATATATATATATATAAACTTTAAGTAAAATAACATAAAATTTTTATTTTCTCAAATGTATTCAATACATTGAATGTAATAAAACTTGAGTACCTATTTTATGTATAGTGTAAAATTTTCAATAAAATTTACTTGAATACAAACTACATATAAATTATTCCACTTTTTACACTTTGGCGGATATTGTCGATTTTGGGCGGTTTTTAGAAAAAAAATTGGGCTGAAATAAAAATTTCAAACGGCAACACTGCTCCCTACTCCTCGTGACGAATTAATTAAAGTACGAGTTTCTTCCAATCGATATTTTAGAACTTGATAAAAATATATATAATCTGGTCTATTATCGATGATATATGGGTCGTAGGAGAATTATTTTACACTGATTATCGGAAAATAAAATTAAAAATAACACGGATTCTTCAATTTTTATTAGGTTTGGAAAAAATCAAAAAATATTGCCTTGATATTGAGATTCTTAGCTTTAAAGATATTTACAACAAGTAAGCAAAGGCTATAGTCGTGCGGGGCCGACCATTTGACACCTTACAACACTACAATATGTTAGGAGCCCCCTTATGTTCAAATCCATATTGGAAGATTTCGCTTTTGAAATTAGGATTTTGACTAGGGACATTTGCCCAATATTTCTGAACTCCATCGGGTTGTTAGTTGTTGTAGTCCATTTTACAGCTAAATATAATCCAATGGTCATCCAAAATGCTAGAATTCCTCACTGTCTTTAACTCTCTTCACAGGCGTGTCGATTGGCTTCAATTGTGTGATCGGAAAAACATTTCTGTTTTTGGTTAATTTGAAACCCCAAATAATTTGCGATCATCTACAAAAGCAAGAGGCCCCTCTATATCGCCAGATTTAGACTCATCTATATGATTTGCTTGTCTGCGGTATTGGGCGATATTCGTCAACGAAATCAGCATAAGAAAGCTAGAAGTTCGCCTTTTGTGTGTTTCGGATATCGCCTGTAAGTAATGCTGGTATTTTTTCACAAAAAATTATTTTATGCGAGATTCTAACTTTATGCGAGATTTCGCGTCCTTTGGTTTCTATTTGTGACCTTTATAACGGTTGCAGAATCAGGAAAATTGTTTGCTGTTGGTCCATTTTAACCCCTAATATATTGCGGACATCTTTGAAAACAATAGGCCTAGCCATTCTGAGCCCAAACGCTACCCTTGTGAAAATTTTGGTGAGGATCGGACGATATTTGCAATACTTAAATAATATCCCCAACCTGTGTTGTAAGGTGAAAAAATATTACAAAATATACACTTCAACTTTGACTTATAATCAAATTGAAAAAATCGCATGCGTTAAAAAATATTAATCTAAATTAACATTATTATTGGCATATTTTTCTGCAATTTTTTTTATATTTTATTCTTTTATGTCAAGAGGGCATTGTGAATGCACAAAATTTGTCAAAATCGGTCCAGCCATTCTTGAGATATAAGCATTCTTACTAACATCTCCTTCCTTTGTATATACACATTGTATATATTTCGCTATATATAACCGATATATTTACTATCGGTATCTACGCAACGGTCAGAATTGACCTGTTCGTCTATTTGTGATTTCGCCTTGATTAAAAATATTCGCGGTTTAATGGAAAATTTGAAATTTTAGTTAACACAAATGTTGTGGCCTATTTCACCCACTAAATATTACCCGATGACCAAAATTGGAAGGCTTCTGCCCAGCCCTAAGCTCTAGCCCCATTCAAACTTCCGCTTTGATTGGTCTATAATTGCGACCTGTAGAGCAACCGCAATTTTCAGTTTTTGGTCCATTTCAACCCCTAAATACTATGCAATCATCTCCAAAAGAAACAGAGTTCTATTCTGACCCTAGCCCCACCTCCATTTTAAATTTCGTGAAGATCGGACCTTAATTGCGACCTGTAGAGTGATTACAAATTAACATGGACAGACGGACGGACGGACATACATAGTTAGATCGACTCAGCTCGGCGAGATAGGAAGATCCATATATACTTTCCTATGTGGGAAACCAATATTTCGTGGTGTTACATAATTTTTGGCCCAATCAAACTTATAATACCCCCAACACATAGTGTTGTAGGGTATAAAAACAGATTAAGGTTTTAAAACCATATTTATGTTCCATAACCCTTCGGTTATGATGTTTCCGGCCTTTATGGGCCTATCAAAATATTAATTTATAAGACCAGGTTTATGTTCTTAATGACCCTTCAAATATATTCCAATAAATTACCTTCAATTCAAAAATTTGTTAAATTGTCCATATCCTTAAATTATTCTTAAAAATTCACGTTTATGTCATTTATGTTCCATCAAAACATTTCTTTAGAAAGTGTTCGCTTAAGGCTTTTGGGGTCCTTCAAATATATTGTTCAAAACTTCTCTTCACTTCAAAATTATTTTATTATCCATTTTTATGCTCTACAAAAAATCACGTCTATATATGTTATATTCCTTGCTCCTTATTATCTAAAAATTCCTCAAATGTCCCTACTGGTCCTTAAAAATATTCCTTACGAATTCACGTTTGTGTTACTACAAGTCCCATAAAAAATATTCTTAAAATATGCACGTTATGTTTTTAAATATCCACGTTTATGGTCCTTAAAATATTAAAAAAATTCACGCTAATTGCCTTTATGGCCCTTAAAAAATCCATGTTATGCCTTACAAAAATTTTATTTTTTATCAATCTTAAAAACTTATTTTAAGAGATCTGCGTTTATGTTGACAATTGACTTTACAACCATAAAAATACAATCCTTAATGGTCCTACAAAATGTACTCAAAAATAAATATTTACGTTCTTAACGACCCTTCAAAAATTATGGACAAACGCAAGGTTTTTCATTTAGGGCCCTTCTAAAATATTTAAAAAAAACAAGTAAGCAAAGGCTACAGTCGAGCGGGGTCGACCGTTGAATACCCTACAACACTATAATAAACGATAAAGTTTATATAGGCCAAATACTCGAAAGAATTCCACAAGATATTGTGACAAATAATAAAAGAAAACCATCAGGTTTCGTTCTCTAATTTTCGAATAATAGCAACTTTAACTAATTTGTTCATTTCCAATTTATTGGAAGATGTTGCAAGTAAATGGTCTTCCTAGATCTGGAACCAATATTTCCCAAAACCTATAATCTCTCAGAAGTGGCAAAAGATTAACATTTATTATTGGTTTTTGACTTAAACGCATCGATGTGAGATACAGACATTTGACTATATTCTTCAACGAAATCAGCGTTAACGAAATAGTCAGAAGTGCGTCTTTCCTGTATTTGTGAATTCTCCAAAAAGTCACTGGAATGGACATTTTCGTATTTTGTCTACAAAAGTTGGCAAACTATTTCGCACACTGAATATTTTTGTATGGCCATTCAAAACTGCTTGGCTTTTGCAATGTCCGGTAACTCCCGTTCAAATGTGCCTAAGGATCGGGCGATAATTACGACCTGCAGACAATTTTGCAGTTTTTTGGTCCATTTCATCCCCTAAATATATGGCGATCATCTCCAAACAGAGTAGGCTTCTATTCTGACCCTCATCTTATCTCCATGCAAAATTTCGTAAGGATCGGGCCATAAATGCGATCTGTATATGATATCCTGATATCCTAACTACTTAGTTTTGTTAGCTGTAGAAATATTACCAAATGTTTAATTCAAAATGAAAATATGCCAAAAATATGACAAAATTGAAAAAAATATGAGAAAATTTTACAAAATCAATATTTTCATCTTTAGAGAGATATTTTAATGCGATTTTTTAGACGTTTTTTCTTTCCTGTCAAGAGGCCATTCTGAATTAATGAGAACTGTCGAAATCAGTTCAGCCGTTCTCGACATATAAGAGATCGTTCAAGCATATCTTCATTGATAGACATATATATCGCACATATTTTGCTATATATTCGATTTGTTGGATCTTAACATCAATGTAAAGATCAGAAGTAACCTTGTCATGGCTGTGTGATTTCGCCGGGATTTAAAATATTCGCGGTTTAACGAAAAATTTTGAATTTTTTCAACACAAAGTATATGGTCTATTTTAACCGCTAAATATTATCCGATGACCACCCAAATTGGTAGGCTTCTTCCCCGCCCTAAACTCTAGCTACATACGAAATTCCGCGTCGATTGGTCTATAATTGCGACCTGTATAGCTACTGCAAAATCCGACATTTTTTCAGTATTTGGTCCATTTCAACCCCTAAACATTTGGCGATCATCTCCAAAAGAAATAGGGTTCTATTCTGACCTTAACCCCACCTACATTTTAAATTTCGTGAAGATCGGGCCATAATTGCGACCTGTAGAGTGATTACAAATTAACATGGACAGACGGACAGACGGACAGACGGACAGACGGACGGACGGACATACATAGCTAGATCGACTCAGCTCGGCGAGCTAGGAAGATCCATATATACTTTCCTATGTGGGAAACCAATATTTCGAGGTGTTACATAATTTTTGGCCCAATCAAACTTATAATACCCCCAACACATAGTGTTGTAGGGTATAAAAATTACTTTTATTGGTGCTTGAAAAATTCTTTCAAAATCGACAATGGCCCTTGGAATCACAACTTTAATATCGTTACGATATAAAATTAGGTAGAAATATTCCTCGCAAGCGAGTTCCTATATAAGGGTCCACTATTTGGTAGGTTTCTAAGGTCTTACATCGGAAATAACTATAGTTTGGCGATCCAAGCAAACATTACCTTAGTAGGTTAAATTTTCAACAACAATTTTCAATAGAATTTGAGATATCACCTTCTTCAAAAATCTTCAATACAGATCGTAGTTTTTGACATATTGTGCAAATCAGTTGCATCAACGAATCTTGTGCACAAATAAATAATGAAATCCTTTAGACCAACTATCATTAAAAACTTAGTTATCATTTTAAAAATATCCTAATTTAAATTGTCCAAATTTACCATTTTAAATTGTCAATACTTTATGTGCTACTTGCCGTTATTTAATATTGACAGTTTTGTTATTGTTGCTGCTGCTTCTACAATTTGAGGATATTTTACACAAAATGTCTGGGGAAATTGAGAAAATTTATGAAGTTTTTTCTCTACGGGTTACTGCTCTCGATTTTTATGCGCTGCTGTACCGGCACATACCTACTTAAGCCAAAAACAGATTCCTGCTGTTATTGACGATCCATTTATAGTCAATTGGCTTAAGGTTTCCTTTGGTTTTTTTACTCTTCTTGTTGTATTCTGTTCCGTTTTTTTTTGTGCTCCTCTTTTTTTGAACTAGTCTTGTTGTTACTGCTCCAATTATTGGTGACATCTCCCAGTTGCTGTTAAATGGATGATAGTGGTGATTGGGGGGAGAGGGTATGATGGCAACGATGATGGTGATGATGATGCCAATGGTAAACGGTAAGATAAGTTTAGGTTAGTGGAGTTGGCTATGGACCAATACAAGTGTGACAGAAATGTTTGAATGAAAAATAGCACAGCAGTTGGTAGGGATAGTTGTGCAGCCATTGAATTTGATTTCAACTAAAAACCAAATAATGACATTTTCATCTCAATACGCCACCGTTGTGCTATGGGAAATTATAAAAATTGGAAAAATGATATAACAGCACTTAGTTTCCTGCCACAAAGTGTGCGTTATGGGGTTTGGGGAACATGGAGAATTGATAGTGCTTATACAAATTTAATGTAAAGTAAGGCATATGCAAGGCATTTGACACTTGGATATGGAATTGCCCATATAACGAACTCTTAAAAAGTTACATTAAAAATTAATTTTTTATTTAATTATTGAAATAATAATTGGAAAAATGTTGACAAAAATGTATTTTTTAAACTAATGATAAATAAATATAAAAAAATTTAAATAAAAAGGAAATTATCAGTCATTTGCTGATATATTTTTAATAAAATGTCCTTGATTTACTGCCCATATGTTTGTAAACTAATCTGATTTTTGTGGCAGGAAGTCCTTAAAACGGCGTCTTTAGACAAGAAGTCCCTTAAGACTTTAATTTTTGAAAAATCCCTAATTTTTGGAAGGATCTCAGGGAAAGAATTAAATATTTTAGATTTATTTTGTTTGTAAACCAATCTGATTTTTGTGTCAAGAATTCCTTAAAACGGCGTCTTTAGACAAGAAGTCCCTTAAGACTTAAATTTTTGAAAAATCCATAATCTTTGGAAGGATCTCAGGGAAAGAATTAAATATTTTAGATTTATTTTATGATATTTCAGATCGATCGATTATAGGGAAAAAATTATAAAAACTTATTTCTGAGCTGCACCTAATATCTGGGACCAAAGACTATTGTTGAGGAGTGCATATTACACATGTGAGGGGCTTTCACCCTATAGCTATATCTGAATCAATTTTCTCCAATTTTAATGTACTTGCTTCTACCCGTTTGGTGTTTGGAAATTGTTTGAAGAGTATATATAGTATATGAGTTTGTTGTTGCACCAAACAAATATTATTTGGAAAATTTCATCTCAATTGGATAATAAATGCGACTTGAATTTTGTTCTCAAAAATTCATGGACAGTCGGACGGGCGGTTGGACGGACAGACGAACTGACATGCATGAATCGACTCAGAAAGTGATTATATAAAGATCTTCAAAAGTAAATATGGGTCTATCTCGTTTCCTTCTTCGTTTTACAGGGTGAGATGAAAAAACTGCAACCAGCTTCAGACTGCTGTCATTTCTAAGCCACTTATCCGACAGCTGTTAAAATTATTCCAGTGATAGCTTACACTGCAACAGGGAGAAAATAGACTTAAAAGAGCTAAAGACTATCTTCGTTTGGCCAAAAGTGGTGAACTGCCAACTTTGGTTTTCTCCGATGAGAAAACATTCGTTGTCCAGCAGTTTGTAAACAAACAAAATGATCGTGTTTACTTGCCAAAGAGGTCAGCTTAAAATATGCACGTTCACTTGGCCACCAGAACTCAAGCATCGGCCATGGTGATGGTGTGATACGCCATACTAGCCGATCGTCGCTCTCTGCTCGTATTAATCAACCGTGGCATCAGAATAAATGCCGAATATTATTGCGAATATATTCTGGAGGGTGTATTAAAGCCTTGGGTACGCAAGCATTTTGGCCTCAAACCTTGGACATTCCAACAGGTCTCAGAACCATCGCACTCAGCACACACCACCCAAGAATGGTCACAAAATGAGGTTTCTCCCTTCATTTCCAACGCACAATATCCACCTAAATCTCCGAAAACCAATCCGTTGGACTATTGTGTCTGGAGTATTTTAGAAAGCAAGGTTGGCACTAAAAAATACCAGAATATCGATCGCCTCAAGCAAGCGCTTTGCCGGGAATGAGCCGAAATACCGCAGAGCAACATTAGGGCAGCGTGTGACGGTTTCATTGGCTGTTTGAGGGCCATATTTCGTGTCAAAGGTGACCAATTCGAACAAATCTAAACTCATTCTGAAATTTGATGCTATTCGACATTTGTTGCTTTCATTCAATTAAATTACAAAAAAAAAAAATAAAAAAATAAAAAAACAATTATGGCCTAAAATAAAATATGGACAGAGACTGCAGGTAAATGAACAAAAAGCCCGATCCCAAATTTCGGAAACTGGTTCGGAAGATCATCAGGAAAAGTGGATTATTAGGCAAACCGGATCCTTTGTGGGCACGAATATTTTTGAAAGAAGATGGCGTTTTTCAAGTGCAGCAAATGGTCCCAAAAACGCCTGGAGCTGAAATGGTGATAGTTAGTAAAGTAGTGGAAACCCTAACCCCAACAACGTTAAGGGACGAAAAGAGTTTGCAAGATATAAAAGGTTACTGCGAAGAATTATTAGAATCTAACAAGTGAAAAAAGGACTAAATACGGCCGGGCCGAACTTTTAATACCCTCCACCATTTGAAAGAAACTTGAAAAATTAGAAAAAAAATCCGAAAACTACCACTTAAATGAAAACCGTTATGTGGGGACTATACGAAGACGAGGACCTGCATACGAATTTTTCCCATAGGTTGTAGTAACCATTAATATAATACGAAATTTAAAACCATTCCGGTGAATAATGTTGCTGAAACATCAAAATACCGAATATCAGGAGGTACCGTTATATGGTGGCCATACGAAGACGTGGACCTGCAAACTAAAATTTTGTCGTAGGCTGTAGTACCCATTACGAAGTTCAAATACGAAATTTGTAACGATTCCGGTGAAAAATGTTGCTGAAATCAACAAAATACCTACTACCGGGAGGTGTCGTTATATGGCGGCTGTATGAAGACATGGACCTGCATACAAAAATTTTTGTCAGAGGCCAGGAACTTTAAATATGAAATTTGAAATAATTCTGGTGAATAATGTCACTGAAATCTTGATTGGGGCTATACGAAAACGTGGACCGACATGGCCCATTTACGAACTTAACCTGTCTACTGGTAAACTATTCATATGTGCAAAGTGTTAAGTTTCCAATTCTATTCCATCCCCTAATACCAATTCTAGAACCACTTAGTAGCTTTTGATACACATTTCCTAAAAAAATAAGATTTAGGTCATACCAAATTATACTGAAGTTAGTAATTTTTAGTACACCTAAAATTCGTATTACCATGGTAGCTGTATCCTACACCCATCAGTGATCCTTATTCCAAATTCTATTCTCCACCTCTATCTATTTGCCCAATACAATGTAATATATCTTTAGTACCTTTTAGTACACTTATAGTTAGAAGTTAGTCTTATCTCTCCCTTACACATCAATATTGATCTACATCCAAAATTTTTTGATTGTAGATTCCGCCGATTCCGCTGGGCGTTGATGCGTCCGTCAGTCACTCGTCACTCTACTCTTTTATATAAACAGATATACATACAGCTAACTATGCTCATACAATTGTTCCGTACTGTAAAATTTATGTACAAATATTACCCAAAAAATATTTTCCAAAAATCATCAAAAATTCCATACTGCATTGCAGCTTGCTACACTTCAGTTTCGTTCAATTTATATTTGGATACCGTCATCCAAATGCTCTGCACAAAACTTGAAAATAACATTTTGAGAATGCAGCAAGGATCGGGCGCAAGGAACTCACCAGACCGCCACACTTATGGCAGGCTTTCTGACAACCACCCAGTAAACAATTTTTTCCGACTGCTCTGATTTTAGATTTTTTTCCGAAATTTCTGACGTTTTTTTCAGAAATTTCTGATAGAAATTGGTCCGATTTTCTAAACGTTTTTTTTTAGAATTTCTGCACATTTTCCTTTGTTTTTAAGCGAAAAAAACTCGAAAAATGTACAAACGGAGAGAGTAGATTGTCTATTGCTCTGGCATATTCTCTCCCACATGTAAACGGATGGTGGTGGTTTGACACATTCTCTCCCATAGTAGTTGTTGTTGTGATCATTCATTTCAAGATCTCAACAAGAACAAAGCGCAAAGCATAAATGCTATTTGTTATTGTTATTGTGAACTGTTAGATTTTCCGTTGTAAAAATGTGCGTTTTGTTGTGAATCAGCCTCTTTCTCTTTCGTTCCCAAAAAAATATGAAAATTGCAAAAACAACTACATACCGGATTTCTGTGTGCACTGCTTTTTATTTTTAGTTCTTGTTTAGCAGTTGAAACAGAAACGTGCTACTGTATGTTATGTTCCTAATAAAAATAATATTTATAATTTAAATGTATTATAGATGTAATATTTAAACTACATTTTTACGAAACCCAAAATAAATTGTGTCATTTTTAAGTGGTGTGACGATTTTTTCGATGTTTCTTCCGAATTCTGAACGATTTCTTTCAGAAAATCGGAACTTTCTCCCGAATTCTGAGCGTTTTTTTTTTTCAGAAAATCTGAATTTTATTCCGAATTTTCTTTCGAATTCTTACCGATTTCTTTCAGAAAATCTGAATATTCAGCCGAATTTCCAGACGAATTCTGCCCGATTTCTTTCAGAAATTCGGAGTTGTCCTCCGAATCTTTTCCGAAAATCTAATTTTTTCTCCAATTTTTTCAAGAATTTTCACCGAATTCGGACCGAATTCGTCCAGAAAATATAATATTTTTTCAGATTTTTTTCAGAAAATCTTTCCGAATTCGGTGACCACGTCCATACAACTTTCGTACCGAAATCGGAAGGAATTCGGAATCAGAATCGGACATTTTTTCAGAGATTCTGACAGAAATCGGACCGAATTCGGCAAAAATTGTTTACTGGGCAGCCAGCCAGCCAACCAACCATCCAGACAGATAAATAAATAGTAAACAAAACAAAATAAAAGAATAGACAAAAGTATTCGTCGTTCTCTTGCCTGCCACACGTCGTATGTGTGGCAAGTAAAACTAATGTCATGTCATTTGATATGAAAACATAACTGACATAAATATGAAGGAAGTGAAAAGCAACAAACGGCACAATAGTTGCAAACACACACACACACACTTGCACACATCCATATACAGTTTGTAATGACACAACACAACCGTATGAAGCCAAACTTACTGCTGCTCCTGCTAAAAAAAAGTAGGAGCAACAACACTTTTCGACTTTTCACACAAGAACTGATGACGATAATAAAGACTGTTAGTGGTATATGCCTTGTGATTGTTGTCGCTGTTGTTGCTATTGCTGCTACTTCGATGATGATGATGGTGATGGTGACGACGACGGAGACGTTGGTGATGATGACGACAACAATATTTTTTTTTTGGTTCTTGTTGCTTTTGCTGGTTGCGATGATTGTCTTGTGTGGATGATTATTTTTGATGTTTATAGTAAAACACCAGCTGAGGTCTAAAACAACAACAACGAAAATAGGAGGAAAACAATGACAAGAATATTTCGATGTGCAAAATTGTTTTTTGGTTGTTTTCTTTTGAATTTAATGCTGAACAATTTACAAGGCAAAGGAGTGGTTTGTAATCGGTTTGGAAATATACCCTCACTTGTATATACAGGGTGAGATAAAAACAAGTATGTAAAGGCTAGTTACGGACCATGTGATACCCTACAACACTACAATATGTTAGAAGCCCCCTTATGTCAAAATCCATTTTGGAAGATTTCGCTTTTGAAATTATGTCACGCAGCACTGCCCAGATATTACCCTTAGCATTTTAAACAGGGATATTTGCCCAATATTTGCGCACTCCGTCGTGCTGTTACTTGTTGTGGTCCATTTAACAGCTAAATATAATCAAATGGTCATCCCACATGTTAGAATTCTTCCCTGTCCTTAACTCGCTTCTCAGGCGTGTCGCGAGATTTCGTGTCCTTTGGTTTATATTTGTGACCTTTTTAACGGCTGGAAAATCAGGAATATTTTTAGTTGTTGGTCCATTTTAACCCATATATATATTGCGGGCATCTTTGAAAACAATAGGCGCCTTCGGAGCCTAACCTTATCCTCATGAAAGCTTTCGTGAGGATTGGACGATAATTGCAATCTGAATATAATAACCCCAACCTGTGTTGTAAGGTAAAAAATATTATAAGTCAAATTGAAAAAATCGCATGCGATAAAAAAAATACAAAATCCATATTAATATATTTTATATTTTTGTGCCAAGAGGTCATTTTGAATTGTCCAAATCGGTCCAGCCATTCTTGAGTTATAAGCATTCTAGCTAACATCCCATTCCTTTGCATATAAATATTGTATACATTTCGTTATATATTCGATATTTTTACTATCGGCATCTACATAACGGTCAGAATTGACCTGTTCGTTAATTTGTGATTTAGGCGGGATTAAAAATATGTATGTTATGGTCTATTTAACCCACTAAATATCACCCGATGACCATAAAAATGGGAAGACATTTGCTCTAGCCACGTGCTAACTTCCGCGTCGATTGGTCTATAATTGCGACCTGTAGAACAACTGCAAAATCAGGAAATTTCTCAGCTTTTTGTCCATTTAAACCGCTAAATATTTTGGAGATGATCCAAAAGCAATAGGCTTCTATTCTGGTTCTAGCCCCACCTCTCTTTATAAATTTCGTGAAGATCGGGCAATAATTGAGATAACTGTAGAGTGATTACAATTTAACATGGACCGACGGACATACATGGCTAGATCGACTCAGCTCGGCGAGATAAGAAGATCCATATATACTTTCCTATGTGGGAAACGAATATTTCGTGGTGTTACATAATTTTTGGCCCAATCAAACTTACAATACCCTCAGCACATGGTGTTGTAGGATACAAAAATTTCATGCGATAAAAAATATGAAAAAAAAAAATATCAGAAAATATTACAGAAAAATATTCACATTTTTATTAGAATCTTTTTATGCGATTTTTTACAGTTTATTTTTTTTTTTGCCAAAAGGCCATTCAAGATTGGTGAAAATTGCCAAACACCACCTAGCTGTTCATGAGTTATAAGCGGTCAAACTAACATCCCCTGTTTTGATATATGGAATTGTATATATTATGCCGTATACGCGTATTATGCCCGCTAACTATTATTCGATGACCAAACAAAATGGAAGGCTTCGTCCCGGCCTCTAGCCGATTAGTCTATAATATTGACCTTAACTACAACAAAATCAAGATTTTTTTATTTTTGATCCATTTTAGGCCATATGTATTATGCGATCTTTTCAAAAGACAATAGACTTAACCTTAACCTGACATACGTGCATATTTTTATGTGGATCAGCCCATAAATTCGACCTATAGCTAGATCTACTTAGCTCGGCGAGATAGGAAGATGCATATTTCACATCCAATGTGCAATATTTCGAAAACTCTTAGAGTAAAAAGGACCACCATGCTCGAAGTCGTAGACATTTATGAATATTCTTTAAGGAATTCTTACCAAGAAATTGTGGATTTGGTAAGAACAATATTTAAAACCTCAGCTATTTGATACGGTCAAAACGTGCCTAGTCGAAATAACGGTTTTAGACCCAAAGTCTCTTTGGACCAAATCTGTTTCAGGACATTTGGAGTCGATCTAGCGATGTTCGTCCGTCTGTCTGGCTGGTGCGCACATCGTAATATTTTTGTCAAACTTAGATCGAGTTCGGTTCACTCCTTCTGGTACCTCCCCCATAAAAGGTTGAAAATTTCAAACAAATATTTTCTGCACAGAAAGAGGGACGATAATCCGATTTTGCTCCAAATTTGCAAATCCGAATATTAGCGCCAGTGATAGGTCATATCGGTCCACTCTATCAAGTAAATCCCTTATAAAAGGTCGAAATTTTGAATATTCATTAAGCTCATTAAACGCGAAATAACCATCTGATTCCATTTTGACTTGGCACATCTGAATATTTTGATCTGGTACCTACCCCACAAAGTGTTAGTTTTGAATAACCAAAACGTCTATAAAATCCGAAATAAGAATTACGTTCTCTTTATATTTTACACACTTCTTTATTTCCACTAACACAAATCTGTTATGAAGATGGAATATATCGTTCCTCTCCTCCTGGTACGTTCCACACCAAGGGTCAAAATTTTGAATATCCATGGAGCTCATAAAACACGAAATTAACATCCGATTCCATTCCAACTTAGCACATCTCAACATTTCCATCAATACAAGATCTGTTATAAAGATGGTAGAGATCGGACCATTTCTACGCGTACCTCCTACACATAGAGTTCAAGATTTTTAATTTATGAATCAAGTCAGCGATTCTTTACAATTTGCCGTATTTAAATATTTCTCTCTACCAGAAACTTGGGATAAATATGGATTTTATGATGAAATTACCAATACAGACCAAACCTGGTACGTCGCAATATTTATATCGTATGGATAATATTGGCCCATTCCTTCAGAACCCACTTCATAGAGGGTCAAGAGTTTGAATAATCATAACACATACAAAATATATTTAAGTAATCGAACATTGGCTGGGGGTATAGTTAGTATTTTATTTATTTATTTTTTATTTTTGTGGAGGGTGTCCACTAAAAATTTTTCTTATAAAATCCACGATATCTTGGCAATAAACCCTTAAAGAATATTCTTGAAATGTCTACGATGCCGTGCCAGGAAAAAAAGAATTTTGTTCTCCTTAAATATTAATTTTTTCTTTAAAATTTTCAGTTTTGTACAGATCAATACCATTCAAATCCAACCGTAAAAAATCATAAAAACTATTTTTCAATGGTGCAAATCCGTCACTGCATTTGTTGATCCGGTCTTATTTTCGAAAGAGTAAAGTCTGGACCAGGAACTCTTCCATAGAGTCACAGGTTGAAGATAGTTAGCGACCGTGTAGAGCTGTGTGAATCGACTTTGTTCGGACGAAGTAGTTCCTCACCTTGCGTGTCAGTGATATGAAATATATGAAATTTTTGAATTTACTCAAACTTTTTATAACTAGTGTACTGAACTATGTCAATATCTCATTGTAGGCTAGTGGTGAAAGCAGAAAAAAAAATGGTGGGTATTAAAAAATAATTTATCCTCCCTCTTCAATCCACTTTTCGGGAAAAAGCTCAAACTATCGTTTTTTGTTTTATCCAAATTAAAAAAAACAAGTAAGCAAAGGCTACAGTCGAGCGGGGCCGACCGTTGAATACCCTACAACACTATAATAAACCATACAGTTTATATAGGCGAGATACTCGAAAGAATTCCACAAGATATTGTGACAAATAATAAAAGAAAACCATCAGGTTTCGTTCTCTAATTTTCGAATAATAGCAACTTAAACTAATTTGCTCATTTCCAATGGTCTTCCTAGATCTGGAACCAATATTTCCCAAAGACCTATAATCTCTCAGAAGTGGCAAAAGATTAACATTTATTATTGGTTTTTGACTGAAACGCATCTATATGAGATACAGACATTTGACTATATTCTTCAACGAAATCAGCGTTAACGAAATAGTCAGAAGTGCGTCTTTCCTGTATTTGCGAATTCTCCAAAAAGTCACTGGAATGGACATTTTCGTATTTTGTCTACAAAAGTTGGCAAACTATTTCACACATTGAATATTTTTGGATGGCCATCCAAAACTGCTTGGCTTTTGCAATGTCCGGTAACCCCCATTCAAATGTGCGTGAGGATCGGTTGATAATTACGACCTGCTGACAATTTTGCAGTTCTTTGGTCCATTTCAACCCGTAAATATATGGCGATCATCTCCAAAAAGAGTAGGCTTCTATTCTAACCCTCTCCATTCGTAAGGATCGGGCCATAAATGCGATCTGTATATGATATCCTGATATCCTAACTACTTAGTTTTTTTAGCTGTAAAAATATTACCAAATGTTTAATTCAAAATGAAAATATGCCAAAAATATGACAAAATTGAAAAAAATATGAGAAAATTTTACAAAATCAATATTTTCATCTTTAGAGAGATATTTTAATGAGATTTTTTTAGACGTTTTTTCTTTCCTGCCAAGAGGCCATTCTGAATTAATGAGAACTGTCGAAATCAGTTCAGCCGTTCTCGACATATAAGAGATTTTTCAAGCATATCTTCTTTGATAAACATATATATCGCACATATTTTGCTATATATCCGTTTTGTTGGATGTTAACATCAATGTAAAAATCAGAAGTAACCTTGTCATGGCTATGTGATTTCGCCGGGATTTAAAATATTCGCGGTCTAATGAAAAATTTTAAATTTTTTCAACACAAAAGATATGGTCTATTTTACCCACTAAATATTATCCGATGAGCACCAAAATTGGTAGGCTTGTTCCCCGCCCTAAACTCTAGCTACATGCGAAATTCCGCGTCGTTGGTCTATAATTGCGACCTGTATAGCTACTGCAAAATCCGAAATTTTTTCAGTATTTGGTCCATTTCAACCCCTAAACATTTGGCGATCATCTCCAAAAGAAATAGGGTTCTATTCTGGTCCAAGCCCCACTTACATTCTAAATTTCGTGAAGATCGGCCCATAATTGCGACCTGTAGAGTGATTACAAATTAACATGGACAGACGGACAGACGGACAGACGGACGGACGGACATACATAGCTAGATAGACTCAGCTCGGCGAGCTAGGAAGATCCATATATACTTTCCTATGTGGGAAACCAATATTTCGAGGTGTTACATAATTTTTGGCCCAATCAAACTTATAATACCCCCAACACATAGTGTTGTAGGGTATAAAAATGTGAAAAGAATTGTAAATTAAACATAACCAATTGTTGTGTGCTATAAAGTCCATTTAAAACAATAGGTTTCTACTACAAACTATTATTTTTCTGTTTCATTCGAAGACACAACATTGATGAGCTTTAACCGAACTTTAAGCGGTTAATATTTTAAAATAATAAAAATTCCATTATTTCTATGTTTTTCAATTCACCTTTTGATCTTATCAATATTCAAAGGTTTTCCTTGATGAGGTTTCGTAATATTTTAGTCTTATTATAAGATTTTTCTTGCGATATTTCGACAATTTCTAAGGAACAGCATCTTCTTTACTACAAATTGCTCTAAGTATTTTTTTTTTTTTGTATTTCCCATATTACTGAAATTTTTGCTCCGCCATCTTCAATCTAGTCTCAGCTGAAAAACAGACAAAGATGTTATAAACAATGGATCTAAATGATGCAACGTCAACCAACCAAGACAAAACAAGTGCGATATTTTGAAAGTCATACAAAAATAAAGACCATAGATATCCCCAAAGCTAGGAAGAGGGAGGGGTGGGGGCAATGTTAGAAACATATGACAGCATAACAATAATGACACAACACATCACAAAATGTTCAAAGAAAAGTAAATAAATACAAAAAGAAAAAACTGAGCTTATCTATGTTGCATTGAGAATTTCAGGGGCCTTACATTCGTGAAAAAAAAAACACTCCCAAACGCCAGTTTTGCGGTAACTACTTATATGTAAATTCATATTCTCATACTTACAAATATAACTACAGAGCCATTATTTTTTTTACCAAATAAGCATATATTTTTGGACATTAAAATCTATTGAAAAAGTAGTTACCTGTCGATTTGGTCTCTACTGTAGAAGTTCCTTAAGCTAAGGCCCCTTGAAAAGCAAATACCTCAATGTATTTTATTCCTTCAGAACTTTAGACAATACAATTTGTGGTTAAAAACATCCTTTAGTTCCGGAATATTGCAAATCCTATTTATATCTATGTATATTTCGGCAAATTAATGCCAACACATGCATACTCGTGTGTACATGCACATACACACAATCAGAATTTTATACATTTATTACATGTATACAACTATTATAATGCCTTTTTGTAGATTATTTGGATTTGTTGATAAGTGGGTGTGTATGTGTGGTATGTGCATTATATGCATGTCTGTCTGTCTGAATGTCATTTTAAGTGTCAGTTTGGCCAGAAAAAGAAAGAATGCATATCTTTTTCTCTTTAGAATATATACAGATATATGCATGCGCATTTGAAACTTTTCAACTTTTCGATTATTGAAATTTATAAATATTTGAATAAAAAATAAATTCTGTTTTCTTAGAGGAATCGAAAGTTCCATAAAATATAATTACAGGTAAGTAAGCAGCTTAATAAGGCTCCTTGTTTGTAAAAATGTTCTTTAAATGTCGGAGAATACAAAATGTGAGGTAATTATGGTTAAAGTTCCATTTTAAAACATTGAATATTTTTTCCTAACAAAGAGATCACAAATAATAGCTAAAAACGGCGAAAACTCAATATTTCAGGAGTTATGTGCGTTTTAAAATATTTATTTGTGCGGGGCCGACCATGTGATACCCTATAACACTACAATATGTTAGAAGCCCATTTATGTTTTTGTTTCATTTGAACCATCTCCAAGAGCAAGGGACCCCTCTGCATCTCCAAATTTAGACTCATCTATATGATTTGCATGTATACTATATTTAGCTGTATTGATCAACGAAATCAGCATAAAAAAGCCAAAAGTTCGCCTTTTGTGTATTTCGGACATCGTCCATTTTACCCGCTGTCCTAAACTCTAACTTCATGCGAGATTTCGTGTCCTTTGGTTTCTATTTGAGACCTTTATAAGGGCTGGAATATTTTTAAAAACAATAGGCCTAGCTTTTCTGCGCCTAACCCTCCCCTTGTGAAAATTTTCGTGAGGATCGGACGATAATTGCTATCTGCGTATAATAACCCCAACCTGTGTTGTAAGGTGACAAAACTACACGTCAAATTGATATAAAATGTTAAAAAATAAAAAAATGGCACGAAATAATACAAAATCTATATTAACCTCATTATTGACATTTTTTATGCATTTTTATTTTAGATTTTATTCGTTTATGCCAAGAGTGCATTCTGAATTGAGAAAATTTGTCAAAATCGGTACAGCCATTCTTGGGACATAAGCATTCTAGCTAGCTTCCCCTTCCTTTGAATATACACATTGCATATATATTTCGCTATATATATCTGATATTTTTACTATCGGCATCTACTGTACGGTCAGAATTGACGTGTTCGTCTACTTGTGATTTCGCCGGGATTAAAAATATTCGCGGTTATTATGGTCTATTTCACCCCCTAAATATAACCCGATTACCTTCAAAATTGGAAGACTTCTGCCCAGCCCTAAATTTTAGCCCCATGCTAACTTCCGATTCGATTGGTCTATAATTGCGACCTGTAGAGCAACTGCAAAATAAGTTTTTGGTCTATTTCAACCCATAAATATTATGCGATCATCTCTAAAAGCAATAGGCTTCTATTCTGACCCACCTCCATTTTAAATTTCGTGAGGATCGGGCTATAATTGTGGCCTGTAGCGTGATCATAAATTAACATGGACAGACGGACGGACGGACGGACATACAGAGCCAGATCGACTCAGCTCGGCGAAATGGGATGATCCATACAGGGTGAAATGAAAAACTACAGGCAATTTCAGACTGCTGTTATTTCTAAACCACTCGTCCGACAGCTGTTCAAATTATTCCAGTGACAGCTCATTATATTGTTTACAAGCGTATAAAAGCATTTTTGTGAGAATTTTGCAGAAAAAAAATTATTCATGGTGGAATTCAAGCGTGATAGTGTGATTTGTTTATATTTGGCGGGAAAACCACAAGAGGCTATCGTTAGAGCACTCCAGCATTTAAATGTGAATAAATCCTTTGTGTCTCGTACCATCGACGTCAAAGAAGTGGACGGAAGAAAACAGCAACATTAGCAGGAATGGTTCGAAAAAAAATAGAAACGACTTAATCGAAACCCGCGCCACAAGTGACCAAAAAATGGCTCGTTAGCTGAACATATCACAATATTCCATTCGGCAAATATTGAAATATGAGCTCGGGGTAAAGTCATTGAAATTCCCAAAAAAATCATTTAGAAAGAAAATAAACTCAAAAAATGTAAAGAGTTGCTTGGCTTGGCCGAAAGTAGTGAACTGCCGAATTTAGTTTTCTCCGATGAGAAAACATTCGCTGTCCAGCAGTTCATAAACAAAGTGATCGTGTTTACTTGCCCAAGAGGTGGCCTTCGGTTGGCCACTAGAACTCAAGCGCCGGCCATGGTGATGGTGTGGGCCGCCATAACAGCCAATGGTCGCTCTCCGCTCGTTTTAATCGACCGTGGCATCAGAATAAATGACGAATATTATCGCGAAAATATTGTGGAGGGTGTATTAAAGTCTTGGACACGCAAACATTTTGGCCGCAGACCTTGGACAATGCAGCAGGACTCAGCACCATCGCACTCAGCACGCGCCACCCAAGAATGGTTAGAAAATGAGGTTCCTCGCTTCATTTCCAGCCACCATTGTAGCAAAATCTCAGGTTATCAATCCGTTGGACTATTGTGTCTGGAGTATTTTGTAAAGCAAGGTTAGCACTAAAAAAATGCCAAAGGGTCGATCACCTCAAGCAAGCGCTTCGCCGGGAATGGACCAAAATATCGCAAACCAACATTCGGGCAGCTTCTGACGGTTTCATTAGCCGTTTGAAGGTCATAATTCGTACCAAAGGTGATCAATTCGCACAAATCTAAACTTATTGTAAAATTTGATGCTATTTCCGAAATTTTTTGCATTCATTCAATAAAATATAAAAAAAGTGTAAAAATAATGGCGTTTGACTTTGTTTCAGATTTTTTTATCTCACCCTGTGTATACAGGGTATTGAAAAAAAAAACTTTTCGATTATTTTAATTTAAAAATATTTGGCTAAAAAATTGAATTCTCTTTTCTTACAGTATTCGAAAGCTCCCTCAAATATTATAATAGGTAAGTAAGCTGCTTCAGATGGCCCTTTGTTTATAAATTTTTTCATTAAATGTCAGAGAATGCAAAATATGACCTAACTGTAGTTTTAAATTCGATTTTAAAAAATTTAATAATATTTAATCACAAAAAAAATCCCGAAAATTCAACATTTATGGAGTTATGAGCATTTTAAAATTTCATTACTTCAAGCCTAAGAAGTGATCACAAAAAATAGCTAAAAACCCGCAAAAATTCAGTATTTAAGGATTTATGGGCATTTTCAAATATTTATTGATTCAAGCTTTAAAAAGTGATCACAAATAATAGCTAAAAATCGCGAAAACTCAATATTTAAGGAGTTATGGACATTTTTAAATATTTAGTTATTAAAGGCTAAAAAGTGATCACAAATAATAGCTAAAAACGCCGAGAACTCAATATTTAAGGAGTTATGGACATTTTAAGGTATTCCGTTTTCTTTCGGCATTTTAAAACTTTGTATTTCGTTCTCTTCCTTTTTTCCGACAATTATTTGCATTTCATGTCATTTTGATTACAAGATTTTTATGTCATGTAATCAATTGTACACCAATAAGTATATTTTCATGTTAACACTCAAAGTTATCAACAGATTTCGACAGCCATTCATTGTGTTTTTGTGCAGCAGAAGGGTAGGGAAAAGTAGAGAAGAAGCATTGCTTATTTGCTCTCATTGCTGCTGTCAATGGAGGGATTTTGTAGGAGTTTTTTTTTTCTGTAACTCTTGGTGTTGACATTTTAACTGGTCGTTCAGTCGTTCGGTGGTTCGGTCTAGGCTTTGTGCATTTTATTTTTATTTCTGGTTGCCTTAACAATAACAATTTATTTTTCTCCAGAGATGCATAACATCAATCTGAATTATGGTCGGTTTTCGTAACGAGTTCATTTGAATATTCCAACATAACAATGCGGAGGACCGTCCGACAGACTGACTGACTGCCTGTTTGACTAAGTGGGCCCAGAGAATGATGTGCCAAATAGGAACATAAAATCAACACTTTTGCCTTTCGCCTACATACAGACATACAATACACTGCAGCACACTCGTCTGAAGTGGCATTGCAGTGTAACACAAATGCAATTCTAAGAGATATACTTCCGAATCCGAATGACACTTTCCATTGTTGGTTTCTGAAAAAAAAACACACCCACACACCCAACAAAAATAAATGGCAATGATATTATTCTTCAATGTTGTTGATTTTATGTGAGAAATAAAAACGAAATTGAACCTATTAAATTACAAAAAGCACAGAACAATAACTTTTACACACCAATAAACATACTTGTGCTCACACACAAATGCAACCATATTTTTATGTTCGTTTGTGAATGCTCTGCGTGACTTGGTCAATAGATGTGCAAAATAAAGATCACACTTAACAAAATATCACTTCAAGCAAAGTGGGAAAATAAAAAGTGTGATATGTTTGAAAATTGAAATGTCTCAAAAGGTTTTTGGAAATTCATACTCAAAGGTAGTAAGAACTTAATTTTAAGGCTGCAATATCAAATTTGACATTCAAAACACATAAATACCTGCAAACTGGCAGACAACAAAATGTGAGTTTTTAAGAAATAACGGATATCTCAGAATACACAAATGCATGCGGAATCAGATCATTCGGGGAATCCTTCAGTGGCCCCACTGACATTTTCCCTGGTCACTCCAAGGAGCAATTGATTCGGGCTCACAATGGGAAAATAGTTAAAGATGCACCTTTGCGGTGTCTGGAAGGAGCATCGAAAATGCTACTTCACCGCTCCAGATTTATATTCCATAGGGTCACTCTTAGGAAAATTGTTTTTCTGCCCACTTTGGGAAAATAGTCAAGGATGCACCTTTGTGGTGCACATACTTTATAAACCGAAAAAAATATATCAATCTTAACTTTTTTACTCCAAAATCAGAAAGGAAAGGTCAAAAGTCGACATTGGACTGACATTGGCCATTTGGTGCACAATTAACCCAACATCGTTGGAGGATATATATGGGACCTATATCCAAATTTGAACCGATCTTGACAAAATTTTGATACTGATTTGATACTCATTTCAGAGCTGTATCTCATATTTGGTACCAAAGATCATTGTTGTGGAATGCATATTACGCTTGTGAGGGACTTTAAACCATAAATGGGATGAATCATATATATGTGAGCTATAGCTATATCTGAACCGAATTTCACTAAATTGGATATGATGTTATCCAAATTTGACTTACGTGCTTCTAGACTTAATTCGGAGGGATGTACCAAAATATAGGTCATTTGCGCTGATATAAGCCATTTGGTGCACAATTAACCCGAAATCTGTTGAAGATATATGGGAACTCAAAAGTAACTATGGGTCTATCTCGCTTCCTTCTCCATGTTACAAACAAATGCACAAAGACGTAATACCCTTACCACTATGTGGAGTAGGTTATAAAAATGCGTAGGTACCAGATATAATCGACAGAAATATTCATGAAAATCTAAATCTAATACAGAAACAAATATTGGTATGGGCAAAATTACAAGGAAGTAAAACATTTATATCCAATTTTATGCGAAATCATATGACAAATAAAAATATTGAAAATTGTGACCCTTTGTGGGTGAGGTACCAGAAGGGGTTCGCAGATATATCATCTTCACAAGGATCTTGTGTTGGCGAAAATGTATTTGTGTGAAATTTGAATAGAGTTGGATGCTTATTTTTTGGGTGTTTTGTTTTTAGGCGTTTCGTTTTTCAAACCTTGAGCCCTGTGTGGGGTTGGTACCAGAAGTAATGGTCCGATGTCTGTAGCATATTTATAACAGATCTTATGTTGATGGAAATATTGAGATGTACAATATATGAATTGAATCGGCCATTATTTTTGCGCTTTATGAGCTTCATGGATATTCAAAATTTTGACTCTTTGTGGGGGAGATACCAGAAGGAATGGACTGCTATATTCCATATTCACCCCAGACCTTGGGTTATTAAAAATATTGTGATGTGTAAAATATGAAATGAACTGAATGCTTATTTCGGATTTTATGATCGTTTTTGTTATTCAAAATTTTGGCCCTGTGTGGGGTTTGGTACCAGAAGAAATGGTCCGATCTCTACCATCTTTATAACAGATCTTGTGTCGATAAAAAATATTGAGAAGTTCCAACTCTAAACTAAATCGGATGTTAATTTCGCATTTTATGAGTTTCATAGATATTTACAATTTTTGCCCTTTGTAGGGGAGGTACCAGAAGGAGTGGACCGCTATACTCCACATTCACTGCAGACATTGGGTAAATAAAAATATTGTGATATATCTAATTTTAAAACAATCGGACTATTACGACATCTTTTATAAAAGTTATAATTATTTGACCCTTTGTAGGGGAGGTACTTGATGGAGTTGACCGATATTGTCCATTTTTGAACATGACCTGGAACTGACGCAAATATTAGGATGTGCAAAGTTAGAGCAAAATTGGATTTCCGTTTAATTTTTCAATTTTTTTTTTTTTTGGGAGAGGTACCAGAAGGAGTGGACCGATATTGCCCATCTCCGAACTTGATATAAGTTTTACAAAAATTTTACGATGTACCAAGTTTGGATCAAATCGGATACTTCCTTCGAGAGTAATCGTGCACACCAGCCAGCCATGCAGACATACAGACGGACGGACGGACATCGCTAGATCGACTCCAAATGTCCTGAAAAGGATTTGGTTCAAAGATACCTAGAGACCTCTTCTTTAAAAATTTCACTCTGGTACTACATTCACGTGCTTGTTTGTTGGCTCCAAAGTTAGAAATCCAATTTAATTTTTCACCACTCATAGATCGGTTTACACCAATTTTCTGTCATGTTTATACCTTCCACCATAGTATGGAGGGTATACTAATTTTGTCATTCCGTTCGTAAGACCTCGAAATATACAATTTATATAATAAAGTATATATGTTCTTGATCAGCATAAAATTCTATGTCGATTGAGCGATGTCGAAGGTCTACGCCTT
The DNA here is from genome assembly GCF_030504385.1 of Musca domestica. NCBI lineage: Eukaryota > Metazoa > Arthropoda > Insecta > Diptera > Muscidae > Musca > Musca domestica. The sequence goes on along the minus strand of NW_026712283.1, from coordinate 659,655 downwards.
CGTATAGCACCCGTATAACGTCACCTCCCGATATTCGGTACTTTGATGATTATAGCGATATTATTCACCTTAATTGTTTCAAATTTGGTATTTGAAGTTCATAATAAATTGTCCGTGCAGGTCTACCCCATCATAGAACATCATCTCCCTATTTTTTTTCGAGTTTCGCATTGGAATATTGTTATGGATTATGGCAAAAGTTGCCTATGCAAGTCCACGTCGACCCAAATATTACGGCTACATTCGATATTTTTAAGATTTGAACAAAATTTTTAAAAGATTTATTGATTTATTTATTTAATTTTTTTTTTTTTTTTTTTTTTTTTTTTTGAAAATTGCCAAATTCGTTTCAAATGGTGGATGGTATTTAAAGTACGGCCCGGCCGAACTTACTTGTTTATTTGTTTTATTTACGTAATTCCCCGAAAATCCCACCCTTCCTCATCCCTTTTATCTTTCAGTGACCCCTATGCAAAATATTGACATCCGAGCTTTAAATATTTCAATAAAAATAATTTTAATAATTTCTCCAAGTGCAGATTGTATTACCATCTTGTTTCTGAAAATAACAACTAGAATATCATTTTACAAAAATAAATGATGGTAATAACATCAAATATATAATGAATATTTATTTCAATGCAAGTTTCAAAAACTTAACCACACATGTCGATGCATACTTCCATGCAATCTGAATATGTATGCGTGTATGTGTGTGTGTGTGCATTGGCACGAAGGTCATAAATTTCAAATGGTTGAATGAAATAAATGCTGACATTTTGAATGGTAATTTGATTTATTTTTATTCAAAGTTCATGCATTTTATTTATTGGTGATTTCTTCTTTTTTTTTGCTGCTATTCGATGTGACAAAATATTAATTGGAAACATAATACAGTGAAATGTGTAAATAACCAATACGGGATGAATTACAGATTCAGAGATATAACAAAAATTAATTGGCAGGAAAAAATAATTTTGATTTTAAAGGTTAAAATATTTATTTATCCTCCATTTTTCTGTGACATTTCCAAATGCGGGGAATCAAGTATTTTTCCAAAAATTAAAATCCATTTTGAGAATTTTCAATTTAAATTCTACTCCCAAAAACAATAATTGAGATTTTGACACATATGGATTTCGTATTTTTCCTATTCCCTCCCCCTCACTAATCACCTTCATGGGCTCTCAATTTTTTCGCCACTTTTCATATTTGTAATTTTAATGATGTGATGTGCCAACGATAGACGGCTTTGTCTTTCCACATCCATTGCGTTTCATTTGTGACTTGTTTTCATGGACGCCATGCATGCCCAACTGGCTTATTGCCAATGGAAATAGACTGACAAATCCTAATGGGAAAAAATAGACAAAAACAAAATAGCGGAGACATTTACCCTAAGAGGTTATTAAAAATTCTGTCTCGGCAATTGGAGAGAAATTTATGAAAATCACTTGTCGTTGATAGACGTTAAAAAAATCCATTAAATATTTACAGAAGGTGCCTGAGATTTAAAATGTATTGAAACTATAAACAGGGTGAGAAAAAAAAACTGCAACAAAGTCAAGCGCCATAACTTCTAATTTTTTATTTTAAATTTTATTGAATGAAAGCAAAAATGTCGGAAATAGCATCATATTTTAGAACAAAATTAGATTTGTTTGAATAGGTCACCTTTGGCACGAATTATGGCCTACAAACGGCAAATGAAACCGTCACACGCTGCCCGAATTTTGCCCTGCGGTATTTTGGCCCATCCCTGGCGAAGTGCTTGCTTGAAGTAATCGATACTTTGGTACTTTTTAATGCCATCCATGCTTTCCAAAATACTCTAGACACAATAGTCCAACGGATTGGTATCCGGAGATTTTGGTGGCCATTTTTAAGTGCCTTGCTTTCCAAAATACTCCAGACACAATAGTCCAACGGATTGGTATCCGAAGATTTTGGTGGCCATTTTGAGCTAGAAATGAAACGGGGAAGCTCATTTTGTAACCATTCTTGGGTGGCGCGTGCCGAGTGCGATAGTGCTGAGTCCTGTTGGAATGCCCAAGGTCTGTGACCAAAATGTTTGCGTGCCCAAGGCTTTAATACACCCTCCTGAATATTTTCGGCATTTATACTGATGCCACGGTTGATTAAAACAAGCGGAGAACGACCATCAGCTGTTATGGCGGCCCACACCATTACCATGGCCGCCACTTGGGTTCTGGTTGTCAACCGAAGGTGAAAAATTTCAGCTGACCTCTTTGGCAAATAAACACGATAACTGCTGGACTGCGAATGTTTTCTCATCGGAGAAAACCAAATTCGGTAGTTCGCCACTTTCGACCAAGCGAAGCAACTCTTTAGCTCTTTTGGGTCTATTTTCTTTCTGTAGCGGTGTAAGTTCTTGCACTTTTTGGAATTTAAATGGCTTTACCCCTATCTAATTTTTCAATATTTGCCTCATGGTATATTGCGATATGTTCAGCTCACCAGCCATTTTTCGGCCAATGCGGCGCGGGTTTCGATCAAGTCGCTTCTTTATTTTTCGAACCATTTCTGCTGATGTTGCTGTTTTCTTCCATCCACTTCCTTGACGTCGGGCTACGCTACCAGTATGACGGTGACGAGCGATGGAGCCGATAGCCACTTGAGGTTTTCCTGCCAAATATAAAGAAATCACACTATCACGCTTGAATTCCATCACGAATAACTTTTTTTCTGGAAAATGTTCACCAAAATGCTTTTGTACGCTTGCAAACAATATCATGATATGTCACTGGAATAATGTTAACAGCTGTCGGACGAGTGGCTTAGAAATGACAGCAATCTGAAATTTGTTGCAGTTTTTTCATCTCAACCTGTATGTTTAGCATTGAGAGAACACTGTTGTTCTACAGAACACTGGTGTTCTATGGAAAGTACAACTTTTATGATGTTCTATGGACAGAACCCTTTTCAAGGTTTTCTCTCTTATTTCATATTTTATAATAGCTATAAGTTTTCCAAATTTTGACCCTTTGTGGGGGAGATACCGAAAGGAGTGGACCGATATATCTAAATTTCAATCAGATCTTGCGTCAATACAAATGTTGAGATGCGTGAAGATTGATGAAAATCGGATGTTTATTTTAAGCGACAAATAATTATTCAAATTTTGGACCCTTTGTGGGGGAGGTACTTGATGGAGTGGTCGATAAGCAATTTTGTGATGTGCAAAGTTTGCACGAAGTCGAAAGATCCTTTCTCTTTCAATACCCTCAGTAATATGGCTAGAGAGGGTATATATCATTTGAGACGGCCAAAGCCACGTGGGTATGTCTGTCTGGGTGGCCGGTGCGCACTTGGTACATTGTAATATTATTATCAAACATAGATCGAATTCGGAGATGGACAATATCGGTCCACTCCTTGTGTACCTCTTACAAAAAAAAAAATTGAAATATTCCAATAAAAAAAAAAAAAAGCAACAACGACAACGACACAGATCGATCGACTCAATCAATCCCCCACAAAGGGTAAATATTTTAAAGAATTATGGCTTTTATAAAATGTGATGTAAAAGCCCGATTGTTTTCAAATTTCACACATCTCAATAAATTTATTAACCCAAGGTCTGGTGTGAAGATAGAATATATCGATCCACTCCTTTTGGTATCTCCCTCAGAAAGGGTAAACATTTTTAATTTGAAATACTCACCTGGTTCTGTTCATATTTCACACATCCCACTATTTTTACTAACACAAGATGAGTTGTGAATATGGGAGATATCGGTCCATTCCCTCTGGTACTGCTACCCCCTCTCCCCACAAAGGATAAAAATGTTGAATATCCAGAACCTCATAAAACGAAAAATTAAATTCTTATATCTGTCATAACTTGCTATAACATAAGTATTTCTTTCAACCAGGAACCTGAGAAGAATATGGAATTTATGATTTCACATAAAATTTGACATAAATGTTCGATTGGCTTATAACTTTACTCATACCAATATATTTTTTCTGTATTAGATGAAGGAAGTATGAAAATGGAATATTTCGGTCGACTATATCTGGCACATCAGGTACATTTTAACATTTTTTTTTAAATTGTAACATATCTCATATAAAGTGGAAGAAGAAGTTGATGTCGAAACCTGGCACTTCGGAATATTTATATCACATTGATTTACGTCCAACACGAAAAGGACAATATTTGCCCATTCCCTTGGAACCTACACCATAGAGGCTCAAAAATTTGAATAATCATAGCAGAAGTCAAATATATATTTAAATAATTAAACATTGGCTGAGGGTATACATCTGTTGGTAAAGCCGACTGATAGTTTTAACTTGTTATTAGGAAAATACTTTTCTTTGAAAATTTTGACCTTGTGTGGGGGAGGTAACAGAAGGAGAGGATCGGTGTTGCCCATCTCCAAGCTCAATCAAAGTTTGACAATAATATAATCCCTTTGAGAGTTATCGTTCGAAGCAGCCAGCCAGAGAGACAAGCGGACGGACGGACATCCATAGCTCAACTCCAAATGTCCTAAAATGAATTTGTTCCAAAGAGACCTAGGATCTAAAACCGTTCTTTCGATAAATCACGTTTTGGCCGTATGAAATGATATACCCTGCATCCATTTGTCTCAGGGTATAAGAATAGTCATCTTTATGACTGTAAGACATTATATCAAGAAGGAGAAGGGACCAAAAATTTACATATGCATGAACATTTCCATTGGCGATCTTAATTTTTTGATCTAGGTCTGAGTAAACTAAGGAATGCTATAATGACAAAATCTAACCTAATTATGCATTTCAATTTCTTTAAGGGTTTGTTTTTCTTGTCGAAAAAGTTTCATTTATATAAAAAATTATATTAAGGTCATCGCATAGGAAGCCCAACCCACTTTAGCAATTGCTTAATTGTTTAGCTTGTTATTTGAAAAAAAAAATTTTTCACAAAAAGTAGACGATTTCAGTAGCAACTCAAAATATTTCCATTCAAAACTCCAATTTCAGCTACAATTTTATTGCATAATTCTTTTTGATAATAAAATGTCATTGATTTTCGTCGAACTGCACAACAAATCACAACTCAAGTAGTCGACGCTTGCACGAATTTAAATCAAGTTTTAATTTAAAATTTCCACGAACGAATTACACACGGGGAATTTTCTGATTGAAATTCTTTGCTCACGCCATTCTATGAATTTGTCATGAATTCAGTGATGCAACGTTTTTTTGTGTCTCTCTATTTTTATTTTTTATTTCACACGAATTGTTTCGTTTCTTGCAAAATATTTACAAAGCCAAAACAGTCTCACGCATTATTGTATGACTGTGTGTGTGCGAGCACGTCTGTGTGTGTGTGTGTGTGTGAAAATCAACGTGTGGTATTTGTGTTGTATTGTAGAACAATTCGAATGTTTTTTTGTTCGCTGGATTCACACTGTGTGTTTTTTTTTGTTAACAGTAATGTCAACACTTTACATGAGTGTGTGTGTGAGAGAGAGGAAAAAAGATACAGTGTGGTGTATTGCAATAGGATCGCTATGGACGTTTTTATATATCTCTCACAAACCTTCTAAATAAATAAATTCATATTTTGGCATTAATTTTATATGGAATAAAAATTATTTAAAATCTGTTGGATGTCTAAACAAGTAAGCAAAGGTTATAGTCGTGCGGGACCGACAATGCGATACCCTACAACATTACCATATATTAGAAGTCCCCTTACCTCCAACTCCATTTTGGAAGATTTCACTTTTGAAATTATGTAAAGGAGCACTGTCCAGATATTACCCTTAAAATTTTGACCGGGGGCATTTGTCCAATATTTGCGCACTCCGTCGTGCTGTTAGTTGCTGTGGTCAATTTTACAGCTGAATATAATCCAATGGTCATCCAAAATGCTAGACTTCTTCGCTGTCATTAACAGTCTTCTTACGCAAAATTCCCTGCCGATTGGTTTCAATTGTGTGATCAGGAAAATTTTTCTGTTTTTGGTTTATTTGAACCCCTAAATATTTTGCGATCATCTCCAAATGCAAGAGGACCATATGCATTTCCAAATTTAGACTCATCTATATGATTTCCTTGTCTACGATGTCCGGCTGTATTAGTCATCGAAATCAGCATAAATAATTAAAAAAACTGTAAGTTCGGCTTGTCCGAACATTGAATAACCTTCACAATTTGGAACGAATTTGGCAATTTTCTAAAAAAAATACGTTAAAAATTCTGTTATTTTCAAAAAGACCTAATGTAGCCGCTATATTAGAGCCAATACGACGACGTAGACCTACATAGGCAACTTTTGTCCTAATCCATTACAATATTCAATTGCGAAACTTTAAAAAACCATTCAGTGAATAATGTAGCTAAAATCATCAAAATACCGAATATAGGGAGGTACCTTTATATAAGGGCTATACGAAGACGTGGACCCACACAGACATGTCATGGGCTGTAGTATCCATTACGAACTTCATATACAAAATTTGAAAAAATTCGGCGAATAATGTCGCTAAAATCATCCAAATACCGAATATCGGGAGGTACCGTTATATGGGGGCTATGCAAAGACGTGGATCTGCACAGATAATTTTTTGTCATAGGCTGTGATATCCATTATCAACTACAAATACCAAGTTTTAAACAATTCCGGTAAATAATGTCGCTAAAATCAGAAAAATACCGAATATCGGGAGGTGCCATTGTATGGGGGCTATACGCAGACATGGACCTGCACAAACAAATTTCTGTCATAGGCTGTAATATCTATTACGAACTTCAAGTTCCAAATTTGAGACATTTCCGGTAAATAATGTCGCTTAAATCAGCAAAAGACCGAAAACAGGGAGTTACCATTATATAGGGGCTATACCAAAACGTGGATCTACATTACCCATTTTCAGTACCAAAAGTTCTGCAGAAATAATACACATTTGAGTAAAATTTTATCAATCTATTTGATTTCGTTCGGAGGCTAGAGTGATTTACACAGACGGATAGACGGACAGGTGGGCGGACATCTGTAAATCGACGGAGAATTTTATGCTGATCAAGAATATATATACTTTGTGGGCTCTAAGATGTATGTTTCGAGGTGTTACAAAGGGAATGACAAAATTACACATACTATGGTCGAGGGTACAAAAAGCCAGAGGTTCGCCATTTGTGTATTTTGGATTTCGCCAGTAAATTATATTCAGCATTTGGCTTGAATGAAAATTTTGGTTTTTTTCACACAAAAATGCTAGTCCATACAATCCGCTGTCCTAAACTTTAACTTCGTGCGAGATTTCGTGTCCGTTGATTTCTATTTGTGACCTTTATAACGGCTGCAAAATCAGGAACATTTTTAGTTGTTGGTCCATTTCAACTTCTAAATATATTGCGGACATCTTGAAAAACAGTAAAGCCTAACCCTACCTTATGACTATTTTCGTGAGGATCGGACAGTCGGACGGACGGACATACATAGCTAGATCGACTTAGCTCGGTGAGATAGGAAGATCCATGTATACTTTCCTATGTGGGAAATCAATATTTCGAGGTGTTACATGATTTTTAGCCCAATCAAACTTATAACACCCCCTACACATAGTGTTGTAGGGTTTAAAAATGTCCATCTAGTTGTCTACAAACATAATGGAAATGCATATAATTCCTATTGTAAATGTATTGGTAAGAGTGCGTATGTAATTTTTCTTCCATATGATTCCGATTTCGCATTTTGCAAAAGTAATCATTACAAACTGATGATGATGATAATGACGCTGATGAGAAGAATGATGATGATGGCCATGCCGATGATGGTATGAGAAAAACCAATGTGTTTTCCACTATGTGGTTGTAATTATTACGCAGTGAATATCACCCTGTCAGCCTGTCTGGCTGCCTGTCCGTCTGTCAGAGAATTTGGTTGTCAGTAAGGAAGTGTAAACATAACGTGTGTATATGCATACAACTCACCCTTTACATTCGTCTCATATACATACACACATGATGACGTAGCTGATGACGATGATTTTTGCTGGTTATGGTAATGACGAAGTGTGGTAGTCTCGGTCGTTCTTGTTACAGATAATGATGACGCTGATGGGGAGAATGATATTACATGTCTTTCAAAATACGTAGTGAAAAAACACAACAGAAAATATCAGCAGCCAGATAATGGTATGATTTTTAAGCTTGTCCATGAATGCCAACGTTGACAATGAAAACAGGATATTTGTAATTGTTAAGATGGTATTGATACCTATCATCATCGTCATTGAATTCAAGAGAAAACAATGTTTTGGTTGTAGAGTTTCGAAGTATTCAAATATCACCTATAGTAAAATGACTTTGAATTAAAAAAGATCTTCTGATTTTCTTTCTATAGAAGAACTTAGAATTATTTTATATGTACAGGGTGAAATAAAAAAAAAACTGCAACAAAATAATCTTAACATTTTTAAATTTTATTGAATGAAAGCAGAAACTGTCGAAAATAGCATCAAATTTTAGAATAAGTTTAGATTTGTTCGAATTGGTCACCTTTGGCACGAATTATGGCCTTCAAACGGCTAATGAAACCGTCACACGATTGTTACTCTGCTGTATTTTGGCCCATTTCCGGCGAAGCACTTGCTTGAGGTGATCGACACTTCGGTATTTTTTAGTGCCAACCTTGCTTTCCAAAATACTCCAGACACAATAGTTCAACGGATTGGTATCCGGAGATTTTGGAGGCCACTATGCGCTGAAAGTGAAGCGAGGAACTTCATTTTGTAACCATTCTTGGGTGGCGCGTGCTAAATGCGATGGTGCCGAGTCCTGTTGGAATATCCAAGATTTGCGGCCAATACTTTTGCGAGAATATTTTCGCGATAATATTCGGCATTTATTCTGATGCCACGGTCGATTAATTGCTTGATGCCTTTGCTTGCGGAAAGCAACCATCGGTTGATATGGGCGGCCCACACCATCACAATGGCCCGCGCTTGAGTTCTGGTGAGCAACCGAAGGTGCCTATTTTCAGCTGACCTCTTTGGCAAGTAAACACGAGCATTTTGTTTGTTTACAAACTGCTAGATAACGAATGTTTTATCATCGGTGACGGAGAAAACAAATTGGGCAGCTCACCTCATTCGTCCAAGCGAAGCAACTCTTTAGCTCTTTTGAGTCTATTTTCTTTCTGTCGCGGTGTAAGTTCTTGCACTTTTTGGAATTTCAATGGCTTTACCCCGAGCTGATTTTTTTCATTTTTTTCATTTCATTTTTCGCGCGTTTCGATCAAGTCGCTTCGTTACTCTTCAAATCATTTCAGCTGATGTTGCTGTTTTCTTCCGTCCACTTCCTTGGCGTCGGGTTACGCTACCAGTATAACGGTAACAAGCGATGGTACGAGACACAAAAAATTTATTCACATTTAAATGCTGAAGTGCTCTAACAATAGCCACTTGTGGTTTTCCAGCCAAATATAAAGAAATCACACTATCACGCTTCAATTCCATCACGAATATTTTTTTTTTCTGGCAAACTCCCATCAAACTGCTATTGTACGCTTGTAAACAATATAATGAGCTGTCACTGGAATAATTTTAACAGCTGTCGGATGAGTGGCTTAGAAATGACAGCAGTTTGAAGTTGGTTGCAGTTTTTTTCATCTCACCCTGCATGGATTAAGATGTATGTCATCTCACCCATAAAATCGGATTAAGATGTATGTCGGACGTATCTAAAAATCTAAACCGATCTTGATAACATTTAACAGAGTTATTTTCGAAAGGTATCTGATGTCCGGTATTAAATATCATTTGTGGGGAGTGTATATTACGCATGTGAGAGACTTAAATACCAAATCGGATAAAACAAATTATGGAAGCTATAGCTATATCTGAACCGATTTTTAGCAAAATTTGCAGTACTTGCTTCTGGGATGAATTCGGTCGGATGTGCCAAAATTCAGTCCATTTGGGCAGATATTATCCATTTCGTGCACAATAAACCTGAAATGGGATTAAGTTATATATGGGAGCTATATCCAAATCTGAAACGATCTTGACAAAAGTTTATGCACTTATTTTTGAGCTGCATCTGATATCTGGTACCAAAGATCATTCTCGTGGAGTGCATCTTACGAATGTGAGGGACTTAAAATCCCAAATCGGATGAAACATACAGGCTTGTAAACAATACAAGCGTATTGTGGAATAATTTTCTCGCCCTGTATTTTATATTTAAGGCTTTTGAGCTGTCACTGGAATAATTTTAACAGCTGTCGGACGAGTGGCTTAGAAATGACAGCAGTCTCTAGTTGGTTGCAATTTTTTTCATCTCACCCTGTATTTTATATGGAAGACCTTTGAGGGTTGTATTGTCTATAGAAGACTCAGGAAAGAAATTCAGTGGATAAAAAAGGATTACTTCAAATTTTCCGTCTCTAGGATACGCTAAAAGGATTTCCAAGTATTTACACACCTTGAAAGGTGTTCTCTCTCTGGAACACCTTGAAAGGTGTTCTGTCTCTAGAACACCTTGAAAGGTGTTCTGTCTCTGGAACACCTTGAAAGGTGTTCCGTCTCTAGAACACCTTGAAAGGTGTTCCGTCTCTAGAACACCTTGAAAGGTGTTCCGTCTCTAGAACACCTTGAAAGGTGTTCCGTCTCTAGAACACCTCAAAAGGTGTTCTGTGTCTAGAACACCTTGAAAGGTGTTCTGTCTCTAGAACACCTTGAAAGGTGTTCTGTTTCTAGAAACGTGTTCTTCTTGCTTCTATGCAGCATTAGGAACCGCAGTTTTTCAAGATCTAGTTCTGGGATCCGATGAGACATTGTTAGGTATAATATAAAGTAATCCAGTCTTGCCTGCAATATATGATAACATCAGAAAAATATTCCTCTTTAATGTCATAATAAAAATATTTTCTTTTATATTTTCAACAATGGCTAACATTGTCATTAAAAGTTAGCGTGCCAGCGCCTGCCTGCTTAAAAAAAAACAACCTTTAATGGCAAATTGTTTGAAAATGCATGTCAAGCATTATATTCAACTAAATAATTACAGGTTAGTCAGTATCTTGTTAACATTGCAAATTGAGTTTTTCTAGCTTTTCACAATATTGTTTTAACAACGTTTAACGTTTTTTGTTAACAACATTAGTGGGATGTTGATTAGATATTAACCAGTAGAAGTAGAGAATTTGCATGACACTTGGAATGGGAATCCGCATTTGGAATATGACGCTTGCGAAATCTTCAATTTTACCCACTTAGGTTATGTATGTTCTTTCCATTACAGAAAGTATGTATTATTTGTATATTACTTAAAATCGCCAAAGGACTCCCAACATGATTTAATTTCAAATATCGTATGACTTTCCATTCTATCTAAGTTCAATCACAATTTTCAGAATGAAGTCAAAAGATTAGAGAAACAATGTAATTCTGTCATCCCATTTTCCATTCAAACCGTCGTTCCACCTGCAGTCTGTAATGATAAAAATCTGTGGCTCATTTAATTTCGCCAAATTTTTGGCTCGCCTCATCGCCACAAACACTTTTTGGTTGTGGTTCCATGACCATTGGTTGCATTATCAACGTTCGCAAATAAATTGGCAAACAATAATTTAACCTTCAATTTGCTGCAGATCTCCGGTTGTCTCTAAAAAAAAACACCTCACCTTCACAGTTCGCCACTTGTTTTTATTGTAATTTTGCCATAAAAACCAAAACTCAAATCTTAAAATCCTCATTTCGTTTTTAGTATCACGTATTAGTTCTACTATTTTTTTATTTTCATTCCAATGTCGGAATGTGTGATTGGCAGCGAGAAATCTGCCGAAAAGTACAACAAACTCACACACACACATACGCTGGTTCGCTCGCTCGCTCGCAGTCACACTAACAAGCGAATCGAACTAAAAACACAGAGCATAAAACTGAAATTTCAAATGTGATTTTAGGAAAAATGGCACATAAAAACCGTTATCTATGGCCAATATAAATGTTGTTGCAACTAGAAATTTAGAGATATTAGTGATATAGAGGTGGGGAACCGGTTTGTGGATTTTAAAAACATGCAAAACAATAAATAAATTCGGTCGGGTGTACCAAAATTCAGGTCATTCTGACTGATATTGGCCACTTGGTGCACAATTAAGCCGAAATAGGTTAAGGAAATATGGGAGCCTTTTCTAAATCTGATCCGATTATCATCAATTTCAATAGGATTCGTCCTCGGACAAAACAAATATTTTTTTGAAAATTTCAACTCAATCGGATAACAAATGCATAAAGACATCGGGAGGTACCTTTATATAGGACTACCCCAAACCGTCGCACAGTGGGGTGAGATGCCCAAACACGGAGTTTAGTTCAGGGAAGCATTCTATCGCTCTGAAATTTTGCTCAGATATTCATATTAGCTCCAATATGTTTGGCATTAGACATGGGACATATTGGACATTTGGTAAGGCCCCCATATAACGTTACTTCCTGATTTTTGGCATTTTGAAAGTCTCGGCTACAATTTCAAACCCAATCATGAGTATCTTGAAATTTTGAGTTCTGAGGGGACAAAATCACTTCCTGCTAAATTTTGTAAAGATAAATCCACCATTAGTGTTGACCATGTATAACGGCACTTCCAAATGTTAGGTATTCTGGGAAGTTTTTCACAAACTTATTGTTTGGTATTTTGTTTCCCAATCGATGCATGGAAAAATTACAAGAATTGCCTATATAAATCCAAAATTTGAGTAAAGCCAGAAAAAATAATTTATCCTTTGTAAAACCTTCTAAAATCTGAAGACAAAAAGGCTACATATATTTATGAGAAAGGAAAAATAATAAAAAATATGCTAACAAAATTTGCTAACAATTAATCCTTCTTATCTGACTAAAACTTATTAATATATTTAGAAAAAAATATATGTGACTGACATTTAAAAAATCTCCTTATCATCCTCCCTTAAAACTCTCTCATTGTCTTAAATTGGATCATCAGTCAAAATTGAGGGTGAGGTAAGTATCCTCCCCATCGATTTTTTAACGAGACTGGAATATTTTGATATATAGTTTAGAATTCCAGTTAATAACAGGATAAAAACGCAAGAGAAACTTACTTAAAAAGAGCAACAAAAATAAAAAACAAATAAAACAAATAAACTATATCAAAGTACATTCACCGCAGGATCAGTTAACTGTTTCAACATTTTTTATACCCTCAGCCATATGGCTACAGAGGGTATATATCATTTGATACGGTCAAAACGTACCTAGTCGAAATAACGGTTTTAGATAGATATCCAATTTATTCCAAACTTGGTACATCGTAATATATGTGTTAAACTTACATCGAGTTCGGAAATGGGCAATATCGGTCCACTCCTTCTGGTAACTCCCCCACAAAAGGTCGAAATTTTCAAAAAATTTATTTTTTGCACAGAAAGAGAATGATTATCCGGTTTGGTTTCAACTTTGCAAATCTTAATATTTGCGTCAGTGTAGGTCAAATGTGAAAATGGACAATATCGGTCCACTCCATCAAGTACCTCCCCCACAAATAGTCAAAATTTTGAATAATTACAACTCTTATAAAATGTGATATGGGAGTCCGATTGTCTTAAAATTTTACACATCCCAATATTTATGTTAACCCAAGATCTGATGTTAAGATGGAATATATCGGTCCACTCCTTCTGGTACCTCTCCCACAAATGGTCGAAATTTAAAAAATAAAATATATGTTTTTTGAAAGAGAATCGATAATCCGATTTTGTTCCAACTTTGCAAATCCTGATATTTACGTCAGTTCTAGGTCAGGTGAAGAATGGAAAATATCGGTCCACTCCATCAAGTACCTCCCCCCATAAAAGGTCGAAATTTTGAATATCCATTAAGCTCTTAAAACACTAAATTAACATCCTTCAAATTTTGCACACACCAATATATTTTATCTGTATTAGATGAAGTATGAAAATGAAATACTTCGGTCCGCTATATCTGTTACCTGATGCATATTTCCATTTTCCGGAATTTTGCACATATCTCATATAAAGTACAAGAAGTACTCGATATAGTCTAAATCTGTCACGTTCATAACTCGAGGCTGGGAGTATACATCTGTCGGCAAAACCGACTGAAACTATTTTTTCTTGTTAAATTAAACAAAAAACGGCAAAAATGGCGCGTGTTTTTCGTATAAAATACAAAATTAAAATTTTAACACCTTCTCGATATTATTTTTTTTTAACTCCATATAATTTTTGAATATGGCGAAAATATGGTAATATCTTGAATTAATTTTTAAAATATTTTTACATCATTATTTTTACAACCGTTTTATTCTTAAACACTGATAGCTACCTGTATTCGATGTTTCGATTTTAAAATTATCACTTTTGATGAAAAAAAAAAAAATAAAAGTATTGCACTTCAAAAAACCAAAGACAATTTTTTTCCTTTTTCTTGCGAAGAAGTTAAATATTTCTTAACTTTGCCTCTGTGTAATTAGAAAACTAAACAACGTATGACTTTGAAATTTTCGGTACTGATGTAGAATTTAGTGTTCAATAATAGTTTAAAAAAGTTTTTTCCACAACACGAATTTATTTTTAATTAGTCTCCGTGTTTTGTGATTTCACCCCTCTGTACGTCGACCAATATATCTCATTTTCAATACCAACCATCCCAGACACAAAACATACTATTATGCCAAATATTAAAGCTCTACGTCAAATATTGTGGACTGTACAGTGATTTCAACCGACGGATATCGTTAAAGCGACTTAGAATTTTGTTATTTTTCTTTTTTGCCACTAAATTTTGAAAATTTTACAAGTAATAACGTGTGGTAGTGAGGAGTTTAAAATTGCCATTTTTTTTTTTGCAATGTGTAAAAATTATTTTTAAATCATTAATTTCAATTTAATTTTTTTATTTCAGATCAAGAGCAATTGACGGCTGTTAGAACAAAAAAATACATTTCAATATTGGTAAGTAATTCTTTGAATATTTATTATCCATATGTTAATTACAATTAACCTCATTCGGATTATTATTAAATATTAAATAATTTTATTACTAAATGTCAGACGAAAGTGCCTGGGAAATATGGCGATTATGATCCTTGTATAGCATACCATAACTTTTTGTTCCAATCCGGTTTTCGATTCCCAAAAATTGTTACCATTTCAAAACTGTCTATTCAATATTTTTTGTGGTCATTATGTGGAAGTGTTGTTCACTAGACATGTGGTTAGATCTGTACTACGCTGCTTGTGCTACTCCGACTGCTACTGATGATGATGACGATGGTGATGGTGATGAGGATTTCCATTCAGTCAGATAAATGGCAGGATCCACACAAACAAAAAACAGGTGCAAATACTTTTAGTTTATGTCATACGTGATGATTTTTATGGAATGGATGGATGATTTCTTTCGTCTCTGGTATTTTAGGATTTTTTGCTGTAGTTTTTGTTGTAGTTTTTTTTTACGGGAAAACGTGCTTTAATCATAAGTATTTGGAAATAAAAAACAAAAAACAAAATACCGAAACCAACCAACCAGACCATCTTCCATCACAAAAACAACACACACACATAACCATATCCTAACACCTCAAATTCATACATTTGAATTAGAGTCGATGTCTGTGAATGTGTATGTGTGCGTTCGTGCTGTTGTCCTACGTGCGATTGTATTGGTGTGGTGGCATTATAATATGGAAATAAAAGATGAATAAATGCCAATGATTGGTTTTGTGGAATAGAATTGATGTTTGTTGTTTTCTCGTCTTCGTTGTTTTTTGTTTTTCTCTTTTCGTTTATATTTTGAAATACATAAATAAATTGAAAAATAAATACGAATAGAAAATAACATAAATGGCTGGTGGAACACGTGACATTGTCTTACGACACGCACCAATCATTCATATTTGATGCTGAAAAAGAAATAAAATATTTAAAAAACTATAATAATTTAGGAAAATATTTAATATTTATTTTATGTTAAACCAATAGCAATATATTAAAACTTTAACTTACTTACAACTTAAAATGCAAAAATGTTGGACAATAAGTAATGATTGAATTGAGAAGTTGGAAATTTATGATAGCCATCTGTAGGTTGTTTATAGTTTTGAGTATTTTTGTCAGACCTAATAGCTGAGCACACGCTCTGTTTCCTATAGTTGGCCATTTTTCTCTACATTTAAGATTCTTTTTGACTTGTTCTCATGGAAATGGTTTAGCAAACTCATGAAGAGGCCGTTCCACCAGGTCTACTCCAGTCCATTGAAGAGGAATAGGTAAATATAGATCGGCCTATTTTATATCAAATCTCTTTTACTGGGTTTCCGTCTAGCGACTTGAGGTCATTTTTCCAACTACAGCGAAATACAATTTTGCCTGATTGGTCAAAAATCTAAAAGTAAGAGATTGACTTTGCCATATATTTTTATTTATACTAATACCTGATTCAGCCTCTTTTGCCAATAAACAAAACATTTTGTATATCGGGTTCTGGTCCCATATGGGGTTTAGTTTAGATGCTACATGTTTTTTTTTTTTAATTCTAACTAAAAGTGCACTAAAAATACTAAAAAGCAGTATATTTGGTACTATTTGGTATTATGGACAGACTTAAATATAAACATTAGACGGAAGAATTATCTTGGAGACTAGAGTTGATACAGGGAGGTAGATTATGAAATGTATACTAGGTATAAGAACTAAACGAAATGGTACAAAATTTGGTAAATTTGGATTTGAGTGAGCGCTGTACGCTGTACATCTTCGTACAGACCCTATATAACGGTTTTCATTTAACCGATATTTTTCAGAAATTTTCCAAGTTCCTTTCAAATGATGGAAGATATTAAAAGTTCGGCAAGACCTAATTTAGCTGCTTCTTTATTTGTTTAAATTTCTGGTATATTTATATCACATGAGGTTTTTTACAAAATTTTGCATGGAGGTTGGGTAAGGATCAGAGTAGAAGTCTATCGTTTTTATTTTGTAGTCGCCCTACAGTTCTCAAAAATAGAATAGACAAGATCAATAGATATGGAATTTTTTATTAGAGTTGAATATGAGTGGAAAGAAATCGAAATTTCTGTTCTTTTCGAATGAACGAACTAGGTATTTGATGTAGTATATATGATGATTATTCCAAAAGAGGTGCAATAATGTTCAACATTTGTTAAACAATAAAACTGCAACAAATTTCAGAATGCTTTCATTTCTAAGCCACTAGTCCGGCAGCTGTTAAAATTATTTCAGTGACAGCGCATTATATTGTTTATAAACGTACAAAAGCATTTTGGTGAGAATTTTCCAGAAGAAATGTTATTCGTGATGGAATTCAAGCCTGATAGTGTGAATTCTTTATATTTGGTTGGAAACCCACAAGTGGCTATCGTTAGAGCAGTCCAGCATTTAAATGTGAATTAATGTTTGTGTCTCGTACCATTGCTCGTCACCGTGTTACCGTCTAGGAAGTGGACGGAAGAAAACAGCAACATCAGTAGAAATGGTTTGAAAAGTAAATAAGTGACTTGATCGAAACCCGCGTCGCAGTGGCCGAAAGATGGCTCATGAGCTGAACATATCGCAATACACAATTCGGCAAATATTGAAAAAACAAGTAAGCAAAGGCTATAGACGACTGGACTGACCATGTGATACCCTACAACACTACAGTATGTTAGAAGCCCTCTTATGTTCAAATCCATTTTGGAAAAGTTCGCTTTTGAAATTATGTCACGGAACACTGCCCATATATTTTGACACGGGACATTTGCCCACTATTTACGCACTCCGTCGTGCTGTTAGTTGTTGTGATCCATTTTACAGCGTTTGGCTTCAATTGTGTGATCAGGAAATTATTTCTGTTTTTGGTTTATTGAACCCCTAATTATTTTGCGATCATCTCCAAGAGCAAAAGCCCCATCTTTATCTCCAAATTTAGACTCATCTATATGATTTGCTTGTCCACGAAATTTGGCTCTATTCGTCAGAAGATATCGTATTGGTATTATCGAGAAGTGGTCCATTCTACCCCCTGTCCAAAACTCTAACTTTATGCGAGACTTCGTGTTTTTTGGTTTCTATTTGTTGCCTTTCCTACGGCTGCAAAATCAGAAACATTTTTAGCTGTTGGTCCATTTTAACCCCTAAATGTATTGCGGACACCTTTGAAAACAATAGACCTAGCACTACTGAGCCTAACCCTGACCTTGTTAAAATTTTGGTGAGAATCGGACGATTATTGCAATTTGTATAAAAAAACCTGTGTTGTAAGGTGAAAAAATATTACAAAATATACACTTCAATATTATAAGTCGAATTGAAAAAAATCGCATGCGATAAAAAATATGAAAAAAAAATGTCACAATATATATATTAACAAATATATATATTAACAAAATCTATATTAACATCATTATTTTCATATTTTTCTGTCAAGAGGGCATTCGGAATTGACAAAATTTGTAAAAATCGTTCCAGCCATTCTTGATATATAAGTATTCTAACTAACATCCCCTTCCTTTGTATATATTTCGCTATATATATCCGATATATTTACTATCGGCATCTACGTAACGGTCAGAATTGACTTGTTCGTCTATTTGTGATTTCGCCGGGATTAAAAATATTCGCTATCTAATGGAAAATTTGACACAAATGTTGTGGCCTATTTCAGCAACTAAATATTACACGATGACCATCAAAATTGGAAGGCTTCTGCCCAGCCCGAAGCTCTAGCCCCATGCTAACTTTCGCTTTGATTCGTCTATAATTGCGATCTGAGGAGGAACTACAAAATCTAGATTTTTTTTCAGTTTCCTAAATACTATGCGATCATCTCCAAAAGAAATAGGGTCCTATTCTGACCCTAGCCCCACCTTCATTATAAATTGAGACCTGTACAGTGATTACAAATGAACATGGACAGACGGACGGACATACATACATACATAACTGAAAATTGGAAAGAAGGTAGCCTAGAGCCTAAAAAAATTACTAACTACTTACTACTGACATTTGGGATGAAAGTGATGAGATGATATGATAGATTTTTTTAAACTCCGCCACAATTTTCATATAAATCAGCTGAATATGAAATGCCAGATTTCAAAAAAAACTTGAATGGAGAAATAAAGAAATTAATATGAAAAAAATCAGAAAAGTTCGGCCGGGCCCTCCTTTTGAATACCCTCCACCATTTGGAACGGAATAGGAAATTTTCAAAAAAAAAAAAAAAAAAACGAAGTCCATTTATAATTTTGTTAAAATCTTAAGAAAACCAAATATCTGAAGGTGCCGATATATGGGGGATATACGATATTATCCATTAACAATTCTGTTTAAATCTAAAAAATGCCAGACAATTCTCTTTCAGGGGGTAAAGTACTCAAAAAGAAATCCGTGTGTAGAATTGCAGATAATTCCATTAAAAAGTTTGCTAAAATCATCGAAATACCGAATATCGGGGGTAACCGTTATATGAGGGCTATACGGTACCGTGGACCTATATCGACAATTCTCTTTCAGGGGGGTGAAGTACTCACAAGGAATTCCTTGTGCGGGATTTCAGACAATACCATTGAAAAATGAGGCTAATATCGTCAAAATACCGAATATCGGGGGGTACCGCTATATGGGGGCCATACGATATCGAGGATATCTTCTGCAGACAAAAAACAGATCTGTTCAAAATTTTAGCTTCCTATCATCATTCGTTGTGACTGTAGCGTGATTACAACAGACGGGCCGATTTTACGTCTTAGAATTTTACGCTGATCAAGTATATATATACTTTGTCGGGTCTAAAATAATTATTTCGATGAGTTACAAACGGAATGACGAACTTAATTTATCCTCCATACTATTTATGGTGGAGGGTATAAAAATTGTTATTACCCAGAGTCGAGTTATTTGTTTCGACTTCAAATCAGCATGCGTTTAAAATTGTGTGACTTCGACTAATAGACTCCGGCCCCGATTTTGACCCCATTGTCCTAATATTGTTAAACAACAATAAAAATCCCCACTTGGACTACCATCGATTCCCCTGAACTTATAAAATTCTTGTTCATGTTTAATGATATATCAAGAAGTGACGGTAGGAAAGCAGTCAAAATGGTTTTCACTTTTATGGCAGATTTTGCTAAAGTTATTTTTTTAAGGAACGATTATATTTTTGACTTAACTTCATTTTTATCCAGATCATTCTATCAATAAATAAAATCACGTTCTAAATCATACAATTTATAATGATATTAATTTAAATACGCCATTTGATAAACTGTCTATTAAGATTCCACTTCTACGCACACTCCCATCGAATTCACTAAATCAGACCTCCATTATCCAATATCAAATTACGACTCGTTATCTTTAGAACAATTTGCACTACCTTTTTACATTTTCCAGCTAGTTAAATTTACTTCATAACATTTTCTCCCAATTTTTTAAACTTCATTTATTTTCCACATTTAGTTGGTCTGTCTGTCGGTCGTTTGGTTGGTTGAGCAGCAACAAATATTCTTTGTAAACCTTTTCTTCGTGTCTTGTTAAACTACTGCTTGTTATTGTATGTAAATTTCCATGTACGTATGTATGTATCCGATATATGCATACCAAGAAACTTGTCGTAGGGACCTTACACATATCTAGGATTTTGTTATTGTAGTTGTTGTTGTTACTGCTGCTGCTGTTATTGTTGGGTATGGATGGTGCCTAGAGTCCCAGTGTCTTTACTTACTTCATTATTTGTTTATTATCCTTGGCACTCAAACTAAGACACACTAACAACGGCAATTCGGAGATTGTAGTGTTGGTGGTGTTGTAGTTCTTGTTGTTGTTGTTACTGTGATAGTTGTTGTGTTCTTAGTTGTTATTGTTATGCCATTTTTCACATAACTACCATAGAAAAATAAACAAACACGAAGAACCAAACACACGTACATACACCCTGGTACACATATGCACATTTATTGGTAGCACCCATGCATAGCCGAATGAACACCGGGTTCCCAGATACCCCCAAAACAATTTGCTCTTTATACAAGCGACACTTGGTGGCATTTTGTTGAAAGTAATTTTCTGTGAAATTTGATTTCTATAAAAGGTCGTCGCATGAGGAGAAAAGTGAAAAATAAGAAAAACAAAAACAGGAGATTTTTTTGCTTCTTTTGTTCCTTGAGGAAAGGCGAACACTTCGCAAAAGATGATGGGGTTGAGGATACCCTACAAAATAACTCCTTTTTTTTGTTATTGATTTATACGAGTTTCAAAAAAGTAAGAAGTTCCTCAAAAGAGACTTTCTCTAAAGATACCGTGGAAAGACTTCTCTCTATATTGGGGTCTCTAAGTAGACCTTGAGAAGGTCTTTTCTCATTAGAAAAAGATTAGTTGTCTGCAGATGACATTTATAAGTTTGTATGCGTATAGGAGCAATCAGTAGATCTTTTCGTCTAAAAAAGGCCTGCGAAAGCGTCTCTGCCTATAGGCGATCCTCGAGTAGCTATTAGATGGTCTTCTGCCCATAGAAGTCCTTCAGTATATTTCTGTCTTTAGGACGCTTTCGGAAAGTCTTATATCAGCAGTTCAGAAGGTCATCTGCATATGGGTGACCTTCAGAAGGACTTCTGCCTGTGGGGGTCCTTCAGAATATATTTTGCCTACAGGAGACCTTCAGAAGTTAGGAAATCTTCATAAGATCTTCTGTCTGTAGTAGAACCTCGTAAGATATTTTGCCTGTAGAACGCCTGTTGGAGTTCTTTTGGCCTCCTATGCCTATAAGAGACCATCGCAGGGTCTGCTTCCTATAAGAATCCATCAAATGGTCCAGTGTAAAGAAGTCTTTCAGAAGATCGATTCGACTGCAAAAGAACTGCTTCTGGTTACATTGGTTCTTCAGAAAATTTCATGCCTAAGGAAACCAATGAAAATCTGCTATTTGTAGAGCTTCTTCAAAATGGCTCTGTTACCCGAACCATCAATAGGTCATGCATGATTTGTTCTTTTTGCAGAGGCTTCCAGAAGATCCCTTGCCTATCATTTGCCTATCATCTGTCTATAGGAGACCTTCAAAAGGTCCCCCGTCTGCAGAAGACCTTCAAAATTATTTCTGCCTGACCTTTAGAAGATCCTCTTTTAAGATTCTCTGTATGTAGAAATATTCAAAAGGTCTGCAGGACTCGTTGTCTAGGGGGTACTTCAGAAGAGTTTCTTTCCTCATAAGAAGGACAGGTGACGTGTGGAAGGTCTTGTGACCGTGGAAAACGCTTAAAATAATATTATCTATGGAATTCTTTCTGTCTGAGTGGGACTTTCAGAAAGTTCCCTGTCCATAGGAGGCCTTCGGAACGTCTTTTATCTGTTGGAGACCGCCATACGATTTTCTGTCTACGGGTGACCCTAAGAATGTCTTCTGTCTATAGTAGGACTTGGAAAGTCTTCCAATTTTAATAGCTGACCTCAGAAAGTCTTCTATCCAGGGGGGACCTGTTAAAAATCTCCTGTCTATAGGACCTTTGGAAGAAAAGGTCTTTTGTTTTTCGAATACCTTTATGAGGAGTTCTCGCTGCTTCATAGGTCTTCAGTGTCTAGAAGCGTTTCAAAAGGTACTGCCGAATAGATATTCCATATTTTAATCTAGAAAGGTCTTCCATTGCCGGAAGATCTCTAAATTGTCTTTTTTCTTTGTAAAGTACTCGATATATTTTTGTCTCAAATTCCTTCTATGACCAGAAGGTTTTTTTTTTTTTAACTCTGTGTGTCCAGAATAACTTCAAACTGTCTCCTGACTCTCTAAAAAATTTAATAACTTTAAGAACCTTTAAAGACCTTCAAAAGTCTTCTGTCTTTCTCTGATGTTATAAATCTGAAATAACTTCAATTGGCATCCTTTCCTTCCAAGGTCTTTTGCATCTCCCCGACGTTGAAACGCTCCTCTGTGTCCCTACCATGGCAGACCTTAAAAAGGTCCTAGTTGCCATAAGGACCTTCAAAGGCCGTAAAAAGTCTGTAGTCTGTGTCTTTCAAAGATGTTCTAAATCTAGAACATCTTCAAAAGGTATTTATGTCCTTCTTAGATCTTTGGGCACTCTATTGCCTCTCCCCGGCGTTCAAATGCTCCTCTGTATCTCTACCTGGACAGACTTTCAAAATCTCTTCTACTTTTATAAAAACTACAAATGTATTATTGTCCCGCGAAGATCGAGAGATCTTATATTTTTCTCTGCTAAACTTCGGGATGTTTTCTTTCATTGCAAGACCTAAGAAAAGTCTTGTCTCTCCAAGACTTCCGAAATCTCTTTTCTCTTCTTATCACCTTAGACTCTCCAAAATTGTCTCAAGGGCTTTTAAGAGATCTTCTGTCTCTAGAAAACCTTAAAAAATCAATTTACTCTAGTAGTTTTTGAACAGATCTTCTTTGCTTTTAGAGGATCTTTAATAGGACTTCGGCCTGCAGGAAATCTGCAAAAAACACTGTGTGTCAACGACCTTCAACAAGTTTTCTTTTTCCTCCTACGTTCATCTTCTTAATTTCTTCCCTTCTGGAAATTTCTTCCATAACTCTCAGAGAAAATGTCTTCTGTGTTCAAAGGGTATTTTGTTTATTGCAAGCCTTCAAGGCCTTATATATCTCACGAAGATCTTCAAAAGATATTCTGTTTCGAGTTTTGCCTTGTTAAGGCGAAGATCATATGTTTTATGATTTATGTGTTTGTTTTCTCTTTCGAGACGAGCTTAATGATCTGAAATTTGCAGTGAAAAGGAAAGCCAGATAGACACTGTCACACACTCCTAAGTCTACTGAAGGTAATCTGGATCAGTAAGTTCTTTCAACAGTCTTCTGTCTTGAACCGATCTTCTACTGCCTTTCTCTACTACACTTTTAAAATTCAATTCTGCCTTTCGATAATCTTCAAATGTACTATTGCCTCACGATAGGTATTCCATATACAGAAAGCCTTCGATAAGACTTCTGCCTTTAAAACCTTTGCAAAAGGTATTTAGTGTCTAAACAACCTTCCAATGATATTCCCTCTCCCTATCAAAATCACCTCTGACCTTTATAGAGTATCCTGCCCTTTGAAAGACCTTGAACTATTATTTTTTTTCTAGAAAATCTTCCATCTTTCGAAGACTTTTAAAAGGTTGCCTGCCCCCATGACACTTTCACGACAATCGCCGTATCTAAAAGGCCTTAAGACATCCTTCTTTCTCTAGCTTTTTAAAAATTTGTTTCCTTAAAAAAGAGCATTAGAAGCACTTGAGTTTTTTAAAGACTCTGAAATGCGAGAAATTTAAGGTGGTCTGTAAACATTTGTCCATCACAAAATTCGAAAAATCATAAAATTCATCATTTTCTTCAATTTAACTATTTTCCATAGAATGTTTACCTGTCTCACGAAAATCATAGGGTATCATAAAGCAAAGAATGGAACGTGTGCTCGACACCAAGACCATAGCCAATATTACAAAATAACATGATGCAAAATTTCCAAAGAAAATTGCAGAACAACAAACTGACAGAACGAAAAACAAAAACAAAAAGGCAACAACAACAAACAATTTGCCAGCATCGAAAAGCTCAACAGCAAAATGCCGTGAGCTATACAGGAGAAACCAAAAAAGTACAACCAACCAAAGTTGTTGTTGTCTTTGCTTTAAGAACAAAAATGTCGTCGTCGTCTTCGACTTCACCTGCTTACAGTAACAACTGCAATACACTCATAGTAATCGAGAAACAACGACTACTTAAGGTAGTCGTTGGGTTTGTTGTTATCGTCATCCCCGCTATTGCGGCGGTAGTTCAAAAAGAGCTATACAAGGGCTTGTTGCAACACTAATAATGATAATATCAAGGATATGGAGAAACGTCACCGTTGAAGGTGTTGTGTATTATGTGTGACATAGCTGATGCATACAAAAACATGTAGCTGTTGGTGGGAATGTATTAGGGGGTAAGTAAATGGGGTATATTTATGAAAATGAAATATTAAGTGTAGCATAACGTATTTTATGAAAAGAAAATCTGCAGCATAAAATTATCGATGAAAGATCGAAAAAATCCTTCCATCATTCTAATGGTTACTCTTCTTGGTCTGCAAAGGAAATACTTATGCAATTTGACAACATGGGGATAAAGTTATATTCGTAACTGGGGAACGTAATATTCCAGAAACATAGTTTACACATCTATTTTGCTATCAATATACAGATCACAGGTAAGGACAATCCGACGAGGATTTTTTTAATGAGGTTACGATTTATTACAGGATGGACCATATAATAATTTTTTATTTTTGGTAATTTTTAGTAGGTGAAATAGGTTATAACTTTTTTAGTTTTCCAGGTTCTGCGGATGTCAAGGACAATCTCATTATTCTATTCCGCTTCACGGTCTGAATTGACCTGTTCGTTTACTTGTGATTTCGCCGGGACTAAAAATATTCGCGGTTTAATGGAAAATTTGACTATTATTTATCACAAATGTTCTGGTCTATTTCACCTACTAAATATAACCCGATGACCATCAAAATTGGAAGACTTCTGCTCACCCCCAAGCTCTAGCCCCATGCTAACTTCCGCGTTAATTGGTCTATAATTGCCACCTGTAGAGCAAATCAGGACATTTTTCAGTTTTTGGTCCATTTCAACCCCTAAATATTATGTGATAATCTCCAAAAGCAATAGGCTTCTATTATGGCTTTAGTCCCACTTCCATTCTAAATTTAGTGAAGATCGGGCCATAATTGCGACCTGGAGAGTGATTACAAATTAACGTGGACAGACGGACAGACGGACGGACGGACATACATAGCTAGATCAACTCAGCTTGGCGAGATAGGAAGATCCATATGTACTTTGTTACTTAATTTTTGGCCCAATCAAACTTATAATACCCCAACACATAGTCTTTTAGGGTATAACAAAATATTTTTGAACAGGGTGGATGACTATTGAAAGAGAAGAAAAAATTGTTTTGAAGGGAGGACGATAGTTATAATTTTTGATTATATATAATTTATTTTTGAAAAGACTGTCAAATTTAAATTCATGTAATTTGAACGAATAATTTTGAAGAAGCTTGAAGTGTGTATTTAAAAAAACAAGTAAAAACACTGTACGTTCCCTCCAACATTTTGCGACAATTTTGGCAATTAAAAAAAAAAATCCGTTAAAAACTCGGTTAAAATCTTAAAAATACCGAATGTAGGTGTTATATTAGGGTCTTTATGACGATGTGGACCTGCATAGGCCACTTTTGTCATAAACCATTACAATATTCAAACGCGAAACTTGAAAAAACATTCTGTGAATAATGTAGCTAAAATCATCAAAATACCGAAAATAGGGAAATTCCGTTATATTAGGGCTATACGAAAACCTGGACCTGCACAAAGAATTTTCTATTACAGGCTGTAGTATCTATTACACCAAATTTGAAACAATTCCGGTGAATAATGTCGCAAAAATCCTCAAAATGACGAATATCGGGGGGTACCGTTATATGGGGGATATACGAAGAGGTGGACGTGCACTGACATTTTTTTAGTCACACGCTGTAGTTTACGTTAAAAACTTCAAATACCACATTTAAAACAATTCCGGTGAATAATGTCGCAAAAATCATCAAAATAGCGCATATCGGGAGGTACCATTATATGAGGGCTATACAAAGACGTGGACCTGCACAGAAAATGTTTTGCCATAGGCATTACGAACTTCAAATACCAAATTTGAAACAAAACTCAATTAAATATCGAATATCTGGAGATACCGTTATAATGGTGTATACGAAAACGTAGACCTACATGACCCATTTTCAATACAAAAAGTCCCGCAGATATAATAAACATTTGAGTAAAATTTATCGATTTACTTCCTTTTGTTCCGAAATTTTAGAATAAGTTTAGATTTGTTCGAATTGGTCACCTTTGATGGTGCTGAGTCCTGATGGAATGTCCACGGTCTGCGGCCAAAATGTTCGCGTGCCCAATCAAGGCTTTAATACACCCTCCAGAATATTTTAGCGATAATATTCGACATTTATTCTGATGCCTCGGTCGATTGAGCGAAACAACTTTTTATCTCTTTTGAGTCAATTTTCTTTCTGTTGCGGTCTAAATTCTTGCACTTTTTGGAATTCCAATGACTTAACCTCGAGCTCATTTTGCAATGTTTGCCGAATGGAATATTGCGATATGTTCAGCTGTCGGATGAGTGGCTTAGAAATAGCAGCAGTCTGAAGTTAATTGCAGTTTTTTCATCTCACCCTGTAGCTTCAACCGATTGGCGGTTAAGTGTATACCAAAATGAGCTGAGTTTTGGCATATCCGACCGAATTCAATCTAGATACAAGTGCATTAAATTTGGTGAAAATCGGTTCAGACATAGTTAAAGCTCCCATATATATGTTCCGTTCGATTTGGTGTTTAAGTCCCTCATATGCGTAATGTGCACTATACACAATTGATATTTGATACCGAGCATCAGATACTGCTCGAACATACCTCTGGCAAATTTTACCGATATAGGTTCAGATTTTTTATATACCTTCGATATACATCTTCATCCGATTTTAGGGTTATTGTTAAGCATATATGTTATATCAGCCCATATTCGATAGAGTTTTTCATATTCAAACGAATTTTTCCATTTGATGAAACTCGGTCCTGTATATCTATTGCTCCAATAAATACTTTTTAATATAATCCTTATCCAAGTTATATTATGCACTTTACAGCAATGTTGTTTGGTTCATGGTAGGTATGATCTATTTCACTTCATATAAAATAAATAAAATAAAATAAAGTAAATTTACCTTTACCTTTATTGTTACGGAAGCTCCACTAAATACGCCTACATATAGTTGGCCCACCCGACTTTTCTTCTAAAACTAGCTTTGGAAAAAAGTCAAAATGCAGGCCGAATCTAAAATTTCAATATTTTATCCTTTAGTAAAAGGTAATTCTTGTTATTTTCTTTGTGCATATTAAGCCATATGTTTTTCTTGGTATCACTTACACTTTTTCAGCAAATTATTCATCAGATATGGCTCAATTCCTATGAAGGCTTGTCATGTGCGCCTAAAAAAAGATACTTCCATGCTCTAAAGACAAAATCGATTAATGTTTTCTTGAGTGGACTTTTCATATTTTTTTCAGTTTTTTCTCCCAGCCTTGTTTGTTCAGTATTTAGTAGTTTGTAACATCTTTGAGCTCTGTGTAAAATATCAAAGTTATGGGTTTTTATCTCCGGTCATTTGGTTGATTTTTTCCATTTACTCTTCTTGAAATAGAATCACTGCACCAAAAAAGCGGATAGAATTATGCAGGAAACAAACAAAATTCTTGAAACTGGAATGCGAAACCATGTGTGTGTGTGTGAGAGAAAAACTGATGGATGAAAGTGAAACTGAGTATGTAAAAGGGGAGAGAGAAGAGAGAGCCAAGTGTATGCAAAAGTTGCCAATATACCTCCTTTTTGTTTTTTGTTTTAAGCCATATTGATTTCTCTTCCGTTTTTTTTTTGGCAAAAGGTAATTCTAGCTTTCACACCTTTCGCACTTTAATATGTTTTAACACTTTTTCACCAAGTTCGAAGAAAATTTTCCGGTATTATTTTTATTTTATCTTACCCTTTATAATCGAATTCTTTTTGCCAACCAAAAAAAAAACGAGAGCATGGAAAAACTTTAATCTACAAAATGGCTACCTTTTAGGGTTTCAAGTTTTCCTTTTTTTTGTTGGAAAAACAAAAAAAAGGGGCAAAAAGTGCTCAAAAGTGTGTGTTTAAGTAGAAAAGCTGTAAATTAGACTTATCCCAACGACCGAGCACATTGTAACATGCCACATGTGAACATATTGTCTGGCAGAGAAGGTCATTTGTTTTATGTTATACAAATTGGAGTAAAGTCTAATGGTAGCTAGATTTTGTTGGACAAAGATTTAAACGATATTGCAGTTAGCGGTAGTCGTAGTTTCTTAATGTTAGTGAACGATAAGGAAAGTATGAAAATCTACTTGGTGCGTTGTGGCGTATGATTATTATGTTTGTGCGTATATGAAGTATACGACGGAATGTATTTCTTTAAATACGATATTAAAATCTCATATCGAAATTTGTATATCCTCCACCATAGTGGAGGATATAAGTTTGTCATTCCGTTTTTAACACCTCGAAACATAAATTTTAGACCCCGCAAAATATATATATTCTTGATCAGCATACAATTCTATGTCGATTTAACGATGTCCGTCCGTGGAAATCACTCTAGCTTCCGAACGAAATGAAGTAGGTTGATAAAATTTTACTCAAACGTATATTATGTCTGCAGGACTTTTGGTATTGAAAATGGACGATGTAGGTCCTGGAATTGTTTAAAATTTGGTATTTAAAGTTCGTAATAGATACTACAGCCTAAGACAGAAAATTGTCTGTGCAGGCTCACGTCTTCGTATATCCCTCATATAACGGTACTTCCCGATATTCGGTTTATTGATGATTTTATGTTTCAAATTTAGTATTTGAAGTTTGTAATAGATACTACAGCCTAAGACAGCAAATTGTGGAGGTCCACGTTTTGATATAGCCCCCACCTCCCTATATTCGGAATTTTGATGATTTTAGCGACTTTATACACCGGAATTGTTTCAAATGTGGTGTTTGAGGTTCATAATGGATTCTACAGCCTAAAACAGAATTTTTCTGTGCAGGTTCACGTTTTGGTATAGCCCCCATATAATGTTATCTCCTTATATCCGGTATATTGATGGTTTTATCTACAATATTCACCGATTTTTTTTTTTTTCAAATTTCACTTTTGAATAATGTAAAGGCTTATGACAAAAGTTATCTATGCACATTCGGTATTTTTTAGATTTGAAAAGAAATTTTAGGATTTTAGTTTTTTTGAAATTGCAAAATTTGTTCCAAATGATGAAGGGTAGTCAAAGTCTGACGCGACCGAATTTGCAGCTTTTATACTTGTTAAAGTCTAAAATTAAAACGAAACGAACCCCGACATTTATAATGATTTTCCTCTCTCTCAAACCATATATTTTAGTACTAGCAAGTGTCCGCTTCTTCGTCTGCAAAAAATTCCAACATTGGAACCACATTCAATTTTTCTGTTCAAAACTATTTCCACGTCCCAATATTTAAACTCTAGAAACCAACAGAGACCGTAATACCAAATCTCAGGATTTCAGCACCGTAAATTGTTCCATTGCCAGTGTTAGTACTATTTGGTACAACATTTAGTACACATATCCAAAATCAACTCCTTCTCTCAACCACAGGCACCAACAGTGACATCCAAATCAAAATTCCCGATTTCAGTGCTATTCCTTTACTCAATTCCAAATTTAGTACTATTTAGTTCATACAATTATATTACACTTTTTCAATACAACCTCCATATCCCAATCCCAGATACCAACAAAGAGAATAATTCAAAATTTAAGAATTCCAGATCCATTCCTTCATCGAACACCCAATTTAGTAACATTTAGTGGGCATATTCAAAACAATCGACAACTCTCAATCCTAAATTCCAACTCTGGAACCGATCCAAAATTAGTACCATTGAGTACTTTTCGATTAATTATAGTACACATTCGCAAAACCAACAACATAGACCTCAATATTAAATTTCGGAATTCGCGCTCTATATCTTCACTCAATACCAAATCCGCAACACCGTTCCATATCTCAATACTGGACACCAACAGCGTCATATATATTAAATGTAAGGATTTCAACTCTATTCCCTAGTACTTTTCGTAAAATTACACATTTTAAAATCACCTCCAGAGACCTGAATCTCACATTTTGGGATTCCAGCTTCTATAACTTCACTCAATGCCAAGTTTTCAATTCCACATACCAACAGAGACATCAATATCAAAGTTGAGGATTCCGGTACCATATCTTCACTCAATACCTAATTTGGAACTTTTCGTACAATTATAGTACACATTTCCGAAACCAACTCCACAAATTCCTGCCTACACCTCGACAACAATCCTAATACCAAATTTCATATTTCAAGCCCTATATTTTCACCCAACACCAAATTGTACTAAATATTGTACTATTTGGTACTTTTCGTGCACTTATAGTGCACATTTCCAACACCATATCTTTATCACAAACGTACAACCAATAGGGATCCAAATGCCAAAACTTGGAGATTACAGATCCATCCGCTCACCTACACCAAACGGTTCCAATTTTTAGTTTCATTTAGTACAGTTCCAAACTTTCCAGCCTTGACTTTCATGACATAATACCAAATGGTACCATTTTAGAAGTTTGGTACAATTTTTAGTACTTTTTAGTACAATGTTCGAATTTCCAAAAATCTTTAGGTATATCAATCCTGCTCTCCATCAGTGACTCTCATTCAAAATTTCAGAATTCTAGCTCTTTCCGTTTGTATAAAGTAGATAGTATAAAGCAGATATTAGTAGCCATGTGATTTTCACTAAACATTTCCATTTAAGTACTCTAATATACGTACACAGGGTGAGATGAAAAAATTGCAATCAACTTCAGACTGCTGTCAAATCCACTTGCCCGACAGCTGTTAAAATTATTCCAGAACTATTTCACTTATTTTATTGTTTACAAGCGTACAAAAGCATCTTGGTGAGAATTTTCCAGAAAAAAATTATTCGTGATGGAATTCAAGCGTGATAGTGTTCTCTAAAACCACAAGTGACAATCGTTAAAGGACTTCAGCATTTAAATGTGAATAAATCTCGTTACCATGATGCTGGTAGCGTAGCCCGACGTTAAGGAAGTGCACGCAAGAAAACAGCAACATCAGCAGAAATGACTCGAAAAGTAAAGAAGCGACTTGATCAAAAACCGCGTCGCAGTGTCCGAAAAATGGCTCGTGAGCTGAACATATCGCAATATTCCATTCGGCAAATATTGAAAAGTGAGCTCGGGGTAAAACCATTGAATTTCCAAAAAGTGCAAGAACTTAAACCGCAACTGGATGAAAATAGACTTAAAAGAGCTAAAGAGTTTATTCGCTTGGTCGTAAGTGGTGAACTGCCGAATTTGGTATTCTCCGATGAGAAAACATTCGTTGTCCAGCAGTTTGTAAACAAACAAAATGATCGTGTTTACTTGCCAAAGAGGTCAGCTGAAAATGTGCACCTTCGGTTGGCCACCAAAAATCAAGCGCCGGCCATGCTGATGGTGTGGCCGCTATAATAGCCGATGATCGCTCCACCTCGTATTAATCGACCGTGGCGTCAGAATTAATGCCGAATATTATCGCGAAAATATACTGGAGGGCCTCAGACCTTGGACATTCCAACAGGATTCAGCACGCGTCACACATTGATGGTTACAAAATGAGGTTCCTCGCTTCATTTCCAGCGCACAATGGTCAACAAAATCTCCGGATACCTATCCGTTGGTCTATTGTGTCTGTAGTATATTGGAAAGCAAGGTTGGCACAAAAAAATACCAAAGTTTCGATCACCCCAATCAAGCGATTCGCCAGGAATGGACCAAAATACCGCAGGCATCAGAATATATGCCGAATATAATCGTAATGATATTCTGGAGGGCCGCAGACCTTGGACATTCCAACAGAACTCCAGTTCCCCCAAGAACTCCAGATACCAATCCGTTGGACTATTGTGTCTGGAGTATTTTGAAAACCAAGTTTAGCACTAAAACATACCAAAGTGTCGATCACCTCAAACAAGCGTTTCGCCGGGAATAGGTCAAAGTACCACAGAGCAAAATTCGGGCAGCGTGTGACGGTTTCATTGGCCGTTTAAAGGGCATAATTCGTGCCAAAAATACCAATTCGAACAAATCTAAACTTATTCTAAAATTTGATGCTATTTCCGATATGTTTTGCTTTCATTCTATAAAATTAAAAAAAATATTTAAAAATTATGGCGTTTGACTTTGTTGCAATTTTTTTATCTCACCCTGCATATGTGTATGGGTTGTTTTTAGGTTTTGATGGCTTTAAAAAGGATAGGCTTCCATTGAGCGAAAATTAATGACTTTAAGCCCACATTTAATAAATTTAGGTTATCAACGACCATGACAACATCCTCCTGAAGGAAACACATTTCTATGTTAATTTTTTGGGACGATTGAAAAACATTCTGCCATCAAAGGAAATGAATATTCACGACATTTGCGAGCGTAAGTCGCAATTAATGGAAACATAAAATTCTTAAACCTTCAATTTCTACACTCAAAATATTATTTCTTGATTTTGCCAAAAAAGAGATTATCATTAAATTTCCTTTTCTCTATTCGAATATAATGGATGGATTTTGAAAATAATTTCCATTGCAGACATGTGCCAAGGGATACGGATGGTTGTCTGTATGTGTGTATATCAATGAAAATATTATGTGTTCATATATTAGCATGATTTATGTGTTTCTCATACAAAGACGCATTGAAATTTGCCGTGACTTTGTTGTGTTGGTATTTATTTATGTAAATACATATACACATGTATTTTTGCATGTAATTGCGTGTGTGTGTGCTCAGCTACTTTCATATGCAAATAAAATCATATACGCGTTCACGCATTCATTATTCATTTGCTCGTTTCCTATTTGTAATCTTAATTATCATTCTATTTATGTAGGCACCCACACACGTGTAAGCACACACATATATTCTCTCTCTTTCTCTCAGACACCCATCGTTTAAGCCACAACAAATCTCACGCATAATTCGATGCTTTTGTTGGAACAACAATAGAATTTTACACGGAAATGTCGTTTTATGTTTTATGTGTGAACATCAGGAAATCCGAAGAAAATTCAATTAAAAGAAACAACGACAACAACTTGCCGCCAAAACTATTAAAGGCGCAAGGTGTTAAATTTATGCGGAAGTTTGGAAACCACCAGCTACAGCAACATCACACCACCATGATGACTGGTAGTATATACATATTTATGGTTCCCCTATTACGGCATATCCCCGCAGCTCGATTCCTATTTCTTCCAAGCGAAAAAGGGTTAGCATTTCGTAATGAACTTTCATTGTGTTGAAAATATTAGAATTTCGTTCTAATCTTTGTTTCTTTTTTTTTGGATAGTGGATAAGTGGCCAGCAATGTTTGCGGATCATGGGAAAAATTCTTATTAAAATTAGCGCTCCAGGTCATAACAAGTCATCACCTTTATTTTAACAATACAACAGTGTCCCTACAATCCTTTAGTTTGTAGTCGAGTTGAGAAATTTGGTCTCAACGCCCTGGGTTAGAATATAAATTGCGTAAACATCGAGTGCTAAAAAAAAGAAGAAGGCGAAGAAAATATCTGGTAATAAGAAAAGTTTGAAAGGATAAAAGTGTTGCAAATTTTTGGGAGAGCGACAAAAATCAATTTGTTATATTGGCTTTCTTTGATTTGTTTGCATGGAGGAAAGTAATTATGGGGATGTGAAGGTTGATGCCGACGTTGAGGTCGTCTATAGAGACGACTTTAAGGTCGTCTAAAAATACGACTTTGAGGTCGCCTATAAAGACGACTTTAAGGTCGTCTATTGAGACTACTTTCAGGTCGAGTATAGATACGACTTTCAGGTCGTCTATAAAGACGACTTTGAGGTCGTCTATAGAGACGACTTTGAGGTCGTCTATAGAGACGACTTTGAGGTCGTCTATAGAGACAACGCTAAGGTCGTCTATTAAGACGGCTTTAATGTCGTCTATTAAGACGGCTTTAATGTCGTCTATTAAGAAGACTTGTAGATTTGTTTTGCTGTCAGCAACAGACTAGAGAGGAAAAACGAGTCTTTTCGTTTCAGGACATTTAGAGCCGATCTTGTGATGTCCGTCAGTCCGTCTGTCTACGTGGCTGGTTGCGTGGTGCGCACGATTGATCTCGAACAGAGTACCCGCTTTAGTCCAAACTTGGTACATCGAAATATTAATATCAAACTTAGATCGAGTTCGGTCCACTCCTTCTAGTAACTCCCTCAAAAAGGTTCCGACCGATTCAACCGATTCCGATTTTCAAAAAAAAAAAAAAAAAAAAAAAAAAAATATTTTACTGCACGGAAAGAGAAAGGATAATCTAATATTGCTCCAACTTTGCAAATCCTAATAATTGCGTCAGTTCTAGTTCAGGTGCGAAAATGGACAATATCGGTTCACACCATCAAGTACCTTCCCCACAAAGGGTCGAAATTTGTAATAATTATAACTTTTATATCACATTGATAAGTGTTATAATTATTAAAAATTTTGATCCTTTGTGGAGGAGGTACTTGATGGAGTAAATATCCTCAAATTACACACACCACAATATTTTTCACTCTTCCTGGTACCTCCCCCACAAAGGTTCAAGATTTTGAAAAACAAATCGCCCAAAGAAAGCGAAATAAGCACCAACTCTGTTCAAAGTTCACACATACAAACATTTTTCTGTTGTGAAGATGACATATATCTGCGAACCCCTTCTTTATACCTTCCACCATAGTATGAAGGGTATATTAAGTTTGTCATTCCGTTTGTAACACCTTGAAATATATATTTTACACCCCACAAAGTAAATAAATATTTGATCAGCATAAAATTCTATGTCGTTTTAGCGATGTCCTTCCATCTACCCGTCTATCAGTCTGTGGAAATCGCTCTAGCTTCCGAACGAAATTAAGTAGATTGCTCATATTTTACTCAAATGTATATTATTTCTGACTTTTGGTCCCCATATAGTGGTACCTATCGATATTCGGTACATTTTTGATTTTAGCGACATTATACACCGGAATCATTTCAAATTTTGTATTTGATGTTCGTAATGGGTGCTACAGCCCATGACAGGAGATTGTCTGTGCAGGTCCACGTTTTCGTATAGCTCTCATATAACGGTACCTCCCGATATTCTGTATTTGATGATTTTAGCGACATTATTTACCGGAATTGTTTCAAATTTTGTGTTTGAAGTTCGTAATGGATGCTACAGCCTATGACAGGAGATTGTCTGTGCAGGTCCAGGTTTTCGTATAGTCTCCATATATGATGATTTTAGTGACATTATTCACCGGAGTTGTTTTAAATTTACTATTTGAAATTCCTAATGTACAGGGTTGGACGGACTCATGTTTTGTTATGCGACTTGTGTACGGTGGAGCACAGTCTTGTTGAAACCAGAACTGCCTCATACGCTTATGACGAATAATTGGCATCACAAAATTGGTCATCATGTCGCGATAAAGCTCCCGATTGATGGTAACAGCATGGCGATTTTCATTTTGGAAGAAAATCGGCCCAATGACCGTTTTCGCACTAACGCCGCACCAAACTGTGACTTTTTCGTCATGAAGAGGCACTTCTTGAATCTCCTGAGGTTTTTGTAGTGGCGTAAAAACGGCAATTTTGCTTATTTACGGTCCCTTAGAAGGCGCACTTCTCACATTTTTTAATGTTTTAAAAGCACTTTGAGTTTTCATAATTGACTTCTTAGGTTGAATGTAAATTTCAACTATTTCAGAGAGCTCGCGTGCCGTATATTGGTTCATGGTAAAAATCTGCTTGGACTGACCCTTCAAACGCGGTATGTCATTAAGCGATGTGAAATCTCTGTCAAAAGTTATGACGTTGCCAGATGGGTCCGTCGAATATGGGCAACCCTGTATACTACAGCCTAAGACATAAAGATTTTAATAGAATATTTTACGGGTTTTATTGTTTTAGACAATTTCCAAATTCGTTCCAAACAGTGGAGGTCCCGCCGAACTTACAGCTCTTTTACTTGTTTATCCTTTATCATTCATAACGTGCGAAACAAGTCAGCAATTCGTTACAACTTGCTATATTTAAATATTTCTCTTTGCCAGAAATCTAATATGAGTATGTAATCTATCGAAATTTATGGTTTCGTATAAAATTGGATATAAATATTCGCTTTCCATTAAATTTACCAATATTTTTATTTGTCCGCTCAATCTGAACTTCCATATTTTGCAAAATTTTGCACATATCTCACATAAAGTAGAGGATATAGTCGAAATGTGGCTCATTGTGAAAGTCCTAGATCAGATACGAATTGAACAATATTGGCCAACTGCTTCGGAACCTCCGCAGATAGTGGGAATAATCATAATTAAAGACAGGGGGTATACATCTGTCGGCAAAACCAACTAATTCTATCTACCTTTTTTTGATTCGAAATGCGTTCTGAAATATGCACCAAACAGGGAGGGTCAATCTTTTCCATTTACATTTTGAAATCAAAATATCTCAAAAAAATTCAACGCATACCTATTAAATTCACTCGATTTCTTTCAGATATATTTTTAAGTTATATCATAAACCAATATTAGGGTGTTTAAAATTTGCAGCATATACTAACAAAAAATGTTTGCAATTTGCTGAAAATCAATTCTGAACCACTGGCAGACCTTATAAGCGATTTTAAATTTAATTATAGTAAAGTTTTGACATTCTACTGAACGTCAGTTCTAAATTTGTATAGAATTTCGTACGAAACTTCTAATCCTAAATCGTTTTCTATATATGGAAGAGTCCGCAACCCCTAAAGATGAAGCCCATTCCTTTCCAACCCATCATCAAGAACAAATTCCCTACGAATACATAATTCTATGCTATTTTCATTTCAATTGAAAATTAATTTTTTTATCTCATATTTGATATAAATTTTTCAAATGAATTCCCCCCGGCAACGTAATTTATGTATTTTTAAGTAACCACCCCCGCAAAAAAAACCAACAAAAAACATAATATATGTAAATAAACAAATTATTATCGCTGTGATTTATTATTATCAACTTAATTTTATCGTTATTTTAAGCTACACAATTTTGCGTTTGTTTTCCTTTTTTTTTGTGTTTTGCCACCATTTATTTAATTGAAGTGCATTATAAAATTATTAAAAAGCATACACTTGTGTATATATTCTATTTTATGCTGTTGATTTGCCAAATATTTATTCTGCAATTCATTAAAATCTAAATAAATAAATAAACAAATACCATGTTAACTATTTGCATAGCAAAAAGCAGAAACGTAGAGCAAACGAAAAAACACAATGTGGCCCTCTTTATTATGTGTATGTGTATTTCGGTTATATTTTTGCATAATTTGGCTTTTCCCAAAATACCAAAATTCTCCATGATGTACATATGTATTCGCATTTTTATTAAAATTCACAAAACAATATGTATTAACAGGGAAATGTTCACTTTGCCGTGCTAATTACCGGTCATGTTAACAACAACTAGAATGGAAATTAAAAATTTAACAAAAATACACACACACAGATACATATGAGTATACCATTCACATATGAATTTGTGTATGGTGTTGAGGGAATAACTTCAGTTTAATTGTTATTTCATGTATTATATCTCCACTTTTGAAGTTACAGAGGATATATATCATTTCACATTGCCTCAGGGCAATTGGTTTCATCGACCGTATTTTTATACCCTACAACACAAGATGATCAGGGTATTATGTCTTTGTGCATTTGTTTGTAACAGGCAAAAGAAAACGAGATAGACCCATAGTTCCTTTTGATGATCTGCATAGAATCACATTCTGAATCGATTTATGCATGTCCGTTCGTCCCTCTGTCCGTCCGTCCATGTATTTTTGTGAACAAATTACGCATTTATTACCCGATACAATTGAAATTTTGCACAAATCATTTGTTTGGCACAAGGACGAACCCTATTGAAATTGGAGATAATCGGTAAAAATTTAGATTATTATTTAGATTTTATTGTGCACCAAACATCTAATATTTGCCCAAATGGAATGAAATTCGGCACTTACGACCGAATGGAGCCTAGAAGCTAGTATGTCAAATTTTGTGAAGATACAAATGCTTTGGCATATTTAGTCTTTTGAACTTTAAATTATAATTATAATCATAGCGTGTATGATTGAATTCTCCCAAAATATCTTTTAATTGTTATGTGGAGCTCTACTAAATTAGCAAAGTGATGTAGGGTATCATAAAGTCGGCCCCGCCCGACGTTAAGACTTTCTTTACTGTTTTTTTTCCAAATACTCTTCTGGTTATATGTGGAAGTCAGCTGGCCTGTGAACGCGCAAATTTTCAAATAACTTGTCAGACTGCATTCAAATGCATCGTATTTTTTCTAAATATATATCGAATTCGAAACTTACAAATTTTTTTGACCACCTCTTTAAAATTTGTTTTCAAGGCCTCTCTGGGACAAATCGGGGTTTTAATCCTTCGTGGTAAAGAATTGTTTACTTTAAAAAAATCCTAAATAGGAACTAATGTACTAAAAAAACAGTAAGGAAAAGTCTAAAGTCGAGCAGGGTCTATTAGATACCTTACACTACTGTGCATATTAGTAGAGCTCCCGTAACAAAAGTAGATCATACTTATCAACATTTGGCAGTTATAGTTTGCTATAGAGTGCATGATATCACTTTGAGAAGGATTATATAAAAAAAAATATATATCGGAGACGAGTTGCAGAAAAATGGAAACGTACGTCCCGAAATTAACTCCATTTGGGCTGATATTAGCCATTATTTACACAATAAACCTGAAATTGGATAAAATTTGGCAAATATATTTCCGAGCTTCATAAGATATCTGGTACCAAATATCATTGTTGTCTAATGCATATTACGAATGTGAGGGACTTAAACACCAAATCGAATGAAACATTTATATGGGATCTATAGCTATATGTGAACTGATATTGTCCAAATTTGATGTACTTGGTTCTAGACTGAATTCGGTCGGATGTACAAAAATTCAGGACTTTTGGACAAATGTTGGCCATTTGGTGCACAATTAACCCGTAATCGGTTGAAGGTATATATAAGAGCTATATCCTAAACCAATCTCGATAACATTTGGCAGATGTATTTCCGAGCTATATAAGATAATGGGTACCAAATATCATTGCTGTCGAATGCATATTAAGAATGTGAGGGATATAAACACCAAATACGAAGAAACATATATGTGGGAGCTATAGCTATATCTGAACCGATTTTCACAAAATTTGATGTACCAGCTTCTAGACTGAATTCGGAAGGTCGTGACAAAATTTAGATTGTTTTACTAATATTAGCCATTTGGTGCACAATTAATTTATTTAATTAAAATCGGTTGAAGATATATGTATATATGGGAGCTATATCGAAATCTGAACAGATCTTGATACAGAGGTATTTCTGGGCTGTATCTGATATCTGATACCAAACATCATTCCTGTGGGTGCATATTTGGAATATGGGGGACTTAAAAACCAAATCGGATGAAACATATATATGGGATCTATATCTATATCTGAACCGATTTTCTCCAGATTAAATTTGGTCGGATGTACCAAAATTCCGGACTTTTGGTCTAATATTGGCCATTTGGTGCACAATTAACTCAAATCGGATGAAGATATATGTGAGAGTAGATATATGATCCGATTATCACAAATTTCAATAGGGTTCGTCCTTGGGCCAAACAAATATTATTTCCAAAATTTCATCTCAATCGGATAATAAATGCGAACTGCATTTTGTTCACAAGAATACATGGACGAACGGACTGACTGAAATCGACTCAGAAAAAGATTCTATGATGATTACCAAAAGTAACTATGGGTCTATGTTGTTTCCTTCTCCATGTACAAAGACATTTCTCAGCAAGTTTGAAAAGCATATTTAGAGAATGTAAAACAATTTTTTAAGGTCTAAAATTGTGAATTTTTTATACTCTCAATCAAATGACTATATACGGCAAAAACCTCTCTCATCGAAATAATGGCTTTAGAACCTAGGTCCCTTGTAGGACAGTTGGAGTCGATGTAGACGTGTCTGTCCTATTTTAGTTCTATCAGTGCTATGTCAGCTAAACTCGGCCGGGCCGAACTTTTTATACCCTCCACCATTTGGACGAAACTTTCAGGGGGTAATGTACTCACATGGAACTCCGTTTGGGGATTTTAAGACAATTCCATTGAAAAATTTGGCTGAAATAATCAAAATACCGAATATCGGGGGTACCTTTATATGGGGGCTATACGATATCGTGGGCCGATATAGCCCATCTTCGAACTTGTCCTGCTTGCAGACAAAAGACAGATCTGTACAAAATTTTAGCTTCTTATCTTAATTCGTTTTGACTGAAACGGGACTACAATAGACGGACAGCCAGAGGGTCGGAAAGACGAAATCGTCTTAGAATTTTACGCTAATCAAGAATATATATATTTTGTTGGGTCTAAATTAATATTTCGATGAGCTACAAACGGAATGATAAACCTAATATACCCTCCATACTATGTACGGTGGAGGGTAAAAAAATTGAATATTTCGGTAGACTATATCTGGTACCTCACGCACATTTACAGATATAAACATTTTCTAAAAATTATCACATATCTCATATAAAGTGAAGGAAGTAACCAATATAGTTCTAACCTTGCACATCGCAATATTTATGTCATATTTATTTTGGTCCGATACGAAATGGGCAAAATTGGCCCATTCCTTCGGAACCTACTCTATAGAGGGTCAACAATGTGAATAGCCATATCTAAATAATCGAACATTGGCTAAGGGTATACAACTGTCGGAAAAACCGACTTTTCCAACCGTGGATTTTTTTTTAAATTATAGATATTTTTTAATTATTTTTAAAGTCCCGGAATCGTGGAATTTTAAATATAATCTAAGTATTCTTAAAAATATTTGTTTTTCCCATGTTAAGTTTGTAGATTGCTATTTTTTAAGATTTCTCGGCCAGATATCGTAAGTTATCCTTGGAATAGTTCTTCATTTTTTTTCATGCCTAAAATCGTGGATTTTCTTGTACTTCAGATATTTTTGATTTTGATAATATTTAAAACTTTATGCCGAAATAATTTGAATATTTAGTTAGTACATGAACATCCGTTTAGGTGGTGCAAAGGTGTAGGGCACATAAAGCCTTAAAACATTTCCCAAGCTATAATACGTTCAAAGCATATAGTTGCAATTGGAATATGACATTCTTTCTATTTATGAATTTAATTACTCTGCTGATGTATCAAGCAGTCTCTATTAGCTTATTCAGAGTGTTTAGAAACGCGTCTATAAATAATATAATTATGTAAAATTATATTTAAAATTGTATGTCTGTTCCGGCATAGTTTTTCTATTATCGCATAATTAAATGACAAATATCCAAGATAAAATGGAACTGTTCTTCTAGAATGTTCGCACAAAAATTTAACACTTAATAGAAGTAAAATTTTACGAACTTTTAATACACACACACACTCATCACCACCACATCGGAACAATCGAATCGCAATATGCACACATAACACTTAAATGCATACATATGTTGTTGCACAAGATGCAATGACCCAAGCCATACATTTCGAGCCACACAT
Organism: Musca domestica; assembly: GCF_030504385.1. NCBI lineage: Eukaryota > Metazoa > Arthropoda > Insecta > Diptera > Muscidae > Musca > Musca domestica. The sequence continues at coordinate 617,261 of NW_026712283.1, read as the reverse complement.
TATGGTACCAGGAAAATCCATTCACTTAGGAAAAAAAACGAATAGCTTCCATTTTTGCTTCTTTTTTGCCAAGAATATTCTGTTAAAAATAACGCACGTCGTTTAACTTCAACTTGATTTCATGTGCTTCCTTTAGTTCCACCAGCGATATCAAACGGACAATACGATTGAACCCAAAAAAAAGCAGCTGGAGTAAATATTTTGAGAAAAAGAAAAAACAAAAATGGAGAAGGCAACTGACTTTTTATGCAAATTGCACATTTATTTGGGTGTGTGAAGTGTTATTGTGGAGTAAAAAATATATTTTGACTTCTGTATATGTATGTCGATGAACATATGTGCAGATTTGACCATGTGCACTTGACTGAAATCGAATGCACCAAATTCAGGGAAGGATAGTGTTGGTACCTTCTACCATTTATGTGTAACTTTTGTAGAGTTAAAGAAGATAAAACGTGGTGGATTGGAATATGCTCTTTAGTTATCAGATTTTTCAGATCGATCAAAGCGTACTTTTGTGATCTTTAAGCAGGTTAGGAGTCCGGAAAGAAAAGAAAAAACCCCAAAATGCCAACTGCAATTATCATATCTTCAATGAAATCGATAAGAATAATTTTTTTTTGTTAGTGACTTTTAGACTTTTGACCTTCCCTTACTGGTTTTTTGAATATTTCTAAAGGGTACGGGTTTTTTTAGAAAATATTTTTCAGAGCTTTAAGAGCCCCGCCAGATTATATGACCTTCTTTACTATTTGGTACTGAAAATGGTTCACATAGGTCTATGTTTAGGTATACCTCCAATATAACTGTGTAGCCATGGATTGTCTTAGTCACAAATTTAAATCGAATTTGTTGTAAATTGACAATTTGTGCTCCCAGAACAGCATCTTGGTAGATAACTGTTTCTTTATATTCAAATTTTTAATACAAGCACCCTAATTCGGTATTTTCGCGATTCTAGCCATATTTTTGTGCTATGTTCGGAATTTTTATGATCTTAGCGATTTTTTACAATGAAAATATTCTAAAATTTAGAAAATTATGTTTAAGGCACAGATTTTCGAATAACCCTCCTTATATTAACGTACTTTTCAAGTAAAGTTTTTAAAATTCCTAATGGGTATAATTTCGTATGTCAGAAAATTACTGAATGAAGGCTCACTTAACGATACCTCCGATATCCAATTTTTCCGATTTTTGACACTATTCAGCGGAAGTATCTCAACATTGCCATTTAGAGTTCACGATAGAACTTATCTGGCAGATAATTGACAATAGAGGCCACGATATTATAATTTGCAATATTATGATAGTTTTAACAATTGTTTAACGGATTTTTTTCACATTTTTCAATTTTTATTTTAAATGATGAAGGGTGTTAAAAGCTCGACCGAACTTATCTGCATCTGTTGTCTTCTATCATGTTGCGGTGTCAGATACGGTAAATAATTATAGAAGAACATTTAAAGCCCTGCGTCAATGTTTTACCTCTCCTCTGAGACCTTTTTTATACCCATAACCTCCATGTGTATTGTGGAGGTTATATTAAGTTTGTCGTTCCGGTTGTAACACCTCGAAATATGCATTTTAGACTCACAAAGTATATATATTCTTGATCAGCATAAAATTTAGATTTAGCGACGTCCGTTAGGTCTGTCTGTCTACCCGTCTGTGGAAATCGCTCTTGCTTCTCAACGAAATGAAGTAGGATGATAAAATTTTACTTAAATGTATATAATGTCCTCAGGATATTTGGTATTGAAAATGAGGCATGTAGGCCCGCGTTTTGGTATAGAACCCATATAATTGTACTCACCTCTTTTTGGTATTTTGGTGTTTTAACCGACTTCATTCACCGGAAATGTTTCTAATTAGATATTTTAAATTCGTAATAGATACTACAGCCTATTACAGAAAATTGTCTATGCAGGTCCACGTCTTCGTATAGCCCCCATATAACGGTACCTCCCGATGTTTGGTATTTTGATGATTTTAGCGAATTGTTTCAAATTTTGTATTTGAAGTTCATAATGGGTACTACAGACTGACTCAGAAAATTGTCTATGCAGGTCCACGTCTTCGTATAGCCCCCATATAACGGTACCTCCCGATATTCGGTATTTTGATGATTTTAGCGACATTATTCACCCGAATTGTTTCAAATTTGGTTTTTGAGGTTCGTAAAGGATACTAACGACCATTGCAGAAAATTGTCCGTGTAGGACCACATCTTCCCCTATATAACGGTACTTCCCGATATTCGTATTTTGATGATTTTAGCTACATTATTAATCGATTTTTTTCAGATTTTACATATTGTAATGGCTTATGACAAAAATTGCCTATGCAGATCCACGTCGTCGTATAGACCCTAATATAACGGCTACATTCGGTATTTTTAAGATTTTAACAAAATTTTTAATAATTTTTTTTTTTTGAAAATTGCCAAAATCAAAGTCGGTCCAGCTGAACTTAGAGCTTTCTTACTTATTCAGATCTGGTATGGATTAATGACCAGTTATCCGTTAATGGATAAAAGAACTTATATTCAGCTCTTCTGTTGTTAACAGACCATATGCCACGTTCTTTTATATGTATTGAGGATCTTTTTTATACCCTACACCACAAAACTTAATAAAACTTTAGATATAGCTCCCATATATATGGAATTTTGCACATACAACCAAATTAGGCCTGAAAATAAGTATGCCAAATTTTATCGAAATCGGTTCAGTTATAGCTATAGCTCCCATATATATATTGTTCATCCGATTTGTTATTTTTGTCCTCCGCAGCCGTAATATGCACTCTGTAACAACAATATTTGGGGAAATATGTCAAATGCAGCTAATACCTTTGCTAAATTTTATCGAGATCGGTTCAGATTTGGATATAGCTCCCATATATAACTTCGTCCGATTTAACATTTATTGTTCACCAAACGTCTAATATTTGTCCAAATGGGATGGAATTTGGCACATACGACCGAATTGAGTCTAGAAGGTAGTATGCCAAATTTGGTGAAGATCGGTTCAGATATAGTTATAGCTCCCATATATATTGTTCATCCGATTTATTGTATTTGTTACCCACAGCCGTAATATGCACTCCGTAACAACGATATTCAGGGAAATATATCAAATACAGCTCAGAAATATCTTTGCCAAATTTTATCGAGATCGGTTCAGATTTGGATATATTTTTATCCATATATATTTTTATCCGATTTCAAATTAATTTCGCACCAAATGGGCAATACAAGTCCGAATTTAAAAGATACAAATGCTTCAGCATATTTAGTCCTTTAAACTTTAAATTATAATTATAATCATAGCGTGTATGATTGAATTCTCCTATAAAAACTTTTAATTGTTATGTGGAGCTCAACTAAATTAGCAATGTGGTGTAGGGTATCATAAAATCGGCCCCGCCCGACTTTAGGACTTTTTTTACTGGTTTTTTATTGAAATAACCGAAATGTAAATTTACATTCCATCACTTACAATTTATTGGCCAATATTTGCTCAATTCGGTGTTTAATACATTCTACTGTGAATTTCTCTTAAATTGGTCAGTTAAAATGTGTTGCAACCTTAATGTGCCACTTTTGCAAGTAAAAGTTCAGTCAGGTCAGTTCAAGCAATAACTTTTATCTCACTTTTTTAACATTTTATGTAGTCTTTTGTGCAGGGTGAGATAAAAAACTGCAAAAAAGTCAAAAGCCATAATGTTAACAATTTTTTTTCAAATTTTATTAAATGAAAGCAAACAATGTCGGAAATAGCATCAAATTTACAAATTTTTACAAACTGCTGGACAACGAATGTTTTCTCATTGGAGAAAACCAAATGCGGCAGTTCACCAGTTTTGGCCAAGCGAAGCAACTCTTTAGCTCTTTTGAGTCTATTTTCTTTCTGTAGCGGTGTAAGTTCTTTCACTTTCTGGAATTTCAATGGCTTTACCCCGAGCTCATTTTTCAATATTTGACGAATGGAATATTGCGATATGTTCCGCACACGAACCATTTCAATGGCTTTACCCCGAGGTCATTTTTCAATATTTGCTGAATGGAATATTGCGATATGTTCCGCACACGAATCATTTTTCGGCCACTTCGACGCGGGTTTCGATCAAGTCGCTTCTTGACTTTTCGAACCATTTTTGCAGTTTTCTTCCATTTCCTTGACGTCTAGCTACGCTACCAGTATCACAATACGAGCGATGGTATGAGACACAAATGATTTATTCACATTTAAATGCTGGAATGCTCTAACCATAGCCACTTGTGGTTTTCAAGCCAAATATAAAGAAATCACACTATCACGCTTAAATTCCGTCGCGAATAACTTTTTTTTTTGGAAAATTCTCACCAAAATGCTTTAATACGCTTTTAAACAATATATCGAGCTGTCACTGAAAACATTTTAACAGCTGTCGGACGAGTGGCTTCGAAATGACAGCAGTCTGAATTTAATTGCAGTTTTTTCATCTCACCCTGTACACGCCTTAAAGGTATATTTTTTGCCAGGAGTTAAAATTCAACTTTAGGAATTGAAAAAAAAGAAAAACAAAGCCGACCTGATACCAGAAAGGGTCACTAGGTCATTTTATTGAATTGATTGGGATACATTTGGAGAAAAAACTTATGGATTTTCCATGTAACCTAAAAACACAACTAGTGGCCTCTTTTATAGCATTTAATAAAATAGCATAATTCCCTTAATGGGAGATGGACCTATACAACATCTCAAAATATAATTACTATTTCAGTACCACCACTTTTACAAAAAACTAATTGACTCCAAAGTCCAATTGTGTTTTATTCGACTACAATGTCCTTGCATTCGATCAGTCAACTGCAATCTTTTGCAATGATTCCAAGTGTAAAAACACACAAACTTTACCTGAGAAATCTTTAAACTTCCCTGTACCATGTTAACACTAATGGGCAATTTAAGTAAAGGGCCACGAACATCCTCGGAATGCAGACACAAAACAACTGCATCGCATGTGTATGTGTGTGTGTGTGCATACATGAGTGAGTTCCAACATGTCCATACTGGGGTGTGTACAGCCAAAGTGCATCTTGGAGGACATGAAACACATCTAATGGCTACAAATGATGTACTTTAAACACTGTCGTTATTAAAACTCTGGCACATTATCCCGTGTTGAGGTAAAGAACGGCATTGGCAGGAGACAAAGTCCGAATACGTGTTTACGGTGCCAAGGTAGTCATGTAGTGGCGGGGGGAACTGGCTACACCAAACGGCAATAAGTTCTACAGCAATATGATATTTTTTCGTTTGGGGAAAATGTCTTTGTTTTTATTGTTCCTGGCCTTTCTTAGCTACTCGTTGTTGGTGTTGTTTTTGTTGCTGTTGTTAACAATCTTTTAATTTTTCTTCCCTGTATCCTATTAAATCCTGGTAGAATGTTTTCTTTCATGATTGCTGTTGTTGTTGTTGTTGTAGCATTTTATGAGCCTGAAGGTGTTCGTGTTATATCATGGGTTTTTCTCGTCGTCGTTTTTTTTTTTTTCTTCCTTTGCAGTTGCTACTTTATGTCCTTAGTGGACGGGCCAAGTTCTTCCGTTGTTTTTTCTTCTTCTTAGCTGACTACAAATGAGAAGAATGTGTAGATAAGAGAAGCATCAGATGTGAACCGGTTTGCTAGGTGTCCTATTTTCCTTTATCAAATTAAAGGAAGGAAAAAACCCCTGTGATATATACTCTATGATCTACGGTCCATGCTATGAAAAATCTTTAACAGGCATTCTGTCTATAGAAGTCCTTAAAATGAGCAAAATTTGATTATGCTTCCTATATACAGGGTTGCCCATATTCGAAGGACCCATGACACTTTGGGCCCATTCCAATCGACGAGGCTTGTCCGCAGGCAACATTCTTTGCGTCAATTGAATTTTGTACGGGAACAAATGCAAATCAATGCGAATAATCCGTTGTAAAGTGGACCGAGCCATGCCCAACTGCTGAGAACGGCGTTTTTGGGATGTTCTTGGGGACATCTCAACACTGGCTCGTACGGCAGCGATATTCTCGGCCGATCGCTTTGGTCGACTTTTAAGTGGCCTCTTCGGATTAGAAAGAGCCTTACCAGTCAAAAATTTTTCGTATAAACGCTTAATGGTGTTCTTAGAATGCGCGCTTCTCACATTTTTTTTTTTACAATTGACTTCTTCTGTTGAATGTAAATTTCAACTATTTCAGAGCGCTCGCGTGGCGTATATTGGTTCATGGTAAAAATCTGCTTGGACTGACGCTTCAAACGCGGTATGTCATTAAGCGATGTGACATCTCTGTCAAAAGTTATGGCGTTGCCAGATGGGTCCGTCGAATATGGACAACCCTGTACTATACTATAAACGTCAAAGAAATTGACATCAATGTGAAGGTGCGAAGTACCCATTTCATGGAAATACTGACATTTTTACACAAAAGTTGTGGTTTGTTTTACCCTAAAAATATTATCTGATGACTATGCAAACTAGTAGGCTTCTACCCTATCCTGAACTCTAACCTCATGCAAAATTACGTGTCCATTGGTGTAATTGGGACCAATATACAGTATGCCATGAAAAACTGCAACCAATTTCAGACTGCTGTCATTTCTAAGCCACTCGTCCGACAGCTGTTAAAATTATTCCAATGTAAGCTCACTATATTGTTTACAAGCATACAAAACCATTTTGGTCAGAATTTTCCAGAGAAAAAGTCATTCGTGATGGAATTCAAGCGTGATATGGTTATTTCTTTATATTTGGCTGGATAACCACAAGTGGCTGTCGTTAGAGCACTCCAGCATTTAAATGTGAATAAATTTTTTGTGTCTAGTACCATCGCTCGTTACCGTGATACTGGTAGTGTAGCGCGACGTCAAGGAAGTGGACGGAAGAAAACAGCAATCTCAGCAGAAATGGTTCGAAAAGTAAAGAAGCGACTTGATCGAAACCCGCGTGGCAGTGACCGAAAAATGGCTCGTGAGTTGAACATATCGCAAAATAATTCATTAGGCAAATATTGAAAAATGAGCTCGGGGTAAAGCCATTGAAATTCCAAATAGTGCAAGAACTTACACCGCGACAGAAAGAAAATATACTTAAAAGAGCTAAGAAGTTGCTTCGCTTGTCCGAAAGTGGTGAACTGCCGAATTTGATTTTCTCGGACGAAAATAAATTCGTTGTCCAGCAGTTTGTAAACAAACAAAATGATCGTGTTTACTTGACAAAGAGGTCAGTTGAAAATGTGCACCTTCAGTTGGCCACCAGAAATCAAGCGCCGGTCATGGTGCTGGTGTGGGCCGCCATAACAGCCGATGGTCACTCTCTGCTCCTATTAATCGACGGGGCATCAGTATAAATGCCGAATATAATCGCGAAAATATTCTGGATGGTGTATTAAAGCCTTGGGGAGTATTTTGGCCGCAGACCTTGGACATACCATAAGGACTCCACCAGAACCATCGCACTCTGCACGCGCCACCCAAGAATGGTAACAAAATCAGGTTCCGCGCTTTATTTCCTTTCATTTCCAGCGGACAATGGCCGCCAAAATCTCCGGATACTAATCCGTTAGACTATTGTGTCTGGAATATTTTGGAAAGCAAGGTTGGCACTTAAAAATACCAAAGTGTCGAGCACTTCAAGCAAGCGCATCGCCGGTAATGGGGCAAAATACCGCAGAGCAACATTCGCGCAGCGTGTGAAGGTTTCATTGGTCGTTTAGAGGCCATAGTTCGTGCCAAAGGTGACCAATACGAACAAATCTAAACTTTTAGTTTCAATCGTTTCCAACCGCCCCTGACGACCGAGGGGGCCTCCTCCCCATAACGTATTGAGAGCGTACACCCCGGATTATGGGGGGTTAGTAATGTTAGGGAACTCAGGCTAAATTAAATACATCAGCCGGTTAAACTAAAAAATACATTTTAATTAAAGAGCATTAAGAATAATTGACAATGCACATACAACAGAGTAACTCATATGCCTGGCAACTGATGCCTGGCTGAAGACGCAATATAAAATTCTTGATAACATGTGTAGACTCTGACAAAGCAATACGATTGTACAGGTATTCTAAAATTGTATGCTTTTCATTCAATAAAATTTAAAAAAAAAAACAAGTAAGCAAAGGCTATAGTCGTTCGGGGCCGATCATGTGATACCCTACAACACTACAATATGTTCGAAGTCCCCTTATATCCAAATACATTTTGGAAGATTTCGTTGTTGTATGTTCAAAGTCCCCTTATATCCAAATCCATTTTGGAAGTTTTCGTTTTTGAAATAATGTCATAGATCCCCGCCCAGAGATTACCCTTAGTTTTTTGACCCGAAGAATTTGACCAATATTTACGCACTTCGTAGTGTTGTTAAGTATTGAAAACAATTTCACACAAAAGTTGTGTCCTATTTTACAGCTAAATAAAATCCAATGGTCATCCAAAATGCTAGACTTCTTTCCTGTCCTTAACTCTCTTCTGATGCGAAATTTCGCGTCGATTAGTTTTCAAATGTGGCCTATAGAGCGACTACAAAATTTAAAAAAAAAAAAAAAATTTAGTCCATTTGCGCCTCTAAATGTACATCTTAAGAACAATGGGCATTTATTCTGACCCTAACCCTTCCCCCATGCAAAATTTCGTGAGGATCGGACGATAATTGCGATATGAATATAATACCCTCAAAACGTAGTGTTGGGGGGTGTAAAAATTTAGAAAATTTACAATTCAAAATTGTAAGTCAAATTGAAAAAACCGCATGCGATAAAAAATATGACAAAAATTGAAAAAAATCGACAAAACATATTCACTTTTTTATTGGAATATTTTTCCGCGATTTTCTTAGATTTTATCTTTTTGTGGCAAGAGACCAGCGGTTCTTGACTTATAAGGAGAATAAATAAGATCAATTCTTTTACATATATATTGAAGCTATTCTTCTATATATCCGATTTCTTGGCTATTAGCATCACTCTAACGAACAGAAGTGATCTTTTAATGCATTTGTGATTTGGCTGGGATTGAAAATATTTGCGTTTTGGTGGACATTTTCCTATTTTCTTACATAAAAGTTTGGGTCTATTTTACCCGCTAATTATTATCCGATGACAACCCAACTTGGTATGTTTCTGCCCACTCCTAAACTCTAACTCCATGTTAATTTTCGCGTCGATTGGTTCATAGTTGTGGCCTACAGAGCAACTGCAAAATGAGGAAAATTGTCTGTTTTTGGTCCATTTCAACCCCTAGATATCGTGCGATCATCTCCAAAAACAATAGGGTTCAATTTGGCCCTAACCACCTCCATTTTCAATTTCGTGAGGATCGGTTCATAATTGCGACCTGTAGCTTGATTTCAAATTAACATGGACAGGCGGACGGACATACATAGCTAGATCGACTCAGCTCGGCGAGATAGTAAGATCCATATATACTTTCCTATGTGGGAAATAAATATTTCGTGGTGTTATATAATTTTTGGTCCAATCAAACTTATAATAACCCCAACACATAGTGTTGTAGGGTCAAAAAATGTAAAAATTATGGCGTTTGACTTTGTTACAGGTTTTTTATCTCACTGCATCCTCAAATACAAAGGGTACCATATTTCGTATCTTTTAATACTTTTCGTACCGTTCTAGTACGAATTTCGAAAAGTCAATTCTATTCAGACCCAAAAATTTCAAGATTTTAGCTTCAGCCGTTTCGTCTGGCCGTTGATGAATCGTTAAGTCAACCAGTCTGTCAATCATCAATTACTTTACTCTTTTTTTTTAATATAGATTCAAATTGGAGTAGATCGATATTTCCTATCCTAGAGTAGATCGGTACTGAACTAGATTAGACCTTGGACTTTCAGGGACTATTTTTATAGAAGTAAGTTTTTTTTTAAATTTTTTTTTTTCTATCAAGATATGTTTGGTTTCTCCTTGTTTACCTTACTTCATAACTTGTGAATTTTCAAATGACTTAAACCCGGGTTTGTCCAATCTGCACCTAGTCGTCCTCGTGTATGTGTGTGTTCGCGAGTGCTAGTTTTGGGACCTGGAACATGTCTTAAGGCTAATGCATCATCATGTTACAGTGTGTTGCGACGTTAAACTTCTCAAATGCTTTCATTGTCGCTTTAGTTGCCGCTGCTGCCACTGCTGTTGTTGTTGTACAGGTTAATGAGAAAAGTTTGTGTTTTATGTGTGTTTTTGTTGTTTTATTTTGTATACCGGAAGTATGAATGCCACAATATGCTATTTTGTAGGTGTTGTTGCTGCTGTTTTCAGCATCAGCTATTTTTGTTTTATTTCGTATCTCTCGTATGGGAATGGGAGGATATACAACAGACATTGAGATGGACAGACGCACTGGGCAGCTTTTTTAGGTGGAAGTTGTTAGGTTAGCAGTGTAACAACAAATATGATACTAGTTGGGGAACAAACGTTTACGGAAGCCTGCATGGAAGTTTAGGTGCAAAAGTTATGTGTACCTTTAAGTAACGTATGGTGACCGGTAAATATGAAGCCGCACACACATGCGCTCACTAAAAATTTTCTACAGATTTCCGCTTTTTGCTATTTAACTTTATGTGATGTTGTAATTTTATGACATCCGGTAAATGTGAAGGTTGCTTTGCACAGGAATTTGTTGGAGAATTTTTTTCGGGAGATCCGTTTCGTTGATTGCAAGTTCAAGTTACATGCTAGGAATATTCAGTGCAAGTAGTTATAAAAATTTTAAAAAATTGTAATATTTTCATGAAACATAAAAAGGTTATTGCTTTAATTCGAATTTGAGTTAAATTTAATTTTTATTTGAAATGAAATGTTACCAATATAATAAGAAAACACTCATAAGGTCCACCATCTAGAAATTCTCTTTTATGGTCAAAACCAATAAGGAACGGTCAAAAATCGAGCGAGGCCGATTATATGATATCCTACAGCACTATGCATATTTAGTAGAGCTCCCGTAAGAAAAAAGTTTATATTGGGAATTTATATGAAGTAGATCATACCAACTATGAAACTTATTTGAATGCGTATCATGGCTTTAGAGTTGTCACAATTTGGGAACTATATCGAACTCTGAATCGATTTTCAACTAATTTGATGGTGGCTTTTGTACCTCTAGTACCAAATATCATTGCTGTATAGTGCGAGATATGACTTTGACAAAAATTATATCAAAAAATATTTATTAGATCAATAGATATACCGGGCCAAGTTCCACCAAATGGTAAAACTCGGTTGAATATGAAAAAATCTATCCAATTTGGGCTGATATAACATATATGATGAGCAACGACCTAAAATCGGATAAAGATATATATCGAAGATATATAAAATTCTAAACCGATATCGATAAAATTTGGCAGAGGTATTTTCGAGCAGTTTCTGATGCCTGGTATCAAATATCATTGCTGTGGAGTGCATATTATGCATTTGAGGGATTTTAACACCAAATCGGATGAATCATATGTGTGGGAGCTGTAGCTGTATCTGAACCGATTTTAACCAACATTTGAAGTACTTCCTTTTATGCAGAATTTGGTGGGATGTGCCAAAATTCAGGTCATTTGGATACAGATTGGCCAGTTGGTGCAAAATAAACCTTGAAATCGAATAAAGATATATATAGAAGCTGTATCCAAATATGAACCGATCTTAATAAAATTTGGCAGAGGTATTTCTGGGCTGTATCTGATATCTGGTATCCTGAAATCGAATAAAGATATATATAGGGGCTACATCCAAATCTTAACCGATTTGAAAAAAAAATTGGCAGAGGTATTTCTGGGCTGTAACTGATATCTGGTATATATTGGCCAGTTGGTGCACAATAAACCTGAAATGTAATAAATATATATATAGAAGCTATATCCAAATCTGAACCGATCTTAATAAAATTTGGCAGTGGTATTTCTGGGCTGCACCTGATATCTGGTACCAAAGATCATTGTTGTGAAGTGTGTATTACACACGTGAGAGACCTAAACCCGTAAATCGGATGCAACTAAATCTGAAGCTATAACTAAATCTGAAGCGATTTTCACCAAATTTAAAGCACTTATTTCTAGGATGATTTCGGTCGGATGTGCATAAATTTGCACATTAAACTTGAAATCGGAAAAAGATATACAAGGTGAGATGGAAAAACTGCAACCAAAATCAGACTGCTGTCATTTCTAAGCGACTCTTCCGACAGCTGTAAAAATTATTTCAGTGACAGCCCATTATATTAGTTACATTTTCGGTGAGAATTTTCCAGAAAAAAAGTTATTCGTAATGGTATTCAAGCGTGATAGTGTGAATTCTTAGTACTTGGCTGGAAAATCAAAAGTGGCTATCGTTAGATCACTCCAGCCTTTAAATGTGAACAAATTTTATGTGGATGGAAGAAATCAGTAACATCAGCAGAAATGGTTCGAAAAGTAAAGAAGCGACCCATAAATGGCTCGTGAGCTGAACATATCGCAAAATTCTATTCGGTAAATATTGAAAAATGAACTCGCGGTAAAGTCATTGAAATTCCAAAAAGTGCAAGAGCTTACCCTGCAACAAAAAGAAAATAGACACAAAAGAGCTAAAGAGTTGCTTCGCTTGGCCGAAAGTGGTGAACTGCCGAGTTAGGTTTTCCTGATGAGAAAACATTCGTTGTTGTCAAAAAGATCAGCTGAAAATGTGCACCTTCGGTTGGACACCAGAACTCAAGCGCCGGCCATGGTGATGGTGTGGGCCGCCATAACAGGCGATAGTCGCTCTTCGCTCGTATTAATCGACCATGGAATCAGAATAAATGCCGAATATTATCGCGATTATATTCTGGAGGGTGTTTTAAAGCCTTGGGCACACAAACATTTTGGCCGCAGACCTTGGACATTCTAATGGGACTCAGCACCATCGCACTCAGAACGCGCCACCCAAGAATGGTTACAAAACGAGGTTCCTCGCTTAATTTCCAGCGCAAATTGGACACCAAATCTCTGGTTACCAATCCGTTGGACTATTGTGTCTGTAGTATTTTGAAAAGCAAGGTTGCCACTAAAAAATACCAAAGTGTCGATCACCTCAAGCAAGCGCTTTGCCGGGAATGGGCCAAAATACCGCAGAGCAACATTCGGGCAGCGTGTGAAGGTTTCATAGGCCGTTTTAAGGTCATAATTCGTGCCGAAGCTGACCAATACCATCAAATCTAAACTTATTCTAAAATTTTATGCTATTTCCGACATTTTTTGCTTTCATTCAAAAAAATTTTATACACTAAATTCGAAGCTGTATCTGATATCTGGTACCTATAAACGTTATTGTGGAGTGCATATTATGCATGTGAGGTACTTAAAACCCCAAATCGGATGAAACATGTGTGTGAGAGCTATAGCTATATCTAAACCTTTTTTTTTTATCAAATTTGATGTACTTGTTTCTATACTGAATTCGATCGGATGTGCCAAAATTCAGGTAAATTGGACATATATTGGCCATTTGGTGTACAATTAACCCGAATTCTTTTTTCTTTTTTTTTTTTGAAATATTCATTTTTATCGGATAATAAGTGCGACCTGCATTATGTCCACAAAAACACATGGACAGACAGACGGACGAACATGCATAAATCGACTCAGAAAATGTTTCTATGAAAAATCCTCAAGAGTAACTATTGGTCTATCTCGCTTTCTTCTCCATGTTACACACAAATGCACAAAGTAGATTTTTTGTTTACTACCTTCCAATCTATGCCATTCAAACCATTATAATCCTTAATTTCACCCCCTTTAGCTGCTTTCTTTCATTTCTTGTTTTTGGTTTCACAAAATATTTTAATACTTTTATAATCACTATCAACCATTGAGGAGAAAAAATTCACTCAGCCAACTCCCATTGATGTGAAACCCCTTTGGGAATGGTGTCGGGGTGTGTGTCAAAGGCTGAGGTACTAACCCATAATACATTGCCCGGAAAAGGGAAATTTGAGAAAATAACAAAACTTTAAATGCAACAAAACTTTATCGTTCAATTTTCGGCAGGGTGACTTCTTCTTCCTCCTCCGGTATTTCCATATAAAGGGACGATGCAGCGGCAGCACCACCCGGATTTTCTGTGTGTTAACTTAAGTGCATGGCTTGTGGTAGATTTAGTGCACTTTTCTCGATGCAATGATCACTTGAAGTTTAAGGAAACTTTAGTGGCATAGTTTGTTCGCAATTGGCGGTTAATCAGTGGCATCGAAATATGCATGAATATTTGGAAATTCGAAAGTTTGAAAGAGAATTTCCAAAGAATTGCGAATTGGAAAGCAAAATGCTATCGACAATTTATAAATATTTCCTTTTTTATTCAGATCTACTTGAGGCTTATTCTACTGAATAAAATGAAAAAAATTTACATATAAATAATGTGTGAAGCTTATTGATCCCCATGTTGACCAAAATTTTGAAAAGTAATAAATTAAAATTTTTGAAAAGTCAATTTAGACTAAAATTTGCACATCCCAATATTTATGAGAGATATAAATATTAGTTCGCATTTTATGAGAGGCATAATTATTCAAAATGTTAACCCTTTGTAGGGGAGGATTGGCCCGACATATACCATCTCTACAAAGAAAAGTCAAAAGTCGGACGGGGCCGACTATATGATACCCTGCACCATTATGCATATTTGGTAGAGCTCCCGTTGCTAAAGAACTTATTTGAAGTAGATCATACTATCAAACATTGCTTTTAGAGCAGTTATGATTTGGTCTCAGACGGAATTAACATATGGGCGGCATACCTAATTCTGAACGTAACGTACTTGTTTCTAGACTGAATTTGGTCGGAAATTCAGGTCATTTGGACTGATATTGGCCATTTGGTGCACAATTAACCCGAAATCGATTGAAGATATATGGAAGCTATATCTGATCTGATCCGATTATCACCAATTTCAATAAGGTTCGTCCCTGGGCAAAACAAATATTGGTTGGAAAATTTCATCTCAATCGGATAATAAATGCGGCTTGCATTTTGTTCACAAGAATACATGGACGGACGGACGGACTGACATGTATATATCGACTCAGAAAGTGATTCTATGAAGATTTTCAAAAGATTCTCTCTCTATCTCGCTTCTTTCTCCATGTTATAAACAAATTGCACAGAGACATAACACATTTACCCCTATTTGGTTAAGGGTATAAATATTAGGATGTGTGCAATTTAAGGAGAATGGGAGGTATATAATTATTCAAAAATTTGACCCGTTGTCTGGGAAGAGTGGGCCGACATCCATCATCTTTAACAACATCTTGTACAAGCAGAAATATTGAGATCTACAGAAAGTGAAGATAATTTGACTCTTATTTCACATTATAATTATTTCAAATGTTGACCTTTTGTGGCGGAGGTACTTGACGGAGTGGAACGATATTGACCATTTTCGCACCTAATCTAACACTAACAGAAATATTGGGATTTACAAAGTTTTCTTAAAATCAAATTTGTACGGAGGGACACCTCGATATCGACTCCAAATGTCCTGAAACTGATTTGGTTTTAGATCTGGGGTCTAAAACCGTTACTTCGATGAGGGACGTTTTGGTTGCATCAAATCACATATACACTCTGTATTCATAAAGCTGAATGTAAAACAAGATTAAAGCTTAGGCATTTCAAAACAAGTAAGCAAAGGCTAAATTAGTACGGAACCGATCATACGATACCCTACAAGACTATAATATGTTAGAAGCACCCTTAGGTTCACAACATTTCGTTTTCGAAACAATGCCATACAGCCCTACGCAAATATTACTTTTGATTTTTGACCGGTGACATTTGCCCTTCATTTACGCTTTCTGTCGTGCTGATAGTTATTCCGACAATTCTTGTCCATTTTACAGCTAAATATAATCCAATGGTCATCAAAAATGCTGGACTTAGTCCCTGTCCTTTCTCGTCAATTCCATGTCGAAATCACAGTCAAATGGTACAAGTAAAAAACTGTAAGTTCGGTCGGACCCAACTTTGAATACCCACCACCATTTGGAACGAATGTGGCAAAAAAAAATCCGTTAAAATCTGTTAAAATCTTAAAAATACCGAATGTAGCCGTTATATTAAGGTCTATATGACGACGTGGACCTGCATAGGCGAATGTTGCTCTGCGGTATTTTGGTCTATTCCCGACGAAGCGCTTGCTTGAGGTGATCGATAATTTGGTTTTTTTTAGGTGCCAACTTTGCTTTCCAAAATACTCCAGACGCAATAGTCCAACGGATTGGTATCAGGAGATTTTGGTAGCCATTGTGCGTTGGAAATGAAGCGAGGAACCTCATTTCATAACCATTCTTGAGTGGTGCGTGCTGAGTGCGATGGTGCACTCATTCCTGTTGGACATTCCTGTTGGAATGTCAAAGGTCTGCGGCCAAAATGCTTGCGTGCCCAAGGTTTTAATACACCCTCCAGAATATTTTCATGATAATATTCTAATGCCACGGTCGATAAATACGAGCGGAGACCGACCATCGACTGTGTTGGCAGCCCACACCATCACCATGGCCGCAGCTTGAGTTCTGCTGGCCAAGAAAAGGTGCACATTTTCAGCTGACCTATTTGGCAAGTAAACACGATCATTTTCTTTATTTATACACTGCTAGACAACGAATGTTTTCTCATCGGAGAAAACCAAATTCCGCAATTCAGCTCTTTCGGCCAAGCGAAGCAACTTTTTAGCTCTTTTGAGACAATTTTCTTTCTGTTGCTTTTTGGAATTTCAATGGCTTTACCCCACGCTAATTTTTAATACGTGCTGAATAGAATATTACGATATGTTCAGCTCTCGCGTCATTCTCGGCCATTGCGACACGGGTTTCGATCAAGTCGCTTCTTTACTTTTCGAACCATTTCTGTTGATTTTGCTGTTTTCTTCCGTCCACTTCCTTGACGTCGAGCTACGCTACCAGTATCACGGTAACGAGCGATGTTACGAAACGCAAAGGATTTATTTACATTTAAATGCTGGAGTGTCCTAACGATAGCCACTTGTGGTTTTCCAACCAAATATAAAGAAATCACACTATCACGCTTGAATTCCATCACAAATAATTTTTTTTCTGGAAAATTCTCACCAAAATGATTTTGTATCATCGTAAAAAATACAATGAGCTGTCACAGGGAATAATTTTAACAGCTGTTGGACGAGTGGCTTAGAAATGACAGCAGTGTTAAATTGGTTGCAGTTTTTTCATCTCACCCTATATTTACAGCAAGAGACCATTTCGAATTGATAAAAATTGTGAAAATTAGTTCAGCGATTTCAGACTTATAAGAAGAGTAACTATGATCAATTTCTTTTGCATATAGGTTGACCTATTTTGCTATATATCAGATACCTTGGCTATCAGCATCACTTTAATGTTCGGAGGAATATATGCATACAAATATTATTTTAACCGCTAAACATTTTCCGATGACCATCCAAATTATAGGCTTCTGTCCAGCCCAAAACTCTAACCCCATGCAAAAATCCATTGATTGTCAATTGGTCTGAAATTGTAGCCTGCAGAACACCTGCATAATCAAGTTTGTCGGTTTTTCATTTCATAGGCTTCTATTTCGACCTTAACCCCACCTTAATTTTCAATTTCGGAAGGATTGGCCCATAATTGGATCTGTAGCGTATTTACAAATTAACATGGGCAGACGGGCATACATAGCTGGATCGACTCAGCTTGGCGAGATAAGAAGATCCATATATACATTCCTAGGTGGGAAAGCAATATTTCGAGGGGTAACATAACTTTTGGCCCAGTCAAACTTATAATGTCCCCAACACATATTTTTGTAGGGTATAAATATAAGGAGGATATATAGAATTTGTTGTATTTTGCACACACTCTTTATGGTAACTTTATTCTCTAGGACCACCCATAATTGTAAGCTTTTGCTCTGTCCTTGTCCAAACTCCAGCCACATACAAAATACACCTCAATTGGTCTATAAGTGTTACTTGTGACTTTTTCGTCCATATTTTGACAAACTATAAAACGAAAAATAAATAATTTCACTTAAACCATTTGAGCCTCATCTATTTTCACTCCTACAGCTAATACAGTGATAATTAACTTATTCCATAGCTTATTTTTAGCTCCCGCTAATTACTAATTTTTAATATTATAAAATTTCTCTGTTAAATGATAGCCGTCACATGCACTCACACACACTCAAATCTATTGCACATTGAAAATTCCAGCTAATTGCTGTCATTTCCATAGTCCAATTAACTTCAGGGGATTAAGCAAAGATTTGCTCGGTGACTAATAACAATTTCCACACCCAGCCAATTTCACTGGCTGGAGTTAAAAACACAATCCCCTTTACAATTAATTCCACCTTTCATAAATCATTACGAATGCTGTTCCTGCATTCAGATTCCCACTAAAACTCACTCACACACATGTTCACACCGACACACTCATGCACATATTGCTGTAATGTCCTGGCATAATCTGTTAGTCTTTCATTCATTTTTGCCATGTTATGGGTTTTGGTCATTCGTTTGGTTCTTTGTTTTTGTGTTTGACTAGCTGAATCTCACGCTCTCCATCTCTCGTTCTCTCTACTTCTGGCGCGGCTTCTCCTCCTATTCTCCGATTGCTGTAGAATTTTTCTACACCATTAATACGTTTAATACCTCTTCAGCCCTTTTTTTTTTTGTGTACTCTACTCTCTCTATTCTTTTAGCTTTCCGTAGAATATGTGAGTTCATCCTTTATGGAGGTTTCCTTTTTCTTTATCACTTTGAGGTTCGTCGTAGCCGTTGTGTTTCTCTTGTGAATGTGAATTGAATGTGTCTATCTGTGTGTGTGGGTATCAGTTTGAGTCTGCAGTTCGGTGGATGGGTTCTCTATCATTTTTCTCCAACTAATTTTTAAAGGAAACAGGAATCCACATTAGTGCACAATTGTTTGCGAATATTCAATTTCTTTTTAAGCATATGTGGTGGTAGTGGTGAGGAGGTCGGACGGTTAGTTGGTCGGTCGTTTGGTATGTAGGAGTACCCTACACTAATATTAACGAGGTGCAAATTTTCAAAACGAATTTGTAACACAAGCCTAAAATCTCAGTCTGCATCATCTGGTGAACTCTCTCGTACCATCGCTCGTTACCGTGATATGATGTAGCCCGACGACAAGGAAATGCACCGAAGAAAACAGCAACATCAGCAGAAAGGGTTCGAAAAGTAATGAAGTGATAGAAACCCGCGTCGCAGTGGCCGAAAAATGGCTCATGAGCTGAACATATTGCAAAGATAATGGTAAAGCCAATGAAATTCCAAAAAGTGCAAGAACTTACACCGCAACGGAAAGAAAAAAAATAGACTCAAACGAGCTAAAGAGTTGCTTCGCTTGGCCGAAAGTAGTGAACTGCCGAATTTGGTTTTCTCCGATGAGGAAACATTCTTTGTCCACCAGATTGTAAACAAACACAATGATCGTGTTTACTTGCCAAAGATATATTATATTTTTTTAGAGCCCATTAAAAACGTGATTTTTTTAAAAATAATTTCTAAGGAACTATTAACAAACGTGGATTTTTTAAAATATTTCTTGAGGGTCAACTAACAAACGTGGACTTTTAAAAAATAATTTTTGAGGGGCTATTACCAAACGTGGATTTTTTAAAAAAAATATTTTTAGAGGCGCTATTACCAAACGTGGATTTTAAAAAAAAATATTTTTAGAGGCGCTAATACCAAACATGGATTTTTTAAAAAAATATTTTTAGAGGCGCTATTACCAAACGTGGATTTTTTAAAAATATTTTTAGAGGCGCTATTACCAAACGTGGATTTTTTAAAAAAATATTTTTTGAGGGGCTATTAACAAACGTGGATTTTTTAAAAAATATTTTTTGAGGGGCTATTAACAAACGTGGATTTTTTTAAAAATATTTTTTGAGGGGCTATTAACAAACGTGGATTTTTTTAAAATATTTTTTGAGGGGCTATTGAAAAACGTAGATTTTTTTAAAATATTTTTTGATGGGCTATTAACAAACGCGGATTTTTTAAAATATTTTTTGAAGGTCAATTAACAAACGTGGACTTTTAAAAAATAATTTTTGAGGGGCTATTAACAAACATGGATTTTTTAAGAATAATTTTAGGGCCATTAACAAACGTGGATTTTTTAAAAATATTTTTGGAAGCCCATTAAAAAACGTGTTTTTTTTTTAAATATTTTTCGAGAGCCCATTAACAAACGTGGTTTTTTATAAATATTTTAACAAACGTGGATTTTTTTAAAAAATATTTTTTGAAGGCCCGTAAACAAACATGGATTTTTTAAGAATAATTTTAGGGCCATTAACAAACGTGGATTTTTTAAAAATATTTTTGGAAGCCCATTAAAAAACGTGTTTTTTTTTTAAATATTTTTCGAGAGCCCATTAACAAACGTGGTTTTTTATAAATATTTTAACAAACGTGGATTTTTTTAAAAATATTTTTTGAAGGCCCGTAAACAAACGTGGAATTTTGTAAAAATGCTTTTTGAGAGCCCATTAACAAACGTAGATTTTTAAAACATTTTTTGAGGGTCTATTAAGAAAAGTAGATTTTTTAAAAAAATTTTTGAGGGTCTATTAACAAACGTGGATTTTTTAATAATATTTTTAGAGACGCTTTTACCAAACGTGGATTTTTTAAAAAAATATTTTTTGAGGGGCTATTAACAAACGTGGATTTTTTTAAAAATATTTTTTGAGGGGCTACTAACAAACGTGGATTTTTTAAAAAATATTTTTTGAGGGGCTATTAACAAATGTGGATTTTTTTATAAATTATTTTTTGAGGGGTTACTAACTAACGTGCATTTTTTAAAAAATATTTTTTGAGGGGCTATTAACAAACGTGGATTTTTTTAAAATATTTTTGAGGGGCTATTGAAAAACGTAGATTTTTTTTAAATATTTTTTGATGGGCTATTAACAAACGTTGATTTTTTAAAAATATTTTTTTAAGGGGCTATTAACAAACGTTGATTTTTTAGAAATATTTTTTGAGGGGCTATCAACAAACGTGGATTTTTTAAAAATATTTTTTGAGGGGATTTGATTTGGATTTTTAAAACATTTTTTGAGGGTCTATTAAGAAAAGTAGATTTTTTAAAAAAATTTTTGAGGGTCTATTAACAAACGTGGATTTTTTAAAAATATTTTTAGAGACGCTTTTACCAAACGTGGATTTTTTAAAAAAAATATTTTTTGAGGGGCTATTAACAAACGTGGATTTTTTAAAAAATATTTTTTGAGGGGCTATTAACAAACGTGGATTTTTTTAAAATATTTTTTGAGGGGCTATTGAAAAACGTAGATTTTTTTCAAATATTTTTTCATGGGCTATTAACAAACGTTGATTTTTTATTTAAAAATATTTTTTGAGGGGCTATTAACAAACGTTGATTTTTTAAAAATATTTTTTGAGGGTCTATTAAGAAACATGGATTTTTTTAAATATTTTTTGAGGGTCTTCTAAGAAACGTGGATTTTTCAAGACATATTTGAGTGTATATTAAGAATCGTGGATTTTTTAAAAATATTTTTTGCCATTAATAAAAGTGGATTTTTTAAAACCGAAGTGTCGATCACCTCAAGCAAGCGCTTCGCCGGGAATGGGCCAAAATATCGCAGAGTAACATTCGGACAGCGTGTTAGGGTTTCATTGGCTGTTTGAAGGCCATAATTCCCCAAATGTGACAAATTCGCACAAACTTAAACTTATTCTAAAATTTGATGCTATTTCCGACATTTTTTTCTTACATTCAATAAGATTTAATAAAAAAATTAAATCAAACGACTTCTGACAAAAAGAAAAAAAAAAACAACCTTATATTTAAAACCTCAAATCTTATTTTTCAATTCTTCTTTTTACGATTTTAAAAGTTATTTTTATGTAATCTGAAGAATCGTCTATTTTGAATGTAGAGTTTTAAAAACATTATAATAGCATGACTAAAGTAAACTCCAAGTAGCACATCCAAGCTTTTTTAAAGTACTGAATTCTCATCAAAATTCTCTGGTTTAGGGTGCAACCGACGTCTTCATTTTCTATTGGCATTTCTGGCTCGCATTCTGTTTGTATGAATTCATACAAACAAGCGTCAGCAAATGAGTTGCAGAGTTACATCGCTACAAGCAGCCGTTTTTGTGTCTGTCTTCGGTTCAATCATATGTTAATGGTTGTATGTGTGTGTTTGGTTAGTGGTTAGTGACCCCCTCCATTCTTTCACATATGGTATAAATGTTCAATGGAATGCATGTAGCTTAAACATATGTACGTGCAAATGTATGCCATTTCCGTATGTTAATTTATTATCACACTAAAATATTATTGTGATAATCCTTTTGGACAGAGAATAATCAAAGGCATGGATATTAGGTTGTGAACAGAAAATTGTACAAAAATCCTAAAATAATCATAAAGTCCAAAATTATATGGTCAATAGTCTTGGGAAATAATTCTTAAATATTTTAATTTATGGTCATAAATATAGTCTTAAAAATTCAAATTTTAAATCTCCGAAAGTCTTTGGAAATGCATTTTTGAAAATACCCAGTTTATAGCTTAGATAGTCCTCGTAAATTATACATGAAAAATTGTCGATCTAACTCATATAGATTCTGAATACTATTATTAAAAATTTACACCTAATGGCATTTTGGAATATTCTTGAAAATACGCCTTAAAAATCCATTTTTTTCGGGGATACTTGACAAAACGTACAATTATGATTCTCAGAATCCTTAAAAATGGTCTCCAAAAGCTCCACGATTATAGCTCTGAGAATCCTTGAAATGTTTTTTTTTTTTTTCTTAAATCCGTGATTTTCAATTAGATGAAAACTTGTATTTTTTTAATCCACGATTATGATTCTTAAGATTCTTAAACATTTGTGCTTAAAAATCTATGTCAACTGTTTTGAGCATCTTTGAAATAAATTTAAAATATAACTATAACGATTTTTAGATTTTTAAATTGTCACAATAAAATGGCTCCGAAGATTTTTTAAAAATATTAAGGGTTGTGGCTCTGGGGATATTTTAAAAAATCAGGGACTATGACTCGGGGAATGCTTCAAAAATTGTTTAAAAATATACATTTATGCCTCTTTAACAAAGTAATCTTTAGTAACCCAAGGTCATGGTTCATAGAATAGTTAAAAAATTAAGTTTTAAAACATTTTTATAATTTTTAGCTCTGTGGGTCTATTATTATTATTATTTTTATTATTATTATTATTATTATTATTATTATTATTATTATTATTATTATTATTATTATTATTATTATTATTATTATTATTATTATTATTATTATTATTATTATTATTATTATTATTATTATTATTTTTATTTTTTTTTTTTTCAAAATACTCGAATATGACTATGAGGAACCTTTTAACATGTTCTTCAAAAATCCACGATTACGGCTGTGACGGTTCTTGAAATATTCCTCTTTCAATATATAAAGATAATATCTCTGATGAGGATCCTTAAAACATTCGTCCATGCTTATGGTTCTTAGATTTTTTTCATTCACAAATATGGATCTGAAGAATATTTTTATTAAAAAATCCACAATGATACCTCATTTTTAAAACATTTCTTTAAGAAATCACTATTATGACTCTAAGAATCCTTGACATTTTTGCTTTACAAAATGTAATTTAATGGCTTTGCTGATCCCTGAAATTGTTTCTTTAAAATATCCACATTGGCCACGTTTGAAATTATATTTTCTAACAGAGAGTTTCGTTGAAAAAATGTCTAAATAAAAACATGGTAATGGCTCCGGAGATCTTAAAATGTTCAGGATTATGGCTCTCAGGATCTGAAACAAATTTCCTTCAAAATCCGCTTTTATGGCCCTAAGTATCGTTGAACAAACTTAACTTACTATAGTTCTGTTTATACTTGAAAAAATGTTTTTAAAATCTACACGACTATCGCTCTGATTAAATACATAAAGTTAAATAGATTAAATTAAAAAAATTATTATCAAGGTTCGCAGCCCCTTGGAGGATCCTTGAAAAAATATTCTTTAAAAAATCCAAGGTTATAGTTTGAAGGTACTTTGAGGATCATTGCTTAAGCGTCCTAAAAATGATTCTTTTCTTACCTCAATATTGATTGAGCAGGTGCTTAAAATGTTATGTAATGACCTATGATTACAGTTCTGGGAGTCCTTGAATATATATTTTTTTTAAATGCATAAAAAATTAAGATTATAGATTTGAAGCTGCTTAAAAATGGAATCTCTAAAAGAGATGTAAGTTCTTGCACTTCTTGGAATTTCACTGGCTCTACCTCGAGCTCATGTTTCAATATTTGCCGAATGGAATGTTGCGATATGTTCAGTTCATGAGCCACTTTTCGGCCACTGCGACGCGGGTTTCGATCTATCATGAAAACTAGTTATTTTAAAAATCGGTGTTATTTGCGAAATATGTTTAAACTCAGCAGAATAATTTTTAGCATCAACCCAATATATTTGTCATTTGAATATATTCATAAAAGGCAAAGCTCTTTGTGTAGAAAATGAAAAATGTTTATGTGTGGGTTGTGTGTGAGTGTGAACTCATATGCCATGGTAACGGAATATCCACTCTCTGACTGTCTGGCTGTGTGGAAAATAATGGGGGTTTTGTTTGTGTCGCAGCATTCAACAAAGCGACGGACAGATAAATGCAGGAAACAAATGTGTAATTGTTTTAGATTAAAACAAAAAAACAGAAATTATTGAGAGAATTGGAAAAAGAGAATTCTAAATGAGGCAGCTAAGTTTATTAACTCCAATTTACATTTTTTCTTAAAACTACTTATCAAAACTTAAGTTTCAATATGGTCTAGGGGAATGGTCTTCATAATGTTAAGATAAATTTAATTTTTTTAATAATTTTCGAAATTGTACTGTAATATATTAAGTAGTTCTCGTCATCTTTTCAAATAGGAATATAATTTTGTTTATTTTATCATCGCTTAATATTTTACGATAAACGTTAGAGGAAAAACTTTTTGCTTTGTGGTTAAGAGTTATGTCAGGCATATATTATTTTTTAAAAAGCCAAAAAACCACCAAAGACACCTGCAACAACAACAGCAAACACATTGAATAACTTTTGACTTGTAGCTGTAAAAACTAAACGTGAGCTGTAGTCTACATTGTTTGTGAGCTGTAGTCTACATCGTTTTTAATGTCTTTTCAGCTGAAAGTTTTGCTTACCTTGTCTTGTCTTTGTCTAAAGTTTTCTTTTTTTTTTTTTTTTTTTTTTTGAATATTTTTTGGAAATTATTTTCCATGACTAGTCTTATCTGTCTCACGTTGTACACACATATACACACATCGCCTTGTGCATTCGGTAAACATGTAAACTATGTATGTTAAATTATGACTTCTTTTAGTTAAACTTACGTGAGCATAAACATTTAAGTGGCAGTGGCATAAATTTACTTACTACTTGAGTGTTATGTAATGTTGAATTTTTCATAAAGAAAACCTAACAAAAATTTAGTGTGTTTTTGAAGGCAAGAGACTTAGCAAAGACAAGGTATGTTTAATGTTTGAAATTTTGCGTTAAGAAAAGTTAATTCACCCGAACCGAATTATAGTTGATATGGAATTATACATCCGTTTCGAAGAAAAAATTAATTTTCTTCAGTTCTAGATCCAATTAAAATGGTCTTAAAATATATACCTTTAGAGCAATGAATAAAATCCTCAAATTGTAGACTAGCCACATATTAAATTGAAAATAGATTTTGAATAATTTTACATTAAATTTCATTTAAATATGGTTATTATTACTAAAATTATATTTTCATTTTCAGCAATTGTCTCACGAATTGGATTTAATGCAGTAAGTATTTTTTTCTGGATATTCAATCTCTTACCAGAAATCATTGCTATACAATATCGCTTAGTGCAGATACTGCTAAAACAATGATAGGAATTCCATGTTTTTGCCCGAGTTATTAAAAAATTAATATAAATTTCGGGGTCAGTATAAAAAATAAGTAAAAAAAAATATCAAAAGTCGGGCGAGGCCGACTATATGATACCCTACGCCACTGTGCGTATTTAGTAGAGCTCCCGTAAAAAAAAATTATGTACAGTAGATAATACTAAATATGAATGTGTATTACGGCTGTAGAACTATGGAACTATGCATGAACTATGTCTAAATATTAAGAGATTTGCAAGAAATTTAACGGAGGCTTTTGTATCTCTAGTACCAAATAACATTGTTGTATAGTAGAAAAGGCTACAGACGAGCGGGGCCGACCGTTGAATACCCTACAACACTATAATAAATGATACAGTTTATATAGGCGAGATACTCGAAAGAATTCCACAAGATATTGTGACAAATAATAAAAGAAACCCATCAGGTTTCGTTCTCTAGTTTTCGAATAATAGAAACTTTAACTAATTTGCTCATTTCCAATTTATTGGTAGATGTTGCACGTAACTGGTCTTCCTAGATCTGGAACCAATATTTCCCAAAGACCTATAATCTCTACGAAGTGGCAAAAGATTAACATTTATTATTGCCTTTTGACTGAAACGCATCTATATGAGATACAGACATTTGACTATATTCTTCAACGAAATCAGCGTTAACGAAATAGTCAGAAGTGCGTCTTTCCTGCATTTGTGAATTCTCCAAAAAGTCGCTGGAATGGATATTTTCGTATTTTGTCTACAAAAGTTGGCAAACTATTTCACACATTGAATATTTTTGGATGGCCATCCAAAACTGCTTGGCGTTTGCAATGTCCGGTGACCCCCATTCAAATGTGCGTGAAGGTCGGGTGATAATTATGACCTGCTGACAATTTTGCAGTTTTTTGGTCCATTTCAACCTCTAAATATATGGTGATCATCTCTAAAAAGAGTAGGCTTCTATTCTGACCCTCATCTTATCTCCATGCAAAATTTCGTAAGGATCGGACCATAAATGCGATCTGTATATGATATCCTGATATCCTAACTACTTAGTTTTGTTAGCTGTAGAAATATTACCAAATGTTTAATTCAAAATAAAGAATATGACAAAATTGAAAAAATATGAGAAAATTTTACAAAATCAATATTTTCATCTTTAGAGAGATATTTTTATGCGATTTTTTTAGACGTTTTATCTTTTCTGCCAAGAGGCCATTCTGAATTAATGAGAACTGTCGAAATCAGTTCAGCCGTTCTCGACATATAAGAGATTTTTCAAGCATATCTTCTTTGATAAACATATATATCGCACATATTTTGCTATATATCCGTTTTGTTGGATGTTAACATCAATGTAAAGATCAGAAGTAACCTTGCCATGGCTTGGGGATTTCGCCGGGATTTAAAATATTCGCGGTTTAATGAAAAATTTTGAATTTTTTCAACACAATAGATATGGTCTATTTTACCCGCTAAATATTATCCGATGACCACCCAAATTGGTAGGCTTCTTGCCGGCCCTAAACTCTAGCTATCTGCGTCGATTGGTCTATAATTGCGACCTGTATAGCTACTGCAAAATCCGACATTTTTTCAGTTTTTGGTCCATTTCGACCCCTAAATATTATGCGATCATCTCCAAAAGAAATAGGGTTCTATTCTGACCCTAGTCCCACCTCCATTCTAAATTTCATGAAGACCATAATTGCGACCTGTAGAGTGATTACAAATTAACATGGACAGACGGACGGACGGACATACATAGCTAGATCGACTCAACTCGGCGAGATAGGAAGATCCATATATACTTTCCTATGTGGGAAATCAATATTTCGAGGTGTTACATAATTTTTGGCCCAATCAAACTTATAATACCCCCAACACATAGTGTTGTAGGGTATAAAAACGAGCTCAGGTTACAATATATGGAATTTAGAACAACCCCTTTTTTGTATATTGTGTTTTTTGCTAACACATTTATCCACCATACCTAGCTCCTCAATTGCAAATAACAAATAGGCAAAATATTTTTGCCTCAAACATTACTCTACGAATACCTTGAAACAGGTACCCATACAAAACTAGAAGAAAAACGAAATGCATTGCGTTCATATTTTAAAAAAGAGGAAGTTTAACATAAACTTTGTTGGGGTTTTCATTTCTAGCCTTTGGCGTAACCATTCATATCTAGTTTAATAAGAATCAAGTTTGCCAGGACCTTATGGAAAAATGTAAAAAAACAACCAATTTTTATCTATGAAGGTAGTTGGGGAAGTTATTATGGCCATTTATAGGTATAGAAAATGGGACGGTAAAAAGTCGTCCATGACCAATTATATAGATAGATATCCCTCAAAGGTATTTTTTTATACAAAATTTTAGCTACTGTATCGGTTTGTTTTATGGTCACAGAGTTCATATTATATCGGGAAGTTCAATCTTCCTACATACTTGGTCGTTTTGAAAACATCATTTATTGCCAATCGACCCTCGTATGGGGATTTTTCCTGCAAAACCCTAACACTGCAGTCGAAAAAAAAAAGACAACATGCATACAAACAACATTGCTCCTGCAACGTTGTAACACAACAACAGAACCAGCCAGCCAGTCAGCCATCCAACCAGTAAAAAAAAAAAAAAAAAAAAACAAAAACCTAGCTCCATTTTCCTTCTGATAGTTTTGACTGATAGAGTTGTTCCATATGTAGACAGGTTTCATTTTAATTCTTTACTTTTGGTATTTTAGTCTGTTCGCCATATTCGTGTTGAAGTTGTTTCTGTTGTTGTTTTTGTACTCCTCTTCTGTTTTTCATTTGTTGGCATTATTGTAATTTATAAACCTTTTTCAATGTCGTTTTGTTACCATTGTGTTCCTCGTTTTTTTTTTTTTTCCCAATAGAGGTGTTGATGTATTAACTTCTCGCTTTACTTCTGTCGGAGTTTTTTTTTTCTTCTATCCTAAATATTACGTACGGTATGTCATCGCCAAAGCAAGCGAAATGAAATATTTAGAATTTAAATGAAGTTATCAACAACTTGGACATGTATGAAATTTAATTATTTGTTGGAAATATAACAACAAAAAGGAAGTCAAAGAGTAGTGTAGTCGCATATAGGACAAATGTCGTAAAATGTAAAAAGAGAGCTCAATTCAGCTCAAACGAAATTGTCCATCTTCCGCCATGAAACATACAGTGCAAAAATAATTATACCCTACACCACAAGGTGGTCAGGGTATTATGTATTTGTGCATTTGTTTGTAACAGGCAAAAGGAAACGAGATAGACTCATAGTTCCTTTTCATGATCTGCATAGAATCACATTCTGAGTCGATTCATGCATGTCCGTCCGTCCGTCTGTCCATATATTTTTGTAAACAAAGGACAATACGCATTTATTGCCCGATCCCGATAAAATTTTGCACAAATCATTTGTTTGGCCCAAGGACGTACCCTATTAAAATTGGAGATAATCGGTCAAAATTTAGATATAGCTCCCAGATATATATATTCGTCCGATTTGCCTTTTATTGTGTACCAAACGTGTAATATCAGCCCGAATAGTATGGAATTTTGCACATACAAGCAAATTAGGTCTGAAAATAAGTATGCCAAATTTTATCGAAATCGGTTCAGACATAGCTATAGCTCCCATATATATTGTTCATCCGATTTGTTATTTTCGTCCTCTGCAGCCGTAATATGCACTCCGTAACAACGATATTCAGGGAAATATATCAAATACTGGTCAGAAATACATTTGCTAAATTTTATCGAGATCGGTTCATATTTAGATATAGCTCTATAACTTCATCCCATTTACCATTTTTTTGTGCACCAAACGTGTAATATTTGTCCAAATGGGATGGAATTTGGCACTTACGACCGAATTGAGTCTAGAAGCTAGTATGTCATATTTGGTAAAGATCGGTTCACATATAGCTATAGCTCTTATATATACTGATCATCCGATTTGTTATATTTGTTACCCCCAGCCGTAATATGCACTCCGTAACAACGATATTCAGGGAATATATTAAATACAGCTCAGAAATATCTTTGCAAATTTTATCGAGATCGGTTCCGATTTGGATATAGCTCTAATATATATCTTTATCCGATTTCAAATTAATTGTGCACCAAATGGGCAATATAAGTCCGAATTTTAAAATACAAATGCCTCTGCATATTCAGTCCTTTGAACTTTCAATTATAATTATAATCATAGCGTGTATGATTGAATTCTCCCATAAAAACTTTTAATTGTTATGCGCAGCTCTACTAAATTAGCAAAGTGGTGTAGGGTATCATAAAGTCGGCCCCGCCCGACTTTAAGACTTTCTTTACTGGTTTTTTTTTTTTTTTAGGAAAATAAAGGCATTTAGATTTTTTTTTTTTTTTTTTTTGAATCCAATTGAAAATCCACTTTGTTATTTAGAGCCTTTTTCAACTTTTAACAAAACAATGACAAACCCTGTATCCCTTAAATATCGTGATTGTAATCCTCATTGTCATTGAGTATATAGTTAATTGCACTAGAACATTTTAGCGGATATTAACATGAGTGCTAAATTGCTTTTGCCTATAATGCGACGTACGGATTTTCAACGACTGTCAGTCAATGATTGGGTGATGATTTCTCCATTAAAACGTTGGACATTAATTATTCCAAAGATTTCGTATTGAATATTTATGATCGACAATTACTGTGGCAATGGCAAAAGTTTAACTCGCATTTAGATTATTGAACGGTGCATTCAGTGTTCACCAGATATGAGTGGGGTAATCACATACAAGAGTGGGTTAGGCTAAAAAAAAATGTTCAACTTAGCTACTTAGCTACCCGTTTTGATATAGAACCCATAGGTGCTGTTGTTAGGATTTTTATAATTTTGGAAGCATCTGCCCAAATTTCCAACCAAATCAGCTGTTACTTGGCATTTCGGGTTTCCAGTGTCAAATTTAACTCCTCAAAAAAATTCACGTTGCATAAAATATTCTAGATCCAACTTTTGGTATAGGTCCGACATTACGATACCTCGTGAATTTTGGTCCCAAATATAAACCATACCAACTTTTATACGAGGTTTGAGTTCTCAGAATTTAAAACTATGTACTTTACTTTTAACAAATCATTTTCAAACCCTAAAATACAGGGTGAGCTAAAAAAAACTGCAACAAAATCTAAGGCCATAATTTTTAATTTTTTTGAATGAAATCAAACATTTCGGAAATAGTATCAAATTTTAGAATAAGTTTAGATTTCTTCGAATTGATCACCTTTGACACGAATTATGGCCTTCAAACGGCCAATGAAAACGTCACACGCCGCCAGAATGTTGCTCTGTGGTATTTTGGCCCCTTCCCGGCGATGCGCTTGTTTGAGGTGATCGACACTTTCGTATTTTTTAGTGCCAACCTTGCTTTCCAAAATACTCCAGACACAATAGTCCAACGGATTGGTATCCGGAGATTTTGGTGGCCATTGTGCGCTAGAAATGAAGCGAGCAACCTCATTTTGTAACCAGTCATGGGTGACGCGTGCTGAGTGCGATGGTGCCGAGTCCTGTTAGAATGTCCAAGGTATGCGGCCAAAATGTTTACGTGCCCAAAGCCTTAATACACCCTCTAGATTATTTTCGCGATAGTATTCGGCATTTATTCTGATGCCAATGTCGATTAATACGAGCGGAGAGCGACCCTCGGCTGTTATGGCGGCCCACACCATGACCGGCGCTTGAGTTCTGGTGGCCAACCGAAGGTGCACATTTTCAGCTGACCTCTTTGTCTCTTTCAGCTAATATATGCCTGCTGGACAACGAAAGTTTTCTCATCGGAGAAAACCAAATTCGGCAGTTCACAACTCTCGGCAAAGAGAAGCAACTCTTTAGTTGAGGCTGCGGTGTAAGTTCTTGCAATTTCTTGGAATTTCAATGGCTTTACCCCGAGCTCATTTTTCAATATTTCAAAATGCACATTTAAATGCTAAACAATTGTACTCAAATGTAAATTATGTCTGCAGGACATAAGTCCACGTTTTGGAATAGCCCCCATATAACGGTACCTCCCGATATTCATTATTTTGATGATTTTAGGGACATTATTCACCGGAATTATTTCAAATTTTGTATTTGAAGTTCATAATGGATACTACAGCAGAAAGGCGGAAAATTGTCTGTGCTGGTCCACGTCTTCGTTTAGCCCCATATAACGGTACCTCCCGATATTCGGCATTTTGAGAATTTTAGCTACATTTTTCACCGATTTTTATACCCTTCACCATACATAGTATTGAGGGTATATTATACTTGTCATTCCGACTGTAACTCATCGAAATAATAATTTTAGACCCAACAAATATATATATTCTTGATCATCGTAAAATTCTAAGACGATGTAGCCCTGTCCGTCCGTCTGTTGTAATCACGTTACAGTCAAAATGTATAAATATAGGAAGCTACAATTTTGCACAGATCTGTCTTTTGTCTGCAGGCAGGTCAAGTCCGAAGATGGACTATATCGATCCACGATATCGTATAGCTCCCACATAACGGTACCCCTCGATATTCGGTATTTTGATGATTTTAGCCACATATTTGAACAGAGTTGTCTGAAATTCTACAACAGGAGTTCCTTGTGAGCAATTTACTCCCTGAATGAGAATTGTCTATATAGGTCCACGATATCGTATAGCTCCCATATAACGGTACCCCTCGATATTCGGTATTTTGATGGTTTTTGCCACATATTTCAACAGAGTTGTCTGAAATTCTACAAAAGGAGTTCTTCGTGAGCACTTTACCCCCTGAAAGAGAATTGTCTATATAGGTCCACGACATCGTATAGCCCCCATATAACGGTACACCCCGATATTCGATATTTTGATGATTTTATTGTTTTTAAGAATTGCCAAATTCGTTCCAAATGGTGGAGGGTATTCAAAGTTCGGCCCGGCCGAACTTACAGCTTTTTTACTTGTTGTCTGGAAAATCCTCACCAAAATACTTTTGTACACTTGATAATAATATTATGAGCTGTCACTGGAATCATTTTAACAGCTGTCAGACGAGTGGCTTAGGTATGGCAGCAGTCTGGAATTGGTTGCAGTTTTTTTATCTTACCCTGTTATTACACCAGTGCTGTCATTTTCTAAATTTTAGAAGAGTCTGCCATAATTCCCAACCATAATTGGCATTTCGGGTTTCCAGTGTCGAATTTAACTCCGCATATAAATGTCAAGAAAATGAGCATATAAATGAAGAAAATGCAAAAATATTCTAGGTTACATTTTTGGTATAGCTCCCACATAACGATACTTCCTTATTTTGGGTCCCAAATTGAAACCACATCAACTGTTTATTTTAGATTTTCGTTTTACAATTCATTCCCAAAACCCCAATATATCTGCCAGAAAGAATCCATTCCATTTTCATCCATATTAGTATTCAAGCTAATTCTCTCCCTTTTGCAAGCACACTAATACTCCCCTACATGTATACAGCCTCAATGACATATTTGACTTCATATCATTTCCTATCCCGAGCTGGCGTCCCGCCTCAATTTGTAATGGTGCTTCCATCCTCACGATACACCCATGCAATAACTCACACCATTTAGGCGGCCGGAATTTAAGCTATGTACCAATGCGTCTATTACAGTCAATTTTCATCAATACTCAATACTCTTTTTGCACAACAAACTCACACACACATATACTCATATACTCATGCACACACGCACACTTATATTAATAACCGTACACGCATTTATCCACAGTTATAATGATGGCCGTGAATAAATGCCTAACAACGCAAAATATTTGAAACCAATTTGCACACAATAGCAGAATGGAATCAAAAACTGAAACAATGGTAGATTAGTACACCATTTCCAGAGGGGAAAAATAATGAAAGACAGAATATTGTGAACAATTTTGTGTCAGGGCTCACAATTTTTAAACAATGTCGAAATATTAAATATTGTTGTTTAAAAAAAAAATCTTTGTTTCGGAAATGGTGTAACGACTACAGACAAAAATATGATATTTTCCATAACATGGTTACATACACACGCACACTCACACATCTACAAAACATTCATTCATTGTACTTAGCACTTTATTGATAATGAATTGCCTGTCATTTGTCAGCAAAATGAAAATTGTGGGAAACCCTCCCCCACCTCTTTCTGTCTCTCTTTCTCTCCATGCCTCCTTAATGTTCTCATTCAATTCCTCACGGTCTATTAGTTGCTAGGCATGAATATCAAATGTCTTCCTCCAAAGTGATGAAAGGTTATGTGATGGGAAATTTAAAACCAGTTTCGATACTTTATTCTAATTGAAGGAAAATAAGTATTAATGTTTATGTTTTTTGGCATTGGCGTCGGAAAATATATTGTTCCGGGAAATTGAAAATGTATATTTTACTTATATTCACTAAGGTTCGTATTGGTATGGGTATGGTTGGAAATATTTGATAGAATTTATCCAAAAGAATATTAAAGCTAAGATTTAGTGACTCTGAAAGACAGTGTTATATCCTACACAACTCTTCATCGAAATGCATTTAAATGCAATAAAATCCTTTTGACAAGAATAAGTAAATATATTATGATATTACTCCCAAACGAAAATTTTTCAAAATTCATTTTTCAAAAAAGATTTAAAACGGATGAAACATATATATGGAGTTATAGCTATATATGAACAGATTTTAAATGTTAACGTCGAGAATGAATTCGCTCGGAAGTGCAGCTTTTCACTCACTTAGGACTTCAATTAGCCACTTGGTTCACAATAAACCTAAAATCGGCTTTATCCAAATCCGATCTTGATAAAATTTGAATCCTGTATTGCTAGGCTGAATCTAATATCTGGTACCAAATGTCATTTTTATAGGGTGTATATTACGAATGTAAAGAACTTAAACACCAAATCGGATGAAACATATATATGAGGGCTATAGCTATTTCTGAACCAATTTCTACCAAATTTAAAGTACATATTTCTATACTAAATTCGGTCGGAAGTGCCAAAATGCACACAATTTGGTCTGAAATTAGCCATTTGATGCACAAGAAACCTAAAATCGGATGAAGAAATATATGGGAGCTATATCCAAATCTGAACCTAACTTGATAAAATTTGATCTATTAATTGCTAGGCTGTATCTGATATCTTTTGCTAAATATCTGCCTTGTGGAGTGCATAAAACAAATCTAAGGGACTTAAACAAAAAAATCGGATGAAACATATATATGGGAGCTATAGCTATATCTGAACCGATTTTCACCAAATTTTAAGTATGTGCTTGTATGCTGAACTCGGTCGGATATAGAAAAAGTCATATCATTTGGACTGTTATTAGCCATTCGGTGTATAAGAAATCTAAAATCAGATGAAAATATATATGGGAGCTATACCTAAATTTGGATCTTGGGTTCGTCCTTGAGCATAACAAATGTTATTTAGAAAATTTTATCTCAATCGAATAATAAATGCGACCTGCATTTTGTTTACAAAAATACATGGACAGACGGACGGACGGACAGACTCAAAATGTGATTCTATGCTGATCACCAAAAGGAACAATGGGTCTATCTCGTTTCCTTCTCTATGTTACAAGCAAATGCATAAAGACATAATACCCAAACCACTATGTGGTGTAGGGTATAAAAAATTCGTGAGGACTATCAAACGTGGATTTGAAAAAAAAAATAACGAAAAACGTGACAATAAAATGAGTATTTTTTAACAACATCTTACTGAAGTATTAACATACGTCAACTTTTGGAATACTCTCTTCAAGGACTCTCACACGAGGATTTTTTTGCGAATATATTTTAAGGCCCATATTTTTGGGGCTCAAACGTGATTTTTTTTCTCCTTTTAATTTAACGGATGTACTGTAAAAGCTGAAGTTTTAAGCATTTCTTTTTTGAAGACTTTGAAGTTTTGTTAAAATTAAAAATTTATGTCCTTTGGATCCATTTTATAATTTTACAATTTAGACCTTTGGAGGTCTTTATAAAGCTTTAAAGCGTTTTGTTTTTAATTTTTGAAAAATCAAATTTCTGATCTGTAAGCATGTAAGCAAAAGCTATATTCGGACAGAGCCGATCATGTGACACCCTACAACACTACAATATGTTAGAAGCCCCCTTATGTCCAAATCCATTTTGCAAAATTTCGCTTTTGAAGTTATGTTATAGAGAACTGCCCTGAAATTTCCCTTATCTTTTTGAACAGGGACATTTGTCCAATATTTACGCACTCCGTCGTTCTGTTAGTTGTTGTGGTCCACTTTACTGCTAAATATAATCCAAAGCTCACCCAAAATGACTTATTCCCTGTCCTCATCTCTCTTCTCAGGCAAAATTCCGTGTCAATTGGTTTCAATTGTATTATCAGGAACGTTTTTCTGTTTTAGATTCATTTGAACCCCTAAATAATATGCGTTTGCAAATATCAGTTCCCGATTCTTAGGGAACGACTCCATACCAGACCTTAATCAGACCATGGTAAATGATATAAGACAGTTAAGAAATTTCATAAAGGCAACTTTATTTCAAATATAACAGACTGTAAACAGACCGCCGTCTTCAAAAACCCTTAGTCTAAAGCGCACAACAGGCCTATACTGGCTTAAGTGTATGCCCAACAGGGCATGTGGCGAATTGTTTCACCCCTCTTTTCACACTAACCTAATATGCGATTATCTCAAACAGCAATAGGCTTCTATTCTGACCATAACCCCACCTCACCTTTCAATTTTATGAGGAACGGACATACATAGCTAAATCGACTCAGCTCGGCGAAATAGGAATATCAATATATTCCTTCTTATGAAACCAATACTTCGAACTGTTACACAATTTTTGAGCCAAACAAACTTATAATACCCCCAACACATATGTATATATAAAATGTACAGTTTCCAAGGTATCTTCGTACGAAAATTTCAAAATGTATGGAAGAGGGGGGACATACTTCTTCTATTTTTGGTTACTTTTCAATGTAAACTTGTGGCATTTTTCATCTTTTTTACCCTCCACCATAGTATGATCAGCATAAAATTCTATATTGATTAGCGATGTCCTTCCATCTGTCCGTCTGTGGAAATCGCTCTAGGTTTCGAACAAAATAAAGTAGGTTTATAGAATTTTGCTCAAATTTGTATTATGTCTGCAGGAATTTTGGTATTGAAAATGGGCCATGTAGGTCCACGTTTTGGTATAGCCCCCATATAATGGTAACTACCTATTTTCGGTATTTGATGATTTTAGCGACATAAATCACCGGAAGTGTTCCAAATATGGTATTTGAATTTCATAATAGATACTACAGCCTAAGACAGAAAATTGTCTGTGCAGGTCCAAGTTTTCGCATAGCCCCCATATAACGGTACCTTCCGATATTCAGGATTTTGACGATTTAAGCGACATTCTTCACCGGATTTGTTTAAAATTTTGTATTTGAAGTTCATAATGGATATTACAGCCTATGACATTCGGTATTTTAATAATTTTAACGGAATTTTTAACAGATTTTATTTATTTAATTACTTTATTTTAATATTTATTTATTTATTTATTTATTTTATTTTTTTTTTTTTTTGAAAATTGCCAAATTCGTTCCAGATTGTGGAGAGTATTCAAAGATCGGTCCGGCCGAAGTTAAAGGTATTTTTACTTTTTTTGCTCCACTTTTATAATCTCTTGCATTTTCTCCGAAATTATTTTTGTGTTGCTCAGCGTTATTTAATAATTTTCAGTGCTCTTTGTAAAATAATCCGTTGATACTGATATCGTGATATAGTTATATCCTACAACACTATGTGTTGGGGGTATTATAAGTTTGATTGGGCCAAAAATTATGTAACGCCTCGAAATATTGGTTTCCCACATAGGAAAGTATATACGGATCTTCCTATCTCGCCGAGATGAGTCGATCTAGCTATATATGTCCGTCGGTCCGTCTGTCCATGTTAATTTGTAATCATGCTACAGGTCGCAATTATGAACCGATCCTCACGAAATTGAAAATGGAGTTGGGGTTATGGTCAGAATAGAACCCTATTTTTTTTTTGGAGATGATCGCACGATATTTAGGGGTTGGAATGGACCAAAAACAGTAAAATTTCCTGATTTTGTAGTTGCTCTATAGGTCACAATTATGAACCAACCGACGCGAAAATTTACATGGAGTAAGAGTTTAGGAGTGGGTATAAACCTACGAATTTGGGCGGTTATCGGACAATAATTATCGGGTAAAATATACCCTAACGTTTATGTAAGAAAATACGAACATTCCTACAGAACCGCGAATATTTTCAAATCACAAATACATTAAAAGATCAGTTCTGACCATTACAGTCATGCTAATAGCCAAGAAATCGGATATATAGCAACATAGGTACAATATATATGTGAAAGAATTGATCTTATTTATTCTGCTTATAAATCAAGAACTGCTGGGCCGATTTTCACAATTCCCACCAATTTGGAATGGTCTTTTGTCAGAAAATCAAAAAATCTAAGAAAATCGCGGAAAATATACCAATAAAAAAGTGAATAGTTTTTGTTCCATTTTTTTTTTCAATTCTTATCATATTTTTTATCGCATGCGATTTTTTCAATTTGACTTACAATTTTGAATTGTAAATTTTCTAAAAGTTTACATCCTTCAACACTACGTTTTTAGGGTATTATATGCATGTCGCAATTATCGTCCGATCCTCACGAAATTTGGAATGGGTGTATGATTAGGGTCAGAGGTGAAAATTGACTAAAAAACAATATTTTTTCTAATTTTATAGTCGCTCTATAGGCCACAATTGAAACTAATCGACACATAATTTCGCATCGGAAGAGAGTTAAGGACAGGGAAGAAATCTAGCATTTTGGATGACCATTTAGCTGTAAAATGGACCACAACATTTGCCAAATTCTCCGGGCCAAAAAACTAAGGGTAACCTCTGGGCGGGGCTCTTTGACATTTTATCAAAAACGAAATCTTCCAAAGGTGGATTTGGATATAAGGGGACTTCGTACACATTAGTGTACTGTTGTAGGGTCGGCCCCGCATGGTCGGCCCCGCACGACTATAGCCCTTCTTACTTGTTTTTAAATAGAATGTTCAGCGAAATTTCAATATTTTGCAAAGGGAACCAAGAACTAAGGTAAGAAACTATGAATTTTTCGTGGGATATTTTTAATATACATTAATATAAGAGTCATATCAATTCTAAGTGATTGTATTTATTGAAAAAGGTGGGTGTTTTTATCCAATCATTACCATTCATTTTTTAAATACTTTGTTAATTTTCATTGACTGTGCGATGTACACATAAATAACATGAAACTTCAATAAGATATCAAATAACAATCAGTGCATAAGGATTACAAAGGATTTAAAATTGCAACAACAAAATGTTGAAACAGTTTAACCCTACGCTTATATCCATTGTCAAATCATTCCACATTGGCCTTTCATCGTTCCTCCTCTATTTCACAGACATAGGAAAGTAAATAATTGAAAGGATTGTGAAATTAAAAAAAAAAAAAAACGAAATAAAAAAGGATTCGGGAGTAATGAAGGATACTCGTAACTGGATACTCGAAATTTGATATCTTTTGGGGGGAAAATAATAAAATCAATATGTGTCACAAATTGTATGCCAGCCATGTGTGCTTGTCTTGATTGCCACACAATCGAATATTTACAAAAAAAAAAAAAGAACAATTTAGGATTATGGCATGGTAAGAATAGTAGAACAAGAGTGAAGTCAGTAAATGACACTAAAATAGAGATGTAGTTCTTTTATACTCGTATGTGCATACTTCCCTGTGTGGTATTTTCAATACAACTCCTGACTATCTTTGGTCATTGCACCGATTTCACGTTTGGTTTGTATCTTTTCCTGACATTCTTTATTTATTTGCTTCCGTCGCTTTGCTTCTTCTATTTTCTTTTTTTTTTTCTGAGGGGGACACATACCATTTATGGTATGTTCGACATAAGTGTCCAGACGAGACAGTCAATAATATTGAAATAAAAAAATATCTGTGATTTATGAAATTGAATTGTATAGCTTCGAATGTCGTATGTGAAGATACGGGTTGGGGTGAGAAATTTCCCTGTGACGCCAAGGCAAACAAAGTTAAGTTCAGGGGTAAAAATACAAGCAAACAAGAAGTAGTGGAACACAAAAAATTGGCAAACTCCGAATGAATGTTGACCATAATTTATGGCGCAGATAATATTTGGTAGGGGGAAGTCCGGCATATCGAATAGATGTTGAGTAATAAATATTTATTCCAAATTGAAAACAATTAAGATTGTCTAGCATTTGGGCGTTTTTTTCCAGTTCTCTTCTTTTTTGCTGTAAGGATAAGAGTATGCGGCAGTAACACTTATAACAATTACTTGACATTTTCATGGACAAGTTAAGCCATGATTAAATTGAGGAGTGAAGCGGGCAATTAAATGAATTATGTTAGAAACGTACAAAGGAATTTATCAGGTTGTTGTCTTCTACCTTTCTGGTAGAATTATGGTCTTCTTTAGAGACATATATTAGTCTTCCATAAGAAGACCTATTATGAAAGACCTATTGATCTTCTATGAGAAGACCCACTGGTCTTCTATCAAAGACCTTCTGATCTTCTATGAGAAGGCCTACTGGTCTTCCATGAGAAGACCTACTGGTCTCCTATGAGAAGATCTACTGGTCTGCTATGAGAAGATCTACTGGTGTTCTATGAAAAGACCTATTGGTCTTCTGTGAGAAGACCTACTGGTCTTCTATAGGAAAACCTACTGATCTTCTATGGGAAAACCTACTGGCCTTCCATGGGAAGAAGTACTGGTCTTCTATGGGAAGACCTACTGGTCTGCTATGAGAAGATCTACTGGTCTGCTATGAGAAGATCTACTGGTGTTCTATGAAAAGACTTATTGGTCTTCTGTGAGAAGACCTACTGGTCTTCTGTGGGAAAACTTACTGGTCTTCTATGGGAAGACCTATTGGGCTTCTATGAAAAGACTTATTGGTCTTCTGTGAGAAGACCTACTGGTCTTGGTCTTCTATGAGAAGACCTATACCTCTTCTATGAGAACACCTATACCTCTTCTATGAGAACACCTATTCTATGAGAAAACCGATAGCTCTTCTTGAGAAGACCGATAGCTCTTCTATAAGAAGACCGATAGCTCTTCTATGAGAAAACCGATAGCTCTTCTATGAGAAGACCGATAGCTCTTCTATAAGAAGACCGATAGCTCTTCTATGAGAAGACCGATAGCTCTTCTATGAGAAGACCGATAGCTCTTCTATGAGAAGACCTATAGCTCTTCTATGAGAAGACCGATAGCTCTTCTATGAGAAGACCGATAGCTCTTCTATGAGAAGACCGATAGTTCTTCTATGAGAAGACCGATAGCTCTTCTATGAGAAGACCGATAGCTCTTCTATGAGAAGACCGATAGCTCTTCTATGAGAAGACCGATAGCTCTTCTATGAAAAGAAGACCTGGTCTTCTATGACAAAGCCCATTGGTCTTCTATGAGAAGACCTAGAGCTCTTCAATGAGAAGACCTAGAGCTCTTCTATGAGAAGACCTAGAGCTCTTCTATGAGAAGACCTAGAGCTCTTCTATGAGAAGACCTATAGATCTTCTATGAGAAGACCTATAGATCTTCTATGAGAAGACCTATAGCTCTTCTATGAGAAGACCGATAGCTCTTCTATGAGAAGACCGATAGCTCTTCTATGAGAAGACCTATAGCTCTTCTATAAGAAGACCTATAGCTCTTCTATGAGAAGACTTATAGCTCTTCTATGAGAAGACCTATAACTCTTCTATGAGAAGACCTATAACTCTTCTATGAGAAGACCTATAGCTCTTCTATGAGAAGACCGATAGCTCTTCTATGAGAAGACCTATAGCTCTTCTATGAGAAGACCTATAACTCTTCTATGAGAAGACCTATAGCTCTTCTATGAGAAGACCTATAGCTCTTTATAGGTCCTCTTCTATGAGAGGACCTATAGCTCTTCTATGAGAAGACCTCTATCGCTTCTATGAGAAGACCTCTAACTCTTCTATGAGAAGACCTCTAGCTCTTCTGTGAGAAGACCTCTAGGGCTATGATATGACATATAGCTCTTCTATGAAAAGACCTCTAGCGCTTTTATGAGAAGACCTCTAACTCTTCTATGAGAAGACCTATAGCTTCTATGAGAAGACCCACTGGTCTTCTATGAGAAGACCTATAGCTCTTCTATGAGAAGACCTATAGCTCTTCTCTGAGAAGACCTTATAGCTCTTCTATGAGAAGACCTATGCCTCTTCTATGAGAAGACCTATAGCTCTTCTATTAGAAGAACCATAGCTCTTCTATGAGAAGACCTAAAGCTCTTCTATGAGAAGACCTATAGATCTTCTATGAGAAGACCTATAGCTCTTCTATGAGAAGACCTTTTTGTCTTCTATGAGAAGACCCCTTTGTCTTCCATGAGAAGTCCTCTTGGTTCCTTGGTCTTCTATGAGAAGACCAATTTTCTTCTATAAGAAGACCTATTGGTCTTCTATGAGACCTATATACCTATATAATTGTTTACTTTTTTTTCTTTCTGATAGACAAAAAACAATCCCTTAAGCGAAATCCCGCAAATTTTAAATGCTTTAGAAAATTTTCTTTACACCCATCATCAATTCATATGAACTTCTTACTCTTCTACATCCTGATATCCTTGGTTTATGCTATTGTAACCTATAGCCTTCAATTGTGTTTTTTGGCCGGGACCATAAGGTATTATAAATCAATTTGCCTCATAATAGATGTGGAAAAATTCACATTTCCTGGATGGGGGTGAAAAATAAATCCTTGAAAATGTCTTTGGAAATAAAGTAACGGCGACAAAACATGGCGACGAAGAAGAACGCCTAGAACCAGCAGTATTCTTACCAACAAACCTACACACGGTTGATTATGTGTGTCAAATTTATAATAGCTCTCAATTGATGCCCTTTCAGCCAACACATTCCCTGTAAACATCAAGCATATGGGTTTTCTCTTTTAGCAAGAAAAAATAACTTGAGACTCTAGGAAAATATGCGAAATCATCAGAAAATAAATGAAGAACTATGCTTGAGTGACTATCAATTGCTTGTAAGAGAAATTCATGATTATAAAGAACCATGAACGATTAAGAGTTTCTGTTTCGCGGAGAAAACATTTTTGCTAATATCTTTTTGGAAAAGTTAATTTAACTTGTAAAATAAATGTAGAAAAATTCATTTTTTTCTTTCAACATTTTTAAATGAAATGGGCTCTCTTTGTAGTGCGTTGTTGAATTGTGGAATTGCTCATACAATTCCAATAAACAAAATTTGTTTTCATAATAAATAAATCGATTAATGCTTTTTTTCTGGTCATCTTCTGGAGGGTATGGTTGCTTTGGTCAATTAAGTTGTAAATTTCTATGCACTTTACGGATGAAATTCATAGCAATTTACAGATATAAAAAAATGGCTGTGATGGCATTTGTTTAAAATACAGTTCCTGATTTAATAAACTTCTAAGAACTCATCGACCTATATTAAAGTTGTCGCTTTAAAAATATCGGACAAAGAATTTTTTGTTCATGAATATGTCAAATATACCTCCTTGTTGCATAGACCCATATTAGGTGAGGTGTTTTGATTGTTTTAGTGAAAGTTGTTATTCCCTGTATTTAGAAAACAACCTTGCAGAAAACCACATAGGTCCACATTTTGGTATAATCCCCATAACTGCACCTTCCGATATTGGGTACTTTGATGTTTTGTGTCGCACTTTTCACCGGAATTGCTTCAAATTTAGTATTAAATAATGGATACTACATCGCATGACAGAAATTTGGCTATACAGCTGAATTTTTTTTCTGTAGCTCCCATATAACGATACCTCTCTATTAAGGTACTGTAGTGTTTTTAGTTCTGTTAGAATATTATCTTCACAGGCCAATATTTTTGTATAGGCCCCATATCACTGTACCTAACAATATTTGGTAGTTTGATGATTTGTGTCACATTCGACAGATTTGTTTCAAATTTGGTATTTGTTTTTTTTTTTTTTTTTTTTTTTTTTTTTGTAATGGGTACCACTTAAAGCCCGATCCCCACGAAAATGAGAATGAAGTTTTTTTCCTTTTGTTTTGGAGATGATCGCAAATATTTAGTGGTTGAAATGGAACAAGAACAGAAAAAATGTCTGATTTTCCAGCAGCTCTGCAGGTCGCAATTATAAACCAATAGACGCCGGGGCTAGAGCTTGGGCCTAACATTTTGTTTGGTCATCGGACCATATTTTGTGAGGCATTATTTCAAAAAAAATATGGACTAA
The DNA here is from genome assembly GCF_030504385.1 of Musca domestica. NCBI lineage: Eukaryota > Metazoa > Arthropoda > Insecta > Diptera > Muscidae > Musca > Musca domestica. The sequence continues at coordinate 572,874 of NW_026712283.1, read as the reverse complement.
AATGGGTTTGGACCCAAGGAGCTTTTTCGAACTGTGAACAGAATCAGATGTTTATTTCGCATTTTATGAGTGTTTTTTTTTTTTTTTCAAAATGTTGACCGCTTTGGGGCGGGGGAGTTAGTAGGAGGAGTTAACCGATATAACCCATCTTTACATCTTGTCTTGCGCTGAGAAAAATTTTGAGATTTTAAGAAGTATAAACAAGTAAAAAAGCAGCTAAGTTCGGCCGAGTTCAACTTTTAATAAGTTCCACTATTTTGATGAAACTTGAAAATTTTCCAAAAAATGTCATCGAATAATATCGCTTAAAGGAAAACCGTTGCAAGAGGTGGGCCCGTAAAAAATGTCTTTCATATCATCAAACTGGAAAGAGTTCCGGTGAATAATGCCGCTAAGATAATCAAAATACCAAATATAGGGAGGTGCCGTGGTATGTTGGCTAAATGTCATGGACAATTTTACGAGCTTCATATACGAAATTTGAAACTGAATACGCAATTTTTATACCCTACAACACTATGTGTTGGGGGTATTATAAGTTTGATTGGGCCAAAAATTATGTAACACCACGAAATATTGATTTCCCACATAGGAAAGTATATATGGATCTTCCTATCTCGCCGAGCTGAGTCGATCTAGCTATGTATGTCCGTCCGTCCGTCTGTCCGTCTGTCCGTCTGTCCATGTTAATTTGTAATCACTCTACAGGTCGCAATTATGGTCCGATCTTCACGAAATTTAAAATGGAGGTCGGGCTAGGGTCAGAATAGAACCCTATTTCTTTTGGTGATTATCGCATAATATTTAGGGGTTGAAATGGACCAAAAACTGAAAAAATTACTGATTTTGCACTTGCTCTACAGGTCGTAATTATAGACCAATCGACGCTGAATTTCGCATATAGCTAGAGTTTAGGGCGGGGAAAAAGCCTACCAATTTGGGTGGTCATCGGATAATATTTAGCGGGTAAAATAGACCATATCTTTTGTGTTGAAAAAAATCAAAATTTTTCATTAAACCGCGAATATTTTAAATCCCGGCGAAATCACAAAGCCATGACAAGGTTACTTCTGATCTTTACATTGATGTTAACATCCATCAAATCGGATATATAGCAAAATATATGCGATATATAAGTCTATCAAAGAAGATATGCTTGAAAGATATCTTATATGTCGAGAACGGCTGAACTGATTTCGACAGTTCTCATTAATTTAGAATGGCCTCTTGGCAGGAAAGAAAAAACATCTAAAAAATCGCATACAAATATCTCTCTAAAGATGAAAATATTGATTTTGTAAAATTTTCTCATATTTTTCAATTTTGTAATATTTTTGGCATATTTTCATTTTGAATTAAACATTTGGTAATATTTCTACAGCTAACATAACTAAGTAGTTAGGATATCAGGATATCATATACAGATCGCATTTATGGCCCGATGCTTACGAAATTTTGCATGGAGATAAGATGAGGGTCAAAATAAAAGCCTATTCTTTTTGGAGATGATCGGCATATATTTAGGGTTAGGGTTGAAATGGACAAAAAAATTGCAAAATTGCCAGCAGGTCGTAATTATCGCCCGATCCTCACGCACATTCGAATGGGGGTTACCGGACATTGCAAAAGCTAAGCAGTTTTGGATGACCATCCAAAAATAATCAATGTGTGAAGGAGTTTGCCAACTTTTGTAGACAAAATACGAATATGTCCATTCCAGTGACTTTTTGGAGAATTTACTTCTGATTATTTCGTTAACGCTGATTTCGTTGAAGAATATAGTCAAATGTCTGTATCTCATATAGATGCGTTTCAGTCAAAAACCAATAATAAATGTTAATCTTTTGCCACTTCTGAGAGATTATAGGTCTTTGGGAAATATTGGTTCCAGACCTAGGAAGACCATTTAAGTGCAACATCTACCAATAAATTGGAAATGAGCAAATTAGTTAAAGTTGCTATTATTCGAAAATTAGAGAACCAAACCTGATGATTTTCTTTTATTATTTGTCACAATATCGCCTATATAAACTGTATCGTTTATTACAGTGTTGTAGGGTATTCAACGGTCGGCCCCGCTCGACTGTAGCCTTTGCTTACTTGTTTTTATCATAGATTGATAAATTTAAGACAATTGCGGAAAAAATGTCGCTAAAATCATCCAAATAGCGAATATCGGGGGGTAGCGTTGTATGGGGGCTATTCGATATCGTGGACCTATATATACAATTCTATACGTAAAGTACTCACAAAGAAGTTCTTGTGTAGGATTTCAGACATTGAAAAATTTGGCTAAAAGCATCAAAATACCGAACAATTGGAGGTACCGCTATATACGGGATAACGATATCGTGCTTCGTATAGCCCATCTTCGAACTTGATCTGCCTGCTGACAAAAGACTTTGGTATTTTTAGATTGGTATCCGGAGATTTTGGTGGCCATTGGAATGTCCATGGTCTGAGGCTAAAATGTTTGCGTGCCCAAGGCTTTAATACACCCTTCAGAATATTTTCGCGATAATATTCGGCATTTATTCTGATGCCACGGTCGATTAATGCGAGCGGAGAGCGACCATCGGCTATTATGTCGGCCCACATCATCACCATGGCCGGCGCTTGAGTTATAGTCTGGTGGCCAACCGAAGGTGCACATTTTCAGCTGACCTCTTTGATCATTTTGTTTGTTTACAAACTGCTGGACAACGAATGTGTTCTCATCGGAGCGGAGAAACCCAAATTCGGCAGTTTACCTCTTTCGGCCAAGCAACTTTATAGCCCTTTTGAGTCTATTTTCTTTCTGTTGCGGTTTAAGTTCTTGCACTTTTTTGAATTTCAATGCTCATTTCCCAGCTCATTTTTCAACATTTGCCGAATGGAATATTGCGATATGTTCAGCTCACGAGCCATTTTTCGGCCAATGCGACGCGGGTTTTGATCAAGTCGCTTCTTTACTTTTCGAAGCATTTCTGCTGATGTTGCTGTTTTCTTTCGTCCACTTCCTGGACATCGGGTTACGCTACCAGCATCACGGTAACGAGCGATGGTACGAGACACAAAAGATTTTTTTACATTTAAATGCTGGAGTGCTCTAACGATAGCCAGATGTAGTTTTCCAGCCAAAAATAAAGAAATCACACTATCACGCTTGAATTACATCACGAATAATTTTTTTTCTGGAAAATTCTCAACAAAATGCTTTAGTACGATTGTATACAATATGAGTTGTTACTGAAATAATTTACACAGCTGTCGAATGAGTGGCTTAGAAATGACAGCAGTCTGAAGTTGTTTGCAGTTTTTTCGTCTCACCCTGTACTCGCTATGAGCATTACACGTGAAGCCGATTAAACGATGTCCGTAGGTCTCTTGAAATTAAGTTACAGCCTATATTATTGTACTTTGCATGGGATGTGTGAAATTTTAAGACAATCGGATTCTTACATCACATTTTACAAGACATATTAAAAATTTGTACCCTTTATTGGGGAGGCACTTGATGGAGTGGACCGATATTAGCCAGTTTTGCACCTGACCTAAAACTGACACAAATACTAGGATTTGCAAAGTTGGACCAAACCGGATTAAAGCTCTTCTTTCTCCGCAGAAAAAAAAATCGAAAATTTCGATCTTTTGTGGGTTAGGTACCAGAAGGTGTGGACATATATATTTCATTTTAACACCAGACCTTAGGTTAATATAAATATTGGGATTTGTCAAATTGAAAGACAATCGGACTCTTACATCACATTTTTATGAGAGTTGTAAATATTCAACATTTTGACCATTTATAAGGAAGGTACTTGATGGAATGGACCGATATTGTCTATTTTAGGATTTGCAAAGTTTGAGCAAAATCAGATTATCGTTTCTCTATTTGTGCAAAAAATATATATTTTTTGAAAATTTCCACCATTTGTGGGGGAGGTACCAGAAGGAGTGGACCGATATATTCCAAGTTAACACCAGATCTTGGGTTAACAAAAATACTAGGAAGTGTGAAGTTGGAAGACAATCGGACTCTTACATCACATTTTATGAGAGTTGTAATTATTTAAATTTTTGACCCCCTTTTGGGGGAGCTACCAGAAGGAGTAGATCGATATTGTGCATTTTCGTAACGTAATTGACGTAAATATTAAGATTTGCAAAGTTGGAGAAAAATCGGATTATCTTTTCTCTTTCTGTGCAAAAAATATATTTTTTGAAAAATTCGACGTTTTGTGGGGGAGGTACCAGAAGTTGGGGACCGATGTTGCCCATCTCCAAACTCGATCTAAGTTTGGCAAAAATATTATGATTGACAAAACTATATCAAGAGTTATCGTGTGCACCAGCTAGACTGACGGACGGACGGACGGACGGACATCGCTAGATAGACTACAAATGTCCTGAAACGGATTTGGTCCAAGGAGAACTAGGGTCTAAAACCGTTATTTCGATGAGGCACGATTTGGCCATATCAAATGATATATTCCCTCTGTAGCCATAAGGCTGAGGTTATGAAAAATATTTTACGACACAGAAAGAAAGAAAAAGGCTAATCCAATTTTGCTCCAACTTTGCAAATCTTACTATTTGTATTAGTGCTAGGTCAGGTGCGAAAAAGGACAATATCGGCTTTTCTTTGAAAATTATGAAATAAGTAAAAATTCAACGCAAAAGAATTATTTTAAAATTCTCTCAAGTATTTCTCTTTAATTTTTGCACAGCTCACTTTGGATTTGTCCCCAGTACTCTTAAATAAAACACAATGATCTCTTCTAGTCCAAATTGCAAATAAAATAACCGTATTTCTCTTTCACTCACTGAATTGCAGTTACTGAGAGCATGCTAAAATTCTCAATCCCCAATTCTCTTTGTTCGACCTTTCTTTCAAATTAACTCAAATAGAGCAATCGACTATTGCATCTCCCCCATCTTCATTGAAGTTGATGTTAGTTGTCGTGTTGCTTTGAATTCGATCGTATGTATTTTTGAAACCCTCTGTATAGTAATTAAAAATATATATTATAAACATTAAAAATATTAACTAAAAACAAATATTTCATTTATTAGTGATGTGTTATAGAGTGTGCGTGTGTGGGAAACAAACAAATATCTATTTATTTGCTTTGCTAAGAAGACATTTCTTTTTACAATTTTCATTTTGTTCATTGTGCAAGTGGTAATGAGTGAAGCATCAACCATGTTCATATTGTTGTTGTTGCTCGTGTTTCGATCGTCGGTTTGGCGCGAGTGTTTGTTTTTGTTCCTTGTGAAGAATATTTACGGTCGGTTTTAGGTTGTTATTTGAGAAGTGTTGCAACATTTCATCTTGTGCCAAAAGAGTGGAAGCAAATGCATAGAGAGAAAAAAAAATATGTGCACAAAAAAAGTTGAACAAATCGTAATTAAAGCAACTGTAAAAATGTAATCTAGGTCTTGTTTGCTACGGACAAGTGCTAAAGGTAAGCTTATACTTTTTTAACTGACTTAACATTTAAGGAAGGGCAAATGAATTTAAATATTTAAATTTGATATATAAGAGTTGTAGAATCTTTAAATAAGTATATTTTGGCTGTTTTTTTTTTTTTTTTTTTTTTTTTTTAAGGATAATTGTATATTTTTAAATGTATTCGGGGAATTTTTAATAAATCTTTGGAAGAACTATTCCTTTATATTGAGCTGATTTTTTATACCCTCAGCCATATGGCTACAGATGGAATATATCATTTGATGCGGTCAAAAGGTGCCTAGTCGAAATAACGGTTTTAGACCCAGGTCTCTTTGAGGTAAATCCGTTTCAAGACATTTGGAGTCGATCTAGCGATGTCTGTCCGTCCGTCCGTCTGTCTGGCTGGAGCGCACGATAACTATCGAAGGGATTATCCGATTCGGTCCAAACTTGGTACATAGTAATATTATTATGAAACCTAGATCGAGTTCGGAGATGGGCAATATCGGTCCATGCTTCTGGTGCCTCCCCCACCGAAAAATTAAAATTCTCAAAAAAAGGAAAATCCAATTTTGGTCCAACTGTGCTAATCCTAATATTTGCAGCTGTGCTAGGTCAGGTTCGAGATGGACAATATCGGTCTACTCTACCAAGTACCCCACAAAGGGTGAACATTTTGAATAGTTATAATTCTTATAAAATGTGAAGTAATAGTTTGATTGTCTTCAAATTTCACACATATCAATATTTTTATTAGCCCAAGGTCTGGTGTTAAGATGGAATATATCGGTTCACTACTTCTACACTGCCAATGTTTTTGTTAACCCGAGGTCTGGTGTTAAGATGGAATATATCGTTCCACTCCTTCTGTTACCTCCACCACAAAGGGTCAACATTTTGGATATTTATGAAGCTCATTAAACATTTATTTGGTTTGGAATATTTCAATATTTGGAATATTTCCATAAACACAAGATCTTTTATTAGTATAGTACAGATCGGACCATTGTTTCTGGTTCTTCCCCCACAAAGGGTCAAAGTTTTAAATAACCAATAAATATAATAAAACACGAATTAATCATCAGGTTCTTTTCACGTTACACACATTTTTACCAACCTAAGGTCTGGGGTGAAATTGAGATATACAGGTCCACTTTTTCTGGTTATAATTTTGAGTATCCATGAATCTCCGAAAACGCGAAATTAACATTTGATTTCATTCAGACTTTGTGCATCTCAATATTTCTATCAACACAAGATCTGTTCTAAAGATGGTAGGAATCGGAATATTTCTTCTGGTACCTCCCCCACATAAGGTTCAAGGTTTTTCAAAAACTAAACGTTGGAAGGAAGCAGAATATGAATCCAAATCTCTTCAAATTTCATAAATCCAAATATTTTTGTTAACGCAAGATCTGTTGTGAAGATGACATATATCTATGAAACCCTTCTGGTACCACCAGGGGCCACAAAGGGTCACAAAGGGTCACAATTTACAAAAACTTATATCCATCATAACATGCGTAACAACCAAGCAGAACCTGAATCAAACAGAACACTCAGCCAGAAACCTGAGAGGAATATGAAATTAATTAAAATTCCAAATTGCCGAATATCACTGGGTATCATTATATGGCGGCTATAGGAAACATGGATGTAGATATTCAATGTTCTGCCACTGGATCGAAACACCATTAAGAACTACAAATACCAATTTTTAGACGTGGATAATGTGACAAAAATCACCAAAATGCCAAATTTCGAGAGCGTATACATACAATGTTCCGCCATCGGAACTAGAACCTACTATGACCTACATATACCAGGGTTTAGACAAATCTGTGGAAAAATGTGGCGGCTATACGAAAACGTGGACCTATATATACAATGTTCCGCCATCGGAGCTAAAAGCCATTATGCACTACAAATACGAATTTTAAGACCAATCCGTTAAAAAATTGGCAAAAATAATCAAAACACCGAATATTGGGAGGTACCGTTACATGGGGGCTATACGAAAACGTGGTCTTATACATGCAATGTTTCGCCTGTGAAACTAAACCCCATTATGACCTACATATACCAAAAATACCGAATATCGGGAGGTACCGTTATATAGAGGCTATACCAAAACGTGGACCGATATATCTCATTTTCAATGCCAACCAAACTAGACACAATACATACTGTTCTGTCAAATTTTGAAGCTCTACATCAAAAAATGTGGGCTGTATCGCGATTTCAATAGACAGACGGACAGACATACGGACATTCTTAAATCGACTTACAATATTATGGTTATACATCTGTCGGCAAAACCGACTGATGCTTTTTAACTTGTTTTTTTAAAGAGCTCAAAATGTTGCATGCTTTTCAGTGCGGAATATTTATTTTTTAATTGATCTGCATTTATAAATTCGATTTTAATATTTTCTTCAAGAATATTCAACTTGTCTTCTGTATTATTCTATGGTTAAAAATTAACTTTTACCTCTGCTTGTATTATATCCTTTAAAGGCAGCAGCATTTTTGAGTTCTATTTACAATCATTGCCATTTTGGCGCCGTTTTAAAATTAAATTGTAAACAGAAATTTGAAAAAAAAAACAGCAATCCAACGGAATAGCTAAAATAATTGCATATTTGTTTTTGTAGCTGGGTGTGTATGTGTGTGTGTTTGTTTCATTTGTTTTCATTTAAGAGTCGTGTTAAAATAAAAGTCACACAAATATCGATCTAACATTTGTACATTTTATTACACATTATTGTTGCTGTTTCTCCTGCTGCCGTTCTTGTTGTTTAATGCCAGCGTTTTGTAAAGTTTTTCTCATGCATTTTTCCTCTTTTTTTGTAAATATTAAATGTTATTTGCTGCCAATGTTGTTGGGTGGAATAGCAATTGTCGTGTATATCGATTGAATATTTTGTTCGTTCGCTTCTCCTTTTTTTTCGCAATTCATTTGTATGTTGAACGGCGTGTTTTGTGATTGCTGTTGTTGTTGGCCTTTTGCTGTTGTTTTTGTTGTTTTATTCCATCCAATGAATTTTCATTGAATGTTGAATGAAAAACGATTTGCTATTATTTATCATCATAACACGATATGCAGATGTGACGGCTTCGCCTCGCCGTAAACAACGTACAAAATGTCACCATATGTGACATAAATTTGACACGAAAAACAAATAAATTACAATTTTTACCTTTTCTCGGCTACCTTAGCGTTTGCGTTTCATTAGTTTCTATGCCATGTTGTAGTTTGCCGTTGTTTGGATTTTAGTGGGCAAGGACATTGACTTTTTAAACAAGTCTTTTTGAGGGAAGGGGAAACTTTAATGGGGATTGGAGTTTTGTGGGAGTAGATTAAAATAATACAAATATTTAATACAATATTGTGATTAAGAAACTACAAATAGGTTCCAAAATATATAATAAAACAACCTATATTGTATAATTATTTGACTGTTGTAGCGGTTAGTCTAGGCTACTTATGCTCATCAGTTGCAATAAAGTAATAGTGGGATCAATAAAAGCTATTAAAACTGATGCATTTTTTTAGGTCGGATAATACCACTCAGACCTGCATAGGAATGAATACCTGGGCCTGACAATTGTGTGAATCAAAGCTTACGTTCAATAATAGGCTATTTCTTTTTACGGACTTGCTTCAGATTAATGTTTGTGTTGGTATCCATAGTGTATTTTAAATGATCCACAAGAATATTTATATAAAATTCTGGGACTTCTTAATATATATCAACAGTCACGGGCGTTAAAAGCCGGTAGACCCACAGACATTTAGATAAAAACTTAAATCTTGTGAATTTTTTAGCTATTTTATTTTTGGCAACACTGGATTAAAATGCTCACGTACATTTTGTGTTTTGTTTCACTGTCAAACATATCCACTTTGGTCTATAATTTAACCACGAATCGTTTTACAAACGAAAAAGCTTACAGTTCAGTAAACATTGTATTTCACGTTCGGGACCGGTTAGATCGGACGATTTAACCCCTTCAGACTTTTTTTGTTGGGCTATATTAGATCTTATGTCTATACAGATAAGCCTGCTTTAATTGACACGCATTGGAAGACAACATTGAATCATTTATTCATAAGATTCCGGCAGTATTCCAAATTGGACTAAGTGAATGGGCCGCTGTCAAAATGTACATGAAATAATGTTAATACTTCGAATCATAAGTAAAGATTTCATGCATTTTTCTGTTTTTGAAACATTGAAAAATATATTCTATGGGAGAAATGCGAAATTTCCGGCCAATAGGGTTCTTGGGAGAATTTTAAGTTTTATACCTTAATTCCTATGATATAAGATTAAAAAAATATGTCTTATTCAAAGAGCAATCGAACACCTACATCACATATTATACGTGTTGTAATTGTTCAAAATTTTGTACTTTTGTGGGGGAGGTACTTGTTGGAGTGAACTGATATTGTTCACCTGGCCTAGCTCTGATGCAAGTATTAAGATTTGCAAAGTTGGAGCAAAAGCGAATTATAATTTCCCTTTCTCTGCAGGTAATTTTCTATGAAAATTTTGCCATTTTGTGGAGGATGGGATCGCTATTGCCAATTTCTGAACTCGATCTAAGTTTGACAATAATATTACGATGTACCAAGTTTGGTTCATATCGGATTCTCCTTTCGAGAGTTATCATGAGCACCAGCCAGACGGGCGGACATCGCTAGATTGACTCCAAATGTCCTGAAACGAATTTGGGTCAAAGAGACCTAGGGTCTAAAACCGTTATTTCTATGATGGCTGTATCAAGCCATGTGGCTGAGAGTATAAAAAAAAAGAAAAAACAAAATATATGTATGGCTAACAAATATTGAGAAAAACTCCCTTATTTTTGTATAGCTAGGAATTGTTTGAGAATTATTAAGAATTACACATTAAACAAATTAAATAATTATATAGAAGTGTTTGAGAAATATAGTTGAAAAATTCACAATTCTTTTTTCGGAATGTTATTTAAAAGCAATCAGACTTTTTGGCCAAGTAATGCTCCAAAAACATAGACAAATTATTTGACCACATCGGAGTCTTATACTATTTAGGCACATGAAGAGAAAGAAAGGAACCATATGAGTTGAAAAACTATTATATTGGATGGTGTCGTTGAATTCCATTATTTAGTTGTCATGCAATTTCTGTAGGTATATTAATATGAGCAAAATTTATTGAAGATTTTTTCATGTTTGATGCGGTTTACAACTATTGACAGCTTTGCCTCTTGATGGGAATAAGATTGGACTGACATTTTCATATTTACATTTGATCTGATAAAAATATTTGAATGAGCAAAATCTGGAGGAAGCAAGGACCTAATTTCGCAAAAAATTGACAAATCTGTTAATTTAAAATTATAACCCTTGTGAAGGAGGTTCCATTTTCACATATGACCTGAGTATAATACGTGTATGTTGTAAAGAGGCATGCTTCTTCTTAGTCGTCGATTCGTTACGCATTATATGAAATTATCCATTTGTAATGATGGAACAACTAAATATAGCCTCCACCATAGTATCACCTTGAAATATAAATTTTAGATCCCACAAAGTATATATATTCTTGATCAGCATAAAATTGTATGCCAATTAAGTGATGTCAGTCCGTCTATCCGTCTGTGGAAATCACTCTAGCTTCCGAAAAAAATGAAGATGGTTGATAAAATTTTACTTAAATGTATATTATGTCTGCAGAGCTTTTGGTACTGGAAATGGGTCATGTAGGTCTAAGTTTTGGTATAGCCATCATATAATGGTTCCTCCCGATATTCGGTAGTCTGATGATTTAAGCGACATTATTCACCGGAATTGATTCAAATTCGGTATTTGAAGTTCGTAATATGTTCTACAACCTATGATATTAAAGTGTCTGTGCAGGTTCGTGTTTACGTCTAGTACGTCCCTATATTCGGTATTTTGATGATTTTAGCGACATTATTCATCGATGATTTTTTCAAGTTTCGCATTTAAATATTGTAATGTCTTATGACAAAAGTTCGGTATTTCTAAGATTTTAACAGCATTTGTAAAGGTTGTTTTTGAAAATTGCCAAATTTGTTGCAAATGCTGGAGGTATTCAAAGTTCGGCCCGGCCGAACATACAGCTTTTTACTTGTTTAACAATAGGTACTATATTTGTAGAATTATTGGTATGCGCAAAGTATGAAAGGAATTGATTTTTAAAATTATTCAAAATGTGGATTGACATTATCTATTTTCGCACCTGACTATGATAGAAATAAAACGAGGTCCCATGTTATAAATGTGTTGGGTACTACTTTGTTGGGAGAGATACCAGAAGGAGTTCATCTTCGAATTTGCCAATCATGGACCATATTGGACAGATGGGCTGAGGGATATGCCTAGTTCGGCTCAAAGTATACAGAAAGGGATTTCATCTAATTATAAATATGTTAGAATATTGCGATAAACGTGTACCCTCTGTAGTTAAAGGGCGAAGGTCATAAATAGGCTGGTGCCATGTAAATATAATATTTTAATCTGACCATGTACAAGTCATCAGTACTCGAAAAATTAAAGACACACAAATTATATGAGCTATGATAATCTCGTGATCGAACTTAAATTCTATTCTCCTGAAGGCGTTTTACGCAGCCAATTTAATGGTATCATCGCATAAGCAGATTAAATATCATTATACATAAATCTTCATTTAATATTTGCTAAGAAATCCAAAGAACATTTCTAACTGCTACTTACTATTGATTATTCTAATTGTATCCCCATTACAATCTGGCATAAAACAATAGTAAACTCCAATCCTCAGCTCACTCCTAGTTATGTTTTCGCACAAATGTTATTCGTTGTCATAAATTCATTTCATAAACGAAATAGCAGATCAATGTTTTGATATAGCCGGGTAAAAATATTTTCAAGAAAATATTTCAAATTGAATGTGTGACATAAATCTCTGGGTTTATTTCTTCTGGAGAAGGAGCAAGAAATATTTATTGCACACACTCACACATCCCTATACAGACATATCGACATACTTGTAAATGCATTCATGGAAAACATTCGCAGACGAACTGGGAAACACAATGAACACGTTGGGGAATTCATTCCGTAGTTGGAATTACCTTAAAGTTTGATATCAAGGAATGTGGCAGTGCAGCACAAACACACACGCACAAACACACATACTCCAACACATAAACAACAATTCACAATGCGAGCACACAACTGTGCCATCGAAAGGAAATTCCAAACAACTGTTGCATAAGTTATGTGGAAATAACGTTTCCTCCTCCGGTGTTCCATCGACACAGTGAAAACGTTTTTCGTTTCGTTTTCATTTCAATTCATTTTTCTCTCCGTCTCTCCTTGGAGTCTATGAAAATGCGTTAATGCCACAATAAATATCACACAAATAGAAAAATGCTTCAAATATATGAAGGCATAGCAAAGAAAAATATAAAAATTATGACCCAATGGAGAAAAGCTCAAGACACACCGTTACCGACAAAGGCTGACGAGGGGGCCCAAAGACGAATTGAAATGTTTTGTGTTTTGTTGTGAACAAAATATTTACAAAAGAACAACACACAGCAATAATTCATCAAAAGGTCTATTTCTGCCAGCAGTTGTTGGAGGGAATTTCGGACGAGGTTGCTTAGCGAAGGAAGGGAAATTTAGATTTTTTAAGAGAAATTTAAAAAAAAAAAACAATATGGAAACTCACAGATATTCTTCGAAAATATTTTCAGATATTCCCTGAGAAAATATACATATTTTCCATAAGCAAATCTACAAATCCACGATTATTTGAAAAAAAAATATTTATAAAAATCTAGATGAAGTTCTTTAAAAATATAAATTCCAGAAAAAAAAATTAAATCTACGTTTTTTGTTCAGATGGCCCTTGAAAAAATCTTTTTAAAAAAACACGTTTTTTTGGTCAGATGACCCTTGAAAAAAAACTGTTTAAAAAATCAGCATTTGTTGCTGAGAAGATGCCTAGAAAAATATTCTTAAAAAATCCACGCTTATTGTTCAGGCGATCCTTGGAAAACTAATTTTGAAAAATCCACGCGTATTGGTCTTTGGAAAATTCTTCTCAAAAATCCATGCTTATTGCTCAGGAGGTCCTTGTAAAAATATTTCTAAAATATTTCTAAAATCCCCGATTGTTGTCCAGGAGGACTTGGAAAAATATTCTTTAAAATCCCGCTAATTATTGTCGATTATTGTCCAGGAGGACTTCGAAAAATATTTTTTAAAATCCAAGCTTATTGTTCAGGAGATTCTGGGAAAAATATTCTTAAAAATCCACGTTTATTGCTCCAGATGTCCATGGAAAAATATTCTTAAAAAAATCATGCTTATTGCCCAGGAGGTCCTTGGAAAAATATTCTTAAAAAATCTATGCAAACAGCTGAAAGGTCCTTGGAAAAATATTCTTGGAAAAATATTAAAAAAATACAAGCTTATTTCTCCGGACGGCATTGGAAAATATTCATAAAAAATCTATGCAAACAGCTGAAAGGTCCTTGGAAAAATATTAAAAAAATACACGCTTATTTCTCCGGACGTCATTGGAAAATATTCATAAAAAACCCACGCTTTTTGTCCAGGAGGTTCTTGGAAAAATATTGCTAAAAAATCCATGATTATTGTTTAGGAGGTCCTTGTTAAAATATTCTTAAAAATGCACACTTTTTAGCCAAGAGGTCCTTGTAAAAATATTCTTAAAAATCCACGCTTTTTAGCCAAGAGGTCCTTGTAAAAATATTCCTAAAAAATCCACGCTTATTGTCCAGAAGGTTCTTGGAAAAATATTCCTAAAAAATCCATGCTTATTTTAAAGGAGGTCCTTGGAAAAATATTCTTAAAAAATCCAATCTTATTGTCCAGGGAGTCTATGGAAAATTATCCCTAAAAATCCACACTTATTGAAGATACCCTAAAAAGTCCACGCTTATTATCTAGGAGTTCCTTGGAAAAAATTTCCTATGAAAAATTTCTTTGGAAAATTTTTCCTAAAAACCACGCTTATTATCCAGGAGGTCATTGGAAAAATATTCTTAAAAAATCCACGCTTATTCTTAAAAAAAAACTCGCTTATTACTTAGAAGTTCCTTGAAAAAATATGCTTGAAAATCTATGCCAATTGTCAAGTAGACCCTTAAAAAATATTCTCAAAAAATCCAAGCTTATAGTCAATGAGGTCCTCGGAAAAATATTCCTAAAAATCCACGCTTATTATCTTTGGAGGTCCTTGGGAAATTATTCAAAAAAAAAAAAAAAAAAAAAAAAAACACGGTTATTGCTCCGGAGGTACGTGGAAATAATATTCTTAAAAAATCCAAGCTTATTGTCCATGAGGTCCTTGGAAAAATATTCCTAAAAATCCACGCTTATTATCTTTGGAGGTCCTTGAGAAATTATCAAAAAATGCACGGTTATTGCTCCGGAGGTACGTGGAAATAATATTCTAAAAAAATCCACGCTTATTATTCAGGAGGTCATTGGAAAGATATTCTCAAAACAATCCATTTGGAGGTCCTTGGGAAATTATTTTTAAAAAATCCACGGTTATTGCTCCGGATGTCCTTGGAAATAATATTCTTAAAAAAATTCACTGTTATTCTTCAGGAGGTCCCAGGAAAAATGTTCTTAAAAATTAAGGCTCATTGCTCAGCAGGTCCGTGAGAAAATATTCTTAAAAACACCGGCGCTTATTGCTCAGGAGGTACTTTTGAAATATTCTTAGCAAAGCCACACTTATTTCTCAGGAGGTCTCTGCAAAAATATTTTTTTTTAATTTTCTCATTAATTGTCACGGCAAGGTTCTGAAAAAATCCATTCCTATTACCCTGAGGTTCCTTGAAAAAATATTCAGGTCAAAATCGAAAATAATGAAGATCCATGAAAAGTATGTTTAAGACCCTTGCTCATGGCCAAAATTTCCTTAAAAAACGTGCCTAGAAATATACGTTTATGTCTCTTAAAGTCCTTGAAAACATTTTCGTATCTGATTCTACCATGCCCACACATACTCCACCCCACCTAAAATAGCTTAGTCATTCAAGTGACAGTGTTAATAAGAACTCTATGCAAACAATATATTTGGACAACAAACATAAACAACAGCAACAATACCAACAACAACAAAATAACGACAATTTCAAAACAACAATGTGCGTAAAGCAAGTTGCAGCAACAACAACGACAACAAACCCCAAGACAACAGATCGACACCAAACATATGTCCGTACGTAAGAAACCAAGTCTGTTGAAGACATCAAAGGCCTCTCATCATTTACGGCCAACGAATAAATGGACGACTCTACCTGATTCATCTGAAATTGAAATGAAAAGAAAAAAAGTATTTCACTACCACCTCAGGGGACAAATCTGTATTCTGTATGTGCAACACACAACCTTTGCCGAAAACATATTCCAAATCCCTAAATGTCTCAAAAGAGAGAAAAAGTATTTATGAAGAAAAAATACAAATCATAATACACTGACATTTACAGTATGCTGATGCTGATTTACGCATATGTTTATTAAGGAAGTTATAAATAATGATTTTTTAAGAATGAAAAAAAAACAACAAAATAAAATACAACTGTTTGCTACGCATGTAGTCCTTTGTACTCGTACGTACATGATGATATGTGTATGCATCTGTGTGTGTGTTAATACATTTAATAATGAAGATAAAATATTGAATATGACAATGTGATGAGGCAATGTGGAACACATATCTTGTGCGTGTGTGTGTGTGTGCGAATTCCTTGGCGTATTCTAAATCATTGTCTGTGGAAATGATTTAAGGTGTACCGATTACTAGGCGGTAGATAAAACATGAAAGGAAATGAAAGCATTTCAATTATTTTCATATTTTAGATTTAAAGCTGAGCTGTAAATCTTAATGGTAAAAAAGAGAAGTAGAGAGCGAGAGAGTTAGCGTGTGAGAAAGAGAAAGGGAAAGTGTAGCTTTACTGAGAAAAGGTATAGATAGTAATTTGATATGATAGCCTATATACCCATCATCATCTGGCTCATACCATGTTCAAATAATCTGGCCAAGACCACGAGGACCATAAAACGGGTACATCAAATCGATGACTTATAAAATATACAAAAATTTATTGCAAGCAATTCGGATGGAAAAGCCTACTAGAACATTTAAATCATTATACCCTACAACACTATATATTGGGGGTATTATAAATTTGATTGGGTAACACCTCGAAATATTGGTTTCCCGCATAAAAAGTATGTATGGAACTTCCTATCTCGCCGAGCTGAGTCAATCTATCTATGCATGTCCATCCGTCCGTCCGTCCGCCCGTCTGTCCATATTAATTTCCAATCACGCTACAGGTCGCAATTATGGTCCGATCCTCACGATATTTAGAATGGAAGCGAGGCTGGGGCCAGATTAGAAATATGTTGCTTTTGGAGATGATCGCATAATATTTAGGCGTTAAAATGGACCAAACACTGAAAAAAATTGCAGTTGTTCTACATGTCGCAATTATAGACCAATCGATGCGGAAGTTAACATAAGGTTAGAGCTCAGGGCGGGGCGGAAGCCTTCCAATTTGGATGGTCATCGGATAATATTTAGTGGGTGAAATAGACCATAACATTTGTGTTAAATAAAAGTTAAATTTTCCGCGAATAGTTTTAATCCCGGCGAAATCACAAATAGATACCGATAGTAAATAGACGTAGATACCGATAGTAAATATGTCGGTTATATATAGCGAAAAATATACAATGTGTATATATGTTAGCTAGAATGCCTAAATCTCAAGAATAACTACACCGATTTTTACAAATTGTGTCAATGCAGAATACCCTCTAGGAAAAAGTCGCATAAAAAGATCCCAATAATGATGTTAATATACAGGGTGAGATAATTAAAACTGCAACAAAGTCAAACGCAATAATTTTAATTTTTTTAAGTTTTTTGAATGAAAGCAACAAATATCGGAAATAGCATCAAATTTTAGAATAAATTTGGATTTGTTCGAATTGGTCACCTTTGGCATGAATTATGGCCTTCAAACGGACAATGAAACCGTCACATGCTGCCCGAATGTTGCTCTTCGGTATTTTGGTCCATTCTCGGCGAGGCGCTTGCTTGAGGTGAGCGATACTTTGGTATTTTTTAGTGCCAACCTTGCTTTCCTAAATACTCCAGACACAACAATCCAACGGATTGGTATCCGGTAATTTTATTGGCCATTTTGCGGTGGAAATAAAGCGAGGAACCTCATTTTGTAACCATTCTTGGGTGGCGCGTGCTGAGTGCGATGGTGCTGAGTCCTGTTGGAATGTCCAAGGTCTGCCGCCAAAATGTATGCGAGCCCAGAATACCCTCCAGAATATTTTCGCGATAATATTCGGCATTTATTCTGATGCCACGATCGATTAATACGAGCGGAGAGCGACCATCGGCTGTTATGGCGGCCCACACCATCACCATGGCTGGCGCTTAAGTTCTGGTGGCGAAGCGAAGGTGCATATTTTCAGATGACCTCTTTATCAAGTATACACGATCATTTTGTTTGATTAGAAACTGCTTGACAACGACTGTTTCTCATCGGAGAAAACCAAATTCGGCAGTTCACCACTTTCGGCCAAGCTAAGCAACACTTTAGCTCTTTTGAGTCTATTTTCTTTTCGTTGCGGTGTAAGTTCTTGACCTTTTTAGAATTTCAATGGCTTTACTTCGAGCGTATTTTTTAGTATTTGCCAAATGGAATATTGCGATATGTTCAGCTTACGAGCTATTTTTCGGTCACTGAGACGCGGGTTTCTATCAAGTCGCTTCTTTACTCTTCGAACCATTTCTGCTGATGTTGCTGTTTTCATCTGTCCGCTTCCTTGACGTCGTGCTACGCTACCAGTACAACGGTCTGAGACACAAAAGATTTATTCATATTTAAATTCACAATCACCCGTGAATTCCATCACGAATAAGTTTTTTTGGAGAAATCTCATCAAAATACTTTTGTACGCTTGTAAACAATATGCTGAAATGTCACTGGAATAATCTAACAGCTCTCGGACGAGTGGCTTAGAAATGACAGCAGTCCGAAATTGGTTGCAGTTTTTTCATTTTACCCTGCAGATAAGTCTAAATTTAAATATACAGAGGTGCCTCTTGCAATTGGAGATAATGGCAAATTATTTAGTGGCTCAAATGAACCAAAAACAGAACAATTTTCATGATCACTCAATTGAAACCAATCGACTCGGAATTTTGCCTGAGAAGAGAGTTAAGGACAGGGAAGAAGTCTAGCAATTGAGTTGACCATTGGATTATATTTAGCTGTAAAATGGATTACAACAACTAACAACACAACGGAGTGCGTAAATATTGGGCAAATGCTCCCGGCCAAAAAGCTAAGATTAATATCTGGGCAATGCTCTATGACATAAATTCGAAAACGAAATCTTCCGAATTGGATTTGGCCATTGGGGGACTTCTAATATATTGTAGTGTTGATGGGTATCACATGGTCGACCCCGCACGACTTAAGCCTTTACTTACTTGTTTTTAATTCTTATTACCCTGTCAGGTTTCAGCTTTTGGTTAGGAAAATAAAAAGGTTTATAGATGCAGTTTGAAAATGGGAAATATTGTCCCACTTTTTCTGGTAAGTCTTCTACTAAGGGACACAATTTTTTATACTCATGAATCGCATCTATCGAAATTATATGACCCAGTAAGTTCTTTCTTTCGATGATTTCTAATTTTCATATTCGTTAATTCCAGTTGTATAATTTTTTTTAAAGGCCACTTTGTGTGTATTGAGTCAGCCAGAATATGCCATTCTTTGTCTACCTATAAACGCACTTTAGTTATAAAAAATTAGTTTTCTTTTTAAATCCCTCTCACTTGTTTTTAAATGCAATTTATTACCAAGGACATAGTTTTTTCTACTAATCTCAATTCTTAGATTATATATTTACACTATAACAAAAAACATTTAGTTGCCATATTATGTTGGCATTAACTTTTAAATTATTTTTGCCGCATGATGATGGCGATGACGATGGTGATGTGACTTCTGGTATCTGTAAGAACAAAAACACCAAAACTCACAAAGCATAAAAAGGGTATATGGCTGTGTGTGTGGAGTGAGTGTCTGTGTCTTTGTAAGAGACCGTATGTACATAAATATAAAAAGCATATCAAGGCTTTTCACATGATTAATGAAAGTAATGTTCATAATAATGTTAAGCCTTTCTTTGCTCTCTGTAAATTTTTGAACAATATAAATTATCAACCACGACAATCGTACACAGACAGGAGAAAAAAAAAAACAAACAATGTATAGTTGTTGTTAGGGTGGAGTTGAAATTGTTGCTATTTTTTGAAATTTCAAAATGTAAATTAAAAAAAAA
Source organism: Musca domestica (assembly GCF_030504385.1). Classification (NCBI taxonomy): domain Eukaryota; kingdom Metazoa; phylum Arthropoda; class Insecta; order Diptera; family Muscidae; genus Musca; species Musca domestica. The sequence goes on along the minus strand of NW_026712283.1, from coordinate 553,015 downwards.
AACGAAGCAATCGGTTTTGCCGTCAGCCAATATAATATTTGTTAATATATTTTGACTTCTGTTATGATTATCCAAATTATTGGCCCTGTATGCAATAGGTTCCCAAGAAATAGGCAAATATTTTCAATTTCGTATCGGACCTTAATAAATATGATTTAAATATTGCGACAAGCCAGGTTTGGACTATATTGCATACTTCCTTTACTTTATATGAGGTATGTGATAATTTTTAGAAATTTTTAAAATGTGCGTGAGATTCCGACATATTCGATCGAAGCTTTCTTTTTTCAAAATTCATCTAATACAGATACAAATAGTGATATGGACAAAATTGTACCAAAATCGAACATTTATATCGAAATCATAAATTCCATTTTCATCTCAGGTTGCTTGTTGAGAGAAATATTTAGATAAAGCTGACTTGTGTCGCAAATTATGAGAGACAGTATTATTGAAAATTGCATCATATTTTATAAAAGTTATAACTATTCAATAATGTGACCCTTTGTAAGGGAAGTACGTGATGGAGTTGATCGATGTTGTCCACCACCACCAAACAATTATGCCAATATTATGATTTGCAAAATGGGAGCAAAATCGGATTATACTTTCCCTTTCTGTGTAGTAAAATATTTTTTTGATAATTTCGGTATTTTGCGGAGGAGGTGACAAAAGAAGTGGCGATATTGCACATTTTCGAACTAGATCTAAGTTTAATAATAATATTATGATGTACCATATTTGGACCAAATCGGATACTCCCTTCGAGTGTTGTCGTGCACATAAGACAGCAGACAAACAGACGGACGGATATCGCTAGATCGAATTTCATTTAATATTGTTGTTATATACAGGGTGAGATGAAAAAACTCAACCAACTTCAGACTGCTGCCATTTCTAAGCCACTCGTCCGACAGCTTTTAAAATAATTCCAGTGATAGCTCAATATATTGTTTACCAGCGTGCAAAAGCATTTTGGTCAGCATTTTCCAGAAAAAAAATTATTCGTGATGGAATTGAAGCGTGATAGTGCGATTTCTTTAAATTTGGCTGGAAAACCTCAAGTGGCTATCGTTAGAGCACTCCAGCATTTAAATGTGAATAAATCTTTTATGTCTCTTACCATCGCTCGTTGCCGTGATAACATCAGCAGAAGTGGTTCGAAATGTAAAGAAGCGACTTGATCGAAACCCTCGTCGCAGTGACCGAAAAATGGCTCGTGAGCTGAACATATCGCAAATATTCCATTCGGCAAATATTGAAAAATGAGTCCATTGAAATTCCAAAAAATGCAAGAACTTACACCGCAAGAGAATGAAAATAGACTCAAAAGAGGTAAAGAGTTGCTTCGCTTAGCCGAAAGTGGTGAACTGCCGAATTTTGTTTTTCTCCGATGAGAAAACAATTGTTGCCCAGCAGTTTGAGAAGGATAAAAATGATCGTGTTTACTTACCAAAGAGGTCAGCTGAAAATTTGCACCTACGGTTGGCCACCAGAACTCAAGCGCCGGCCACGGTGATGGTGTAAGCCGCCACAACGGTCGATAGTCGCTCTGCGCTCGTATTAATCGATCGTGGCATCAGAATAAATGCCGAATATTATCACGAAAATATTCTGAAGGGTGTATTAAAGCCTTGGGCACGCAAACATTATGGCCGCAGACTTTGTACATTCCAACAGAATTCAGCACCATTGCACTCAGCACGCACCACCCAAGAATGAGTACACAAGGAGGTTCCTCGCACAATGGCCACCAAAATCTCCGGATACCAATCCGTTGGACTATTGTGTCTAGAGTATTTTGGAAAGCAAGTTTGGCACTAAAAAATACAAAGAGAAAAACACCTCAAGAAAGAGCTTCGCCGGGAATGGGCCAAAATACCGCGGAGCATCATTCGGGCAGCGTATGATGGTTTCATTGGCCGTTGAAAGGCCATAATTCGTGCCTAAGGTGACCAATTCGAATAAATCTAAACTTATTCTAAAATTTGATGCTAATTCCGAAAATTTTATATTCATTCAATAAAGTTTAAAAAAATGTAAAAATTATGGCTTTTGACTTTCTTGCAGTTTTTTCTCACCCTGTATAAAGGTATAGAGGAAAACCCCTAAAATTTAATAGGAGATTCAAATCTGAGGTATAGATTTGATATAAGAAGGTGGTGTGGGGAAAATGTGGAATTATACTTAAAATCTCAAATTTGGTATTAGTGTTGGGAGGTACTTTTCAAAATTCGCACTACAAAAAAAAAAAAAAAAAAAAAAAAAAAAAAAATCGGAAAATACAAAATATTACGAAATTTGGTATTTGGGAAGGGGTAGATCTGTAAGTCTTAAATTAATGTGAATTGAACGTAGTCATCCTATTTATAACTTTACAAACTTGATAAATAATGGTCACTTATTTAATACTCATTCAGCATATGAAGTAGCGGGCACTTGCTAGTTACATATAAACCAAACTAATTATTAAGCAATTCTTCATTTTCTTTTTCATTTTTAGGTCCGATATATTCAAAACACATGTGTTGTAATTTCCCGTCTATAAAATTAACAGGCGAAGGACAGTCTACGGATTCTTTACTACTGCTATTAATGGCTTCTGAATGTTACATTGCTTCCTCTACGGACGACTGTGAAGTATTTTTATGGTAAGATTCAAGATAGAATTATTATTATTTTTTTGAATTTTTTTGAAAAAGAATACTTTGTTTTCTAAGACCCAACAATACATGTCAGTATTGTTGAGGTTTAATATGGCTTTTTGGATACCTTAATTGAGCCAATGGAATATACTTGGTCATAGTTGCAGGCCCATTTATCTTCATATTGAAAAGTGTCTAACACCATTCCCTGGAGTTTTGTGGACTCTATTTTCAATGGCACTCCCAAAATAGTTATATACCTGGGCTCTGAATAACATATCAAAAATCAATATTGTTTTCATACTAAATTGCCACCCTAATATTCAAGCTTAGTGACTATAAGTTAAGCTTCATTGTTCGTTATACTCACTACCGTTTTTTTATACCCTACAACACTATGTGTTGGGGGTATTATAAGTTTGATTGGGCCAAAAATTATGTAACACCACGAAATATTGATTTCCCACATAGGAAAGTATATATGGATCTTCCTAGCTCGCCGAGCTGAGTCGATCTAGCTATGTATGTCCGTCCGTCCGTCTGTCCGTCTGTCCGTCTGTCCGTCTGTCCATGTTAATTTGTAATCACTCTACAGGTCGCAATTATGGTCCGATCTTCACGAAATTTAAAATGGAGGTGGGGCTAGGGTCAGAATAGAACCCTATTTCTTTTGGTGATGATCGCATAATATTTAGGGGTTGAAATGGACCAAAAACTGAAAAAAATCCTGATTTTGCACTTGCTCTACAGGTCGCAATTATAGACCAATCGACGCGGAATTTCGCATGTAGCTAAAGTTTAGGGCTGGCAAGAAGCCTACCCATTTGGGTGGTCATCGGATAATATTTAGCGGGTAAAATAGACCATATCTTTTTTGTTGAAAAAATTCAAAATTTTTCAATAAACCGCGAATATTTTAATTCCCGGCGAAATCACAAAGCCATGACAAGGTTACTTCTGATCTTTACATTGATGTTAACATCCAACAAAACGGCTATATAGCAAAATATGTGCGATATATATGTTTATCAAAGAAGATATGCTTGAAAAATCTCTTATATGTTGAGAACGGCTGAACTGATTTCGACAGTTCTCATTAATTCAGAATGGCCTCTTGGCAGGAAACATAAAACGTCTAAAAAAACCGCATAAAAATATCTCTCTAAAGATGAAAATATTGATTTTGTAAAATTTTCTCATATTTTTTCAATTTTGTCATATTTTTGGCATATTTTCATTTTGAATTAAACATTTGGTAATATTTCTACAGCTAACAAAACTAAGTAGTTAGGATATCAGGATATCATATACAGATCGCATTTATGGCCCGATCCTTACGAAATTTTGCATGGAGATAAGATGAGGGTCAAAATAAAAGCCTATTCTTTTTGGAGATGATCGCCATATATTTAGGGGTTGAAATGGACCAAAAAACTGCAAAATTGTCAGTAGGTCGTAATTATGGGGGTTACCGGACATTGCAAAAGCCAAGCAGTTTTGGATGGCCATCCAAAAATATTCATTATTATAAATTGGAAATGAGCAAATTCGTTTAAGTTGCTATTATTCGAAAATTAGAGAACGAAACCTGATGGTTTTCTTTTATTATTTGTCACAATATCTTGTGGAATTCTTTCGAGTATCTCGCCTATATAACCTGTATCGTTTATTATAGTGTTGTAGGGTATTCAACGGTCGGCCACGCTCGACTGTAGCCTTTGCTTACTTGTTTTTTTTTTGCTTTGATCCCTCTTGGTGTACAAAGAGAAAGTTAATACAAAGTCCTTTCGTTTTCTTCTTATTTTACTGCTGAGTACATCCAATCCACTTGCATGCCTCAAACCCCTGGGTACTTGGGGTCTCTCGGTGACATGGTGATAGTGTGGCCGTTTTGTAATAGTAGTGCGGATATCCGCAATGGCGTTTATTTGTGTATTAACAACAAGAGCAACAAAAAAAAAGTATTACTACAAAGGGTAATGGCAGCACAGGTACACACACACCAACACAGTCATCACAACTCATATTACATTTAACTGTTGGAATTATACACGTACACATGGCTTGGTAGTTCTCAATTTTGTATCGTTAAACTGTAGTCGCATATCTATAAATACATGCATATATTTGAGTGTGTGTGTCTCGGGTGGCAACAATGGTTAGGCACAGTGGGACTATTAAGTGTATGAAAATTATATTTCTTCGGTTTTTCGTTTAAACGTAAATCTACCAAAATACTGACTTAAACTGAGAATTGTTATAGCTAATACTAATACTAATTTTTTTGCGGATCAATTGGGAAAAATGCACATTTACGCATTCACGTGAGCCGTCAATCATGGTGGTATGTCGGGCTTAATCTTGGTATCGACTAAAAACCCACCTGCCGACCTCTGGGAGTTATTACCACCTCGGCACCACTTTCGTATTCCTTCGCGGTGGCTATCAGGCTTCGTAGGCCTTCTTCTTATAGCTTGCGTCCAAGCTCCTCTATTCATTTCGAAGTCTTAGGAGGTTGTCTAAGTCCCTCTTTTTTGTTTTTAATAAGTGCTCGCAGAATTTGGAAATTGCATGCCAATTTTCTTCGGCTTCTATCATTTTCGCAACTATGTTCGTCACTGTGATTGCATCTGCTTGCAGTTCTACCTCTGAGCGTAGGTTTGTCCATCGACCGGATGAGAAGAATGTATGTTCTGCATCTTCTAAAATTTCTTCGTCTTCATACAAGCAACAAGGGAAATCATTCTTTCAGAGCTTAAACAGATATTAACGGAAATACCCATGTCCGGAGAGCATCTTTGTTATGTAATAGTTTACATTGCCGTGCTTCCGTTTTGTCCATGCTTCGTGCATCGTGATAGTTGTAGCCTTCTCGGCTGCATGGCTCAACTGCGATGAAAACGTCAGTTTATTGTCGAGTCTTATACCGAGGTGCGTTATGGCTTGTGCTGTTCACGTGCATGTCGATTTCTACTGGAATATGTTGTCTGGTCAATAATACCAGCTCTGTTTTGTGCATGGCTGGCTCTAATCCATGCGATATTAGCCATGCTCTGGTGCGGATCATGACTTGATTAAGCTTACTTTGGGCAACATCACTGCAATATCATCTGCGTATCCCACTAAAAATGTGCTCTCGTGCATATCCAGGTTTAGTATTCCATCGTAACTAATATTCCATAGGTCGGGGCCTATGATGGAGCCCTGCGCAGCTTCTGATGTTATTTGCACCTCTCTGGTGCCATCGCGTGTACTTTATACTCAGGGATCTCATAAGATACTCAGGGATTTGAAAGTTAGATTCCATGGCGTGTATGATATCTGTCCACCTCAGGCTATTGAAAGCGTTTTTTACATCAAGTGTGGCTAGCTGAGCAGCGGAAAACACGTCAACTACTTCCTTGATAGCACCGATTGTTGACTTTCCACTTCTGGAGCCATGTTGCTTCTCAGATAATCCTCCTTATAAGTGTACATCATCGTCTATTCTTGTCCTTCATAGTCTCTCGAATAGTTTTCTAGCTGTATTTAGCATGTACAGTGGTGCCGGTGCTGTTGGATCTCCTTTACCTTTACTAATGAGCACAAGCTGCTGTTCTTTCCAAGGCGCTGGGAAGATTCCCTCCGCTAAGCAGTAATTGTACATGTTGAACAATGTGTGAACTTCCGGCGGAACACCATCTTGCCCTGGGGCAATATTGTTTTTTAATCTTGCAGTTCTTCTGTAGTAAAAGCCGTGGGAGCTTCTGTGAATTCTGCAAAAGGCTCATCGGTTCTTATTTCGTGTGCAGGAAACGTAGTATTTACGATGTTTGCCATTTGATCTTCATTAATTCGATATGCTGGTGCTTGAGCTCCCAGTTTCTTCATGGATCTCTATATATGTCCTCTCTTAGTTCTTCCCATTTGCTTCTTTTGCCTTTTTTAATCGCAGTTTGAAGTGCCTTTTTTGCTTCCTTGTAATACGTATGTTCTAATATTAATATTAATAGTAATCCTAATACTAATACTAGTCAGTCGTAGGTCAGGCGCGTAATGGACAATATCGGTCCACTCCATCAAGTACCTTCCCCACAAAGAGTCAAGAGTCTGTGGTAAACTATGCGGCTCCGGAATGGTCCGCCAACGTCAGTGCTACGCAGTAGAAAAATGTTCAGTCCTGCCAGAATGCCGCCCTTAGAACTGTAACAGGGTGCCTTCTCATGACACCTGTCGATTACCTACATGAGGAGGCGATGCTCTTACCGGTGCGACAGCATAACAAAATGCTATCAATGCAATACCTGCTTGGGTGTTATAGACAAAGCCATCCGAATCACCATCTTGTGGATAGGCAACCTCCGCCCAGGCACGTTAGGAAAGACCTTCATGATCTAGAGAGAGAGGTACAGAGGTATAAGAGAGAGCCTCTAGATCAACAGGCCTATCAAGCGGGACTGAATAGTATTCACTCTAATGGGGTCTCAGAAGCCATTGAAGGATATAGAGTGTATACTGTGCTAGGAGACCATCCCCCTCCCGTCGCAGCTGAAGAACGAGAGCTAGTTTTGGCTCAATTACGATCCAGATGGTGCAGCCGCCTAAATTCCTACTGGGCCCGTATTAACAGCGACGTGCAGAACATCTGCCCAGCACGTGGCACAGGCCCACATGACACGCTGCACCTATTTCACTGCCCAGCCAAGCCCACTCACCTAACTCCAGTCTCGTTATGGACACAACCCATACAGGTGGCATCACAACCCATACAGGAGACTAAACTTAGAGGCAGAACCTGATTGAATGGAGTCAGAAAATGGAACACAGATGTATGAGCTGCTACAACAACAACAACAACAACAAAGACTCAACATTTTGAATATACATCTGTCGGCAAAATCGTTTTTTTTTTTTTTTTTAATTTCTGAGTTTAAAATATTTTTCATCCCACTGTGCAATATTACAATTGCCACAAACAAAGAGACTACAACCGCATTAACAGCAAACAAAAGCCTTTTAAACATTTCTGAGCTCTATTTGACATGTTCTCCTCGTTGAGCTCAGTTTTGTTGTTGTTGTTGTTGCTGGCACTGTTGTTGGTGTAATAGTAATTGTGGGCCATTCGTTGTAGGTAATAGGCAGCGGATACATTTGCTGCCTCACTATTCATTCCAGCGGAGCTGTATTGGGATATAGTAAATGTTGTCTTTATTTACCTTCGCTCTCTCTCACACTCTCTCCCTCTGTCGCCTATCTCACTCAATGAAAACTTAATTCATTGCGACAGTAAACAGGTCCTTTTTCACTTTTATTTGCTGGCTGGTTTTTTGTTGTTGTTTTGTTTTCGTATTTGTTTGTCTGGGCCTCTGCTTTTCTGGGCCAAATAAAAGAGAGAAAATGAAGTGCATAAAAGGACGATTTTAAAGTGTTAAATAAAGTATGCTGGGAGGGTATTTTTTTCTCATTGCAAAAAATGGAGTGCTTCAAAGTACATATTTATAAATGTTAAACAATTACAGGAATTTTGTATTGTTTTTATTATTCAGACAACTGATAAAGTGTAAATTAAATTTTGTGGATTAAATTTGGAATTTGTATTAAAACTATGAATGGCATTGACATTGAATTCATAAAAAATTGGGTGGAAAAATTAAAAATAAAAATTAACAATTTAGAAAATGACAGTCGGTTTGATGACAGACAAATACCTTCAGTTTGTGACTATAAGAGCATATGTGACTATCAGTACACCACCAAATGAAAGTACTTTCTCATTTTTTAATGGGTAATAATTGTTTCTGTAGAAATCAATTTTATGAAGAAGACGTATGTATGGCGAAGGATCCTCTGTGATTGAACTAAACCATAATTTAGACCATTTAGAGTAGTGGATACATATTTCCAATTTTTGCACCTGAAACAAGAGTAATCCGTTTGTTTTTTTTTTTTCATCATAAGTACAATATTGACAGAAATGTAACAATGTCGACTATTTAAAAATCTAATTTTTTAGGGGACTTACCAAAAATTGTGAACCATATATTTTGCATTTTATAAAAGCTATATTTATATTTTAAGGTTGAGATCAGATGGAAGGTGCCGATATATGGGGGTGATAAACGATATTGTGGACCTATATAGACAAATCTATGTCTAGGGATAAAGTACTCACAAATAACTCCTTATATAGAATTTAAGACAATTCCATTTAAAAATATTCCTAAAATCGTCGAAATACCGAATATCGAGGGTGCCGTTATGTGGGGGATATCGACAATATCGTGGACCCATATAGACAATTCTCTTTCAGGGGGTAAAGTGCCACAAGGAACTCCTCGTGTGGATCTTTATACAATTCCATTAGAAAATCTGGCTTAAATCATCAAAATACCGAATATCGGGGGGTGCCGTTATATGGGGGCTATACGATATCGTGGACCTATATAGATAATTCTCTGCCAAGAAGCAGTTCTCTTAGAGAACTGCTTGTGTAGATTTTCATACAATTCCATTGAAAAATGTGGCTAAAATCATCAAAATATCGGATATCGGGGGTACCGTTATATGGGGGCTATACGATATCGTGGACCGATATAGCCCATCTTCGAACTTGGCCCGCCTGCAGACAAAAGAGAGATCTGGGCAAAATTTTAGCTTTCTATATTAATTCGTTTAGCCTGTAGAGTGATTACAACAGACGAATGGAAAGACAGACGCACGGACAGGGCTAAATCGTCTTAGAATTTTACTCTGATCAAGAATATATACACTTTGTTGGGTCTAAACTGATCATTTCGATGAGTAACAAACGAAATGACGAACTTAATATACTCTCCATACTATGTATGGTGGAGGGTATAAAAATTAAATTATCAGAAGATCTTCGGCGAATCACCAAGTATGCTCGAGATATAGTACCTAAAAATATTTGAATTTTTTAAGTTCTTGCGGAAGCTGCAAAAATGTTTTCCATGCATATTGAGTATTTCATTTTCATGTCACATAGTCCTGCAATAGTTTTATCTTGGCTTTTGACCGAAGCCACGATAGATGTATACCCTTAGCTTATGCCAGTATATTAAAATATGTTTTGAATTAAACCATGATTATTTTAAAATATTGATGGAGATATGGACGAATTGTACCAATATTGTCCACTTCTCATATGAAGTAACTGTGATATATACTACAGCGTGCCCGATTTGGTCTATACCGACTATTTCCTTCTATTTATTAAAGATATATGATAATTATTGAAAAATGTTATGATAGAGGTTTAAGATATATTGGACCATAGCATTCCACTAAATCTAATACTGATTAAAATATCTGAATGTGCAAAATTTAAAGAAAAAACATTTTTTTAGGAAAAAATTTTAAAATAGTTTTAATTTTTTTTACGGAGGGGGGTTCGAGAAGGAATGAATTGATAAATTTACATCAGATTTTTGATTAAGAAAAATATGTAGTTATACCAAGTGTGAAAAGAATCACCGACTTGTTTCGCAAGTTATAAGGAACTTGCATTAGTACAAATATTGGGATACGTGAAATTTGAAGAGAATATAATGCTTATTTCGCATTTGGTGAGAGATATAATTATTCAAAATTTTGACTCGTTATTGGGGAGGTACCAGAACGAGTGGTCCGGTATACCATCTTTACACCAGATCTTGTTTTAGTAAAAATGTAAGGAAGTTTGAAATTTTAATAGAATCAGATGCTCACTACGCGTTTTATGATATCATCATAATTTGTTATAAATTTGTACCCCTTGTGGGGGAGGTACTTGACAGAGTGGTCCGATATATTCAATCTTTACGCCAAATCTTCTGTTGATAAAAATATTCAGATCCGCGTAATTGGAAGAGATTCGGACTCTTTTTCACATTTTATAAGATTTATAATTTTTATTATAAGTGACTTTTTCGAGTATTTGTGATTTCGCTGGAATTAAAAAAATATTCACGGCTCAATGGAAATGTTCGTATTTGTTTACATTGTTTTAATTATGGTCTATTTCACCCGCTAAAAATTATTCAATGACCATAGAGATTGGTAGGCTTCTGTCCATTCTTAAACTCCAGCCGCATGCAAAAATTGATCGATTGGTCTTTAATTGTGACCTCTAGAGTAACTGCAATATCAGGATTTTTTCTGTTTTTGGTCCATTTCAACCCATTAATATTCATAAATGCGACCTGTGGCATGATTACAAATTAACATGGACAGTTGAACGGACACACAAAGCTTGGATCGGCTTATCTCAGTGAGTTATGAAGATTCATACATAATATGTCGGGGATCAATATTTCGAAGTGTTACATAATTCCTGGCCCAATCAAACTTATAATACTCCCATAACAATTTTTACTGGATCACTACACTATTTAGCCTGGAGTTCAAGTCTAACGAGAAAAGACACAGAACCCATTTTTATTCTGTTCTATTTTGTTTATACTTTTTTTTTTAAATAATCACAAATCTCAATAACATGAACAGGTCTTGTCTATTTTTAGGCATCGTAATATCTTTGTCAAACTTTATCCAAGAGAAAAATTATGAACTTCCTGGCCAGGAACCATGATTTTTGATACATTTTTTTATGTTTCCTGATAGATTTTTTTTAATAAATTCAATAACGTCCCGGCCCAGGACATTGAATCTTTTAAAATTTGGCAAAAAACGCCCCCAATATTGTGAATATCAAAATTATTTTAACATGATCTTTCTGGACGTCAACCACATTTTTTAAAACTTTTTTTAGGAATAAACCGGCAAAGAAATGTCAAAAGTCGGGCTGTATGTGCTGTACTTGCTTCTAGACTGAATTTGGTTGGATGTACCAAAATTCAGGATGTTGCCAACAAAATGTATTTTTTTTTGCCATAAAATCACAAAAGCACAATATTTAAACGCAATATTTAAAATATTTCCTTTGCGAAGAATTTTACGTTTAGCAAAAAATCAATATCTTAGAATCACATCCAACATTCGCTACTACCCATCCACTTACCTTAGTATCTTCAACATTAATTAGAACACATTTAATAACTTTTTCAAATATCTTTTATTTATATTTGTTTTTAGTTTTTAATCTCCCTTTTGTCATTTGTTTTATCTTAATTTTATTAATTAAAATAGTTTTATCATTATCAGTTATTGTTTAACATTTATATTTAATACTAATCAATTCATCTTTAATTATATCCGTTTATAATCCAGTATTTTTTGTTTATTTCTCGTTCAAGTACATTCTAGATTATGAGAAAATTAAATATGAATAACATTTCTTAAAGATATTTATTTTCAAAACGAAAGGTCAATTATCACTTAACAGGCTAAAGAGCTTTGGTTTTATATTTCATATGTTGATTTACTACTACATTTGATGTGAAAAAATGTTTGTTTTATTTTTTAAAACCATATATACAATGGGTGTATAAAATAAAATATGTTAAAATTAAAGGTACATCTTATTTTTAAAATTCTAAAAGAAAAATATTTATAAAAAAATATAGAAAAAAAAAATATTTGAAAAAATACCCATCACCGCACTGAACTTTAGGATTTAATTGTGAAAATCATGGCATTTACTTTAATGATTGAATGAATTATTTTATGATAGAGCTTTTTGAATTCCGCAAGTATTTATTAAAACTTGCGATTAAAAAACATATTTTTCTCAAAAACTATTGCTGGAATGTCGCTAAGCCCCTCAGTAACAAAGATGATTATCATTTGGTGACTTTCAGCTAGTTTTTACGAACACCCTTTAATAACGCCCAGTTCGAAACATTATTCGTCTTGGTTTATTTCAGTAATAAAAGAATCCTTCCATAAAAATGATTTTTTAGTTCTTCTTGCAATTATTTTCTTCAAGGCTTCTATTTGGAGACCTTTTTTAAGTTGACTATATAAGAACGCCTATCCGGGATGTTTTGAAAAATCGCTTCAGACAGATAGGATAGATAGTCTTTTCTCCAGCTTCCAGTCGCTCGTAAATATTCCCTTAGCGTTAACGGATCTGCATCCTGTTTAAAAACTCTAATCAGGAGTTTCTAATTCAGCCTCCTATCACATGATATCAATAATATCTCAGTTTGTCAATAAGGACTTCCAGCTTAAGTTTATGTACCGTCAATTCGTATCAGTTCGTCTGTTAGGACCCAATGGCCCACCATATCATCTAAGAAGACCCCCTGACTACAAGAACATCTATAAAGATCTTCTAGGCTCCAGGTCATCTATAAAGACTCCCTTTTTAATTCAGCTCCTTACCTCTGAATATCAATTATGACTCCCTGGCTCAGGTTGTCAGTAAGGACTCCCTGCTTCAGTTTGTGTATCCTTTTTTCGTACCAGTTCGTCTTTAAGGGCCCAAAGGCCATCAGATCATTTATGAAGACCCTCTGGTCAATAGAATAATTATGAATTCCCTCTATAAAGGTTACAATTTAAATTAATGGTTACAAGACCGTCTATAAAGACCTTCTGGCCTCCAGCTCGTCGACAATGGCCCTCTGACCTCCCGCCCGTTTATGAAGGCTCCCTCGCACTCCAGTTCGTCTAAAAAGACTCCCTGGCCTTCATATCGTCTAAAAACACCCTCGGCTATAAAGACTCCCTTTCAGCTCATCTATAAAGAATACGTGGCTTCCAGCTCGTCTACAAAGACTCCCTGGCCTTCAGCTCGTCTAAGAAGACTTCCTTGCCCTCAGCTCGTCTATAAAGATTCCACCGCATTCAGACTCCCTGTCCTCCAGATCATGTATGAAGACTCCCTGGGCTTCAGCTTGTCTATGAAAACTCCAGTCCTTTTGTGAAGTCTCCCTGGCCTTCAGCTCCTCATGAATACTCCCTTCGTTACAAGACCCTCTATAAAGACCTTCTGGCCTCCAGCTTGTCGACAATAACCCTCTGGCCACTAGCCCGTTTATGAAGGTTCCCTGGCACTCCAGCCCGTCTATACAGACTCCCTGGGCTTCAGCTCGTCTAAAGAGACCCCTTCAGCTCGTCTATACTGACTACCACTCATCCAGACTCCCTAGCCTCCATATCATCTATGAAGACTCCCTGGGCTTCAGCATGTCTATGAAAACCCCCGTTCGTTTGTGAAGACTCCCTGGCCTTCAGCTCGTGGACAATGACCGTCTATGAAAGCTCCTGCACTCTGCACCCTGGCCTTCAGCTTATCTATAAAGATTTCCTGGCCTTCAGCTTGCCTGTAAAGATTTCTTAATTCAGCTCATTTACAGGCTCAAGAATCCTAAATTCATTTTAATAAGTTCAAGCTGAAGGGCCTCAAAATCTTTTTTTTAATTTTCACCGCTAAGTTCCTAAAGTCCTTCCTAAATGGGCTACGTGTATGACCCTCAAAGCCATTATTTCTAAAAACTTTCAAAATAATCATGATCAAGGACCTTGAAAGCTATAAATAGTATAAGCCCGAGACCCTTAAAATCTTTTTTTAAATCTCCCCGTAAAAACTCTCTCTTTTTAAATGCTCAAAATATTAAATCGGACTGGCCTCAAAGGTCTATTAAAGCATTTCTACAAAGGTGTTTAAGAAGTCTTGTTTAAAGATTCGCACCAAAGCAATCACCGGTCCTTGAAGAACTCATTTGAAAATGACGAAGATTATGGCTCTAAAAGTCATTGAAAATATCTTACTTAAAGATCAACGCCTAAGGACTCAAAGAATTAAAAAAGAGCGGAATGCCTTACAGACTTCCACGATAACCGATAATCAAAAAAATCCTAAATGACCCTCGATTATGGCCTTGAATGCTCTTGAAATAATCATCTCTATTTTTAAATCTATGAAATCGATATTTTCAGTAAGTCCAAGCTGTTGGCCTTTAAGGTCCTTTGTTTCATTTTGGTATTTGTGACCACTTACTATTTTTTTAAAGATATTTCTTGCAAATGGAATTGAAAGTCCTTGTCAAATTGTCTTGTTTAGCTCACGTTCATGTACTTGAAGCTCTTCCACCGAATCTTCCTATAAAGACCACACTTTGACCTTTGGGAGTTAAAAAAAAATTCACAAATGTTGAATATTTTTTCGTTAATACTAAATTTTATATATTCACTTTCTCGTATTTCGAAATTCTTAAAAAATCAACTTAAAAAATGTCATCCTAAAAATTTTACAGCGATGGTCAAAATTTTGGATATGTGTTCTCTCATAAAATTATGAACAGTAGGTTTTCAGAGTATCGATCCATTGCCAATTTTTTTTTTGTATTTTCTTTAATAGTTTCTGAAAAAAATTCAAAGATTATGTTTCAGTTTTTTATTGATATTTAAAGATATGGACATGTTATAGACAAATGATATGTACAGTTAAATATGTAGATGTCTGTATTTTATTATTAAAATTACATTCTATTAAAATTAAATTTTTCCTAAATATTATTATTTATATACAACTTAAAATTATTGTGTGAGTCGCTTAGGAGTCATTGGCCGATGGAAAAAGGTTGAAATGAAATACATCCACTACAGCATACAATATATATTGTGGTGTTTGATATACATCAGGATACTTCCCTATACCCATTGTTCCATTCCATGACTCTTCAGTGTCTTAAGAATTAAAAACTATTTTTTTATTATTATTTGTAATTTACTTTCTAGGAACCAGTTTATTCTCTTGGCTGGCATTCTTATTTCCATTGTGTGTATGAGTGTGTGTATCTTACCGGTCATTGAGTTAGAATATTCTAATATTAGCCTAAATAACTTGACAGGTTTTCTTTTGCTCTTGTTGTAATTTTTCCATGAATTTTTATGTTTCGATTTTATGGTTTCTCCTTTTGCTTCTTCGTCTTCTTTATCTTATATCATATTTAAAGCTTAAAATTTACTATTTATAAAATGTTTTCATTCATCTGAATGACATTTTGTGTGTTTTGTAGTTATTATCTAAAGTATTTTTTTCCTAGAATTCTTTGTTGTTACGGTTCTTTGTGTCGTCGAATGCATATTTTTGTTACATTCTTCGCATGCGTTTAGTAATAGAAGTTCTCAAAAAATATCTTTGCGACAAGATAGTTTATGTTGTTTTCTTTTGTGTGGTGTAGTTACTTCGGGTCTATAGATTTAGGTACAGTCGAACATGGTTATAAAGGATGGTATTGTTTAAAAGAAAAATTAAATCAAGATATTGAAAATTTGCATTAAAATGATAAATTAAAGAATCCGTAATTATTTATAGCCATGTTCGACTGCATTTCTAACACAAAATGACTATTTTACTTATTTCGAGTGGGTGATTACCGATGCAGAGATTTGTATGGCTTCCATATGATTTCCATTGATTGATAATGGAGCAAATAACATAAAGGAAAATTCCTAATGTTTTCTGTAATTAAATTTTTGGACAGAACATCACTAGGATAATGGGGCGTCAATATATTTCAATGAATGATAAATAGAGTATGAATATGATGAAAATTGTTTGGTAAGCTCATCAAAGGAAAAATTTATAAAAAGTCAAACAATTTTTTAAATAATGAAAACATGGATAATCTTCCTACTTTCTACTTTGTACTTTAAAATAAACTTTAATTTAAAAGGACCAAGTTAATATTTTCCATCAGTAAAAGTCTGTTAAATATGCAGTTATAATATTATTCTATAAAATACTCTTTTGTAAGCAAAGGCTATAGTCGTGCGCGGTCAATCATTTGATAGCCTACAACACTACAATAAAGGGTAGAAACTCCCTTATGTCCAAATCCATTTTGGAAGATTTCGCCTTTGATATAACGTCATGAAGCACTGCCCAGATAATACCCTTAGGATTTTGACCAGGGACTCTCTGTTAGTTGTTGTTGTTGTTGTTAAATATAGTCCAATGGTCATCCAAAATGCTCGACATTTTCCATGTCCCTAACTCTCTTCTCATGCAAACTTCCTGACGATTAGTTTAAATTGTGAGATCAGGATTTTTTTCTGTTGTTTATTCATTTGAACCCCTAAATATTTTGGGATCATTTCCAAATGCAAGAGGCCCCTCCCCAAATGTGCTTGTCTAGGATATTTGGCTTTATTCGTCAACGAAATCAGCATAAACAAGTAAAAAAGCTGTAAGTTCGGCAGGGCCGATCTTTGAATACCCTCCAGCATTTGGAATGAATTTGGCAATTAAAAAAATAAATAAATCAATAAATAAAATCCGTTAAAATTTTTGTTAAAATCTTAAATATACCGAATATAGCCGACGTGGGCCTGTATAGGCGACTTTTGTCATAAGCCATTACAATATTCACATACGATTTTTTCTCATAGGCTGTAGTACCCATTACGAACTTTAAATACGAAACTTGTCTGTTGCACCCATCTCGAACTTCAAATACGAAAGTTGAAATAATTTCGGTAAATAATTTCGCTAAAATCATGAAAATACCGAATATCGGGAGGTACCGTTATATAGGGGCTATACGAAGAGGTAGACCTGCATACGAAATTTTTTTCCACAGGTTGTAGTAACCATTAAGACCTCCCAATACGAAATTTGAAACGATTCCGGTGAATAATTTGGCTGAAATCATCAAAATACCGAATATCGGGGGCTACCGTTATATATGGGCTATACGAAGACGTGGGCCTGCTAACAACAATTTTTGTCATAAGCTGTATTACCCAATACGAACTTCAAATACGAAAGTTGAAATAATTCTGCAAATAATTTTGCTGAAATTATCAAAATACCGAATATTGTTAGATGTATGTAGGGGCTATACAAAAATTTTGATTTGAATACAAACTCAAAAATGTCTAAAAGCTTCTTAAAATTTCACATTTAGATTTCTAACAGCCTTAACAAATTGTCCACATATTTAGTTTCAAAATCCTTGAACGGAGGTCAAGGAAAACTTTGCTATCCACCTTTTAATTAAAAAAAAAAAATATTTTAACACAGTCTACACTTAAGATCCTTTACCAATTATAATTCATTTAGTACACTATAATAATTTTAAGGGTTATAACTGAATTTTTTAATACAAGTTAAAATTTTGTTGGTTTGAAGCCATACTTCTCTGCAATGTCCCAGATTTTTTTATGGAAAACTCATTTACGATTTCTATTTACAATGTAATTTAATATTTTAAAAATTAGACAAATTGTTTACAAATTTGTTAACTATGGCTTAAACCGAATCTGGTCACAAGCTGGACTGTTAATAGTAATAGAATGCTGAGAGGGGCAGATGAACATGCAATTGATGCTGAATTTGGGGAAGTTACTGTGGCACCTTTTGGGGTTTCTGAAAATAAATAAAAAGAGACAAAATATTCGATATAAATTGAGTTTAAGTTGTTAAAAAACATTTGATAAAGGTTTAATTCTTTTGTTAATTGACGGATATTTAGGATTGAAAAGAGCAGTTATTCTTATTTTTATTTTCATTCTAATTATTGTATTAATTGCTATTATTATTATTATTATTATTATTATTATTATTATTATTATTATTATTATTATTATTATTATTATTATTATTATTATTATTATTATTATTATTATTATTATTATTATTATTATTATTATTATTATTATTATTATTATTATTATTATTATTATTATTATATTATTATTATTATTATTATTATTATTATTATTATTATTATTATATTATTATTATTATTATTATTACTATTATTATTATTATTATTATTATTATTATTATTATTATTATTATTATTATTATTATTATTATTATTATTATTATTATTATATTATTATTATTATTATTATTATTATTATTATTATTATTATTATTATTATTATTATTATTATTATTATTATTATTATTATTATTATTATTATTATTATTATTATTATTATTATTATTATTATTATTATTATTATTATTATTATTATTATTATTATTATTATTATTATTATTATTATATTATTATTATTATATTATTATTATTATTATTATTATTATTATTATTATTATTATTATTATTATTATTATTTTATTATTATTATTATTATTATTATTATATTATTATTATTATTATTATTATTATTATTATTATTATTATTATTATTATTATTATTATTATTATTATTATTATTATTATTATTATTATTATTATTATTATTATTATTATTATTATTATTATTATTATTATTATTATTATTATTATTATTATTATTATTATTATTATTATTATTATTATTATTGTTATTATTATTATTTATTTCTTGATATTATTTTCATCATATACTTTTATATAATTTTTCATTTATATTTTTATACCCTCCACCAAAAAAGGTATAGAGGGTATATTAACTTTGTCATTCCGTTTGTAACTCATCGAAATAATCATTTTAGACCCAACAAAGTATATATATTCTTGATCAGGGTAACATTCTAAGACGATTTAGCCCTGTCCGTCCGTCTGTCCGTCTGCTGTAATCACGCTACAGTCTAAACGAATTAAGATAGGAAGCTAAAATTTTGCACAGATCTCTCTTTTGTCTGCAGGCAGGTCAAGTTCGAAGATGGGCTATATCGGTCCACGATATCGTATAGCCCCCATATAACGGTACCCCCCGATATTCGGTATTTTGATGATTTTACCCACATTTTTGAACGGAATTGTCTGAAAATCCACACAAGGAGTTTCTTGTGGGTACTTTATACCTCGGCAGAGAATTATCTATATAGGTCCACGATATCGTATAGCCCCAATGTAACGGTACCCCCCGATATTCGGTGTTTTGATGATTTTACCCACATTTTCAACGGAATTGTCTGAAAATCCACACAAGGAGTTCCTTGTGGGTACTTTATACCTCGGCAGAGAATTGTCCATATAGGTCCACGATATCGTATAGCCCCCATGTAACGGTACCCCCCGATATTCGGTATTTTGATGATTTTACCCACATTTTTCAACGGAATTGTCTGAAAATCCACACAAGGAGTTCCTTGTGGGTACTTTATACCTCGGCAGAGAATTGTCCATATAGCTCCACGATATCGTATAGCCCCGATGTAACGGTACCCCCCTGATATTCGGTATTTTGATGATTTTACCCACATTTTTCAACGGAATTGTCTGAAAATCCACACAAGGAGTTCCTTGTGGGTACTTTATACCTCGGCAGAGAATTATTTATATAGGTCCACAATATCGTATAGCCCCCATATAACGGTACCCCCGATATTCGGTATTTTGAAGATTTTACCCACATTTTTGAACGGAATTTTCTGAAAATCCACACAAGGAGTTCCTTGTGGGTACTTTATACCTCGGCAGAGAATTATCTATATAGGTCCACAATATCGTATAGCCCCCATATAACGGTACCCCCACGGTATTCGGTATTTTCATGATTTTAGCCACATTTTTCAACGGAATTGTCTGAAAATCCACAAAAGGAGTCCCTTGTGGGCATTTTACCTCCTCAAAATGAAGTGTCTATGTAGGTCCACGATATCGTATATCCTCCATATAACTGTAACCTCCGATATTCGGTATTTTGATGATGTTAGCCACGCTTTTCGATGGAATTGTCTTAAAATCAACACAAGTAGTTCCTTGTGAGTACTTCACCCCCTGAGAGAGAATTGTCTACACAGGACCACGATATCGTATATCCCCCATATAACGGTACCTCCCGATATTCGGTATTTTATGATTTGACCCACATTTTTCATCGGAATTGTCTGAAAATCCACACAAGGAGTTCCTTGTGGGTACTTTATACCTCGGCGGAGAATTATCTATATAGATATAGCCCTCATATAACGGTACCCCCGATATTCGGTATTTTGATGTTTTTAGCCATATGTTTCAACGGAATGGTCACAAGGGGTTCTTTGTACACAAGGGGTTCTTTGTGAGCACTTTCCCACCGACAGAGAATTCTCTATATATGTTAACGATAACGTATAGCTCCCATATAACGGTACCCCGCGATATTCGGTATTTTGATGATTTTAGCCACATTTTCCAATCATATTGTCTGAAAATCCACACACGAAGTTCCTTGTGGGTACTTTATACCTCGGCAGAGAATTGTCCATATAGGTCCACGATATCGTATAGCCCCCATGTAACGGTACCCCCCGATATTCGGTATTTTGATGATTTTACCCACATTTTTCAACGGAATTGTCTGAAAATCCACACAAGGAGTTCCTTGTGGGTACTTTATACCTCGGCAGAGAATTGTCCATATAGCTCCACGATATCGTATAGCCCCGATGTAACGGTACCCCCCTGATATTCGGTATTTTGATGATTTTACCCACATTTTTCATCGGAATTGTCTGAAAATCCACACAAGGAGTTCCTTGTGGGTACTTTATACCTCGGCAGAGAATTATTTATATAGGTCCACAATATCGTATAGCCCCCATATAACGGTACCCCCGATATTCGGTATTTAGAAGATTTTACCCACATTTTTGAACGGAATTTTCTGAAAATCCACACAAGGAGTTCCTTGTGGGTACTTTATACCTCGGCAGAGAATTATTTATATAGGTCCACAATATCGTATAGCCCCCATATAACGGTACCCCCGATATTCGGTATTTAGAAGATTTTACCCACATTTTTGAACGGAATTTTCTGAAAATCCACACAAGGAGTTCCTTGTGGGTACTTTATACCTCGGCAGAGAATTGTCCATATAGCTCCACGATATCGTATAGCCCCGATGTAACGGTACCCCCCTGATATTCGGTATTTTGATGATTTTACCCACATTTTTCATCGGAATTGTCTGAAAATCCACACAAGGAGTTCCTTGTGGGTACTTTATACCTCGGCAGAGAATTATTTATATAGGTCCACAATATCGTATAGCCCCCATATAACGGTACCCCCACGGTATTCGGTATTTTCATGATTTTAGCCACATTTTTCAACGGAATTGTCTGAAAATCCACAAAAGGAGTCCCTTGTGGGCATTTTACCTCCTCAAAATGAAGTGTCTATGTAGGTCCACGATATCGTATATCCTCCATATAACTGTAACCTCCGATATTCGGTATTTTGATGATGTTAGCCACGCTTTTCGATGGAATTGTCTTAAAATCAACACAAGTAGTTCCTTGTGAGTACTTCACCCCCTGAGAGAGAATTGTCTACACAGGACCACGATATCGTATATCCCCCATATAACGGTACCTCCCGATATTCGGTATTTTATGATTTGACCCACATTTTTCATCGGAATTGTCTGAAAATCCACACAAGGAGTTCCTTGTGGGTACTTTATACCTCGGCGGAGAATTATCTATATAGATATAGCCCTCATATAACGGTACCCCCGATATTCGGTATTTTGATGTTTTTAGCCATATGTTTCAACGGAATGGTCACAAGGGGTTCTTTGTACACAAGGGGTTCTTTGTGAGCACTTTCCCACCGACAGAGAATTCTCTATATAGGTTAACGATAACGTATAGCTCCCATATAACGGTACCCCGCGATATTCGGTATTTTGATGATTTTAGCCACATTTTCCAATCATATTGTCTGAAAATCCACACACGAAGTTCCTTGTGGGTACTTTATACCTCGGCAGAGAATTGTCCATATAGGTCCACGATATCGTATAGCCCCCATGTAACGGTACCCCCCGATATTCGGTATTTTGATGATTTTACCCACATTTTTCAACGGAATTGTCTGAAAATCCACACAAGGAGTTCCTTGTGGGTACTTTATACCTCGGCAGAGAATTATTTATATAGGTCCACAATATCGTATATCCCCCCATATATCGGCACCTTCCTATATTAGATATTTTAAGGATTTTAAAAGAATTTTTATTGGATTTTATTTTTTTGAAAATTTTCTAATTCGTTCCAAATGGTGGAGGGTATTCAAAGTTCGGCCCGGCCGAACTTACTGCTTTTTTACTTGTTTTTTATTATATTATTATTTTAATTCTTTTTCTTTCGCTTACCTTCTACTGATTTATCCAATAATCTGGATTTCGGAACAACTGTTTCCCTGGACTCTAATACTGGTATTCTCTGATGCTTATCACTTTCAACACTTTCCTCGTTACTCTGCCAATAGACGGAAGAAATTTTGGCGACACACTGTAATGAAAAATTAGATATTTTACAATAATAAGAGAGACAATGAAGGGGCGAATGTTATGAATGACTTTTTTAATGGTTTGAGAATGATATGAGAAATGTTGATCAATGAGAGTGGGAAAATATGGATTACGATTTTGTTGACCACGAAACTACAAATTCTAGATTAGACAAAATTTTGGAGAGATTGGAATGCTAACAAGGCGAATTTAAATGAAGAAATCTTAAATCGCTCCATTGATTAATTTAAGTTGTGTAAATGATGCGGATTAATTTAAAAGATTCCATAAAAATTGTTTATTAAACCGATCAGAGAAAGGGTGATATCTGAACTAAAATTAATCAACAGACTCTTTACGTCTTATCGGGAACTTATGTTCCTTGCAAAAATATCAAATGTAGTAGATACCTAATTAAACCCCGGTTTTGACATAATAACGGTATTACATATTTTTAGAGCAGGGAACTTAGTCATATATTACTTATACCATATAAAGGGTGAGATGAAAAAACTGCAACCAACATCTCTAAGTCACCCGTCCGACAGCTGTTAAATAAAAAAATAATTCCAGTTCATTATATTGTTTAAAAGCGTACAAAAGCATTTTGTTGAGAATTTTCCAGAAAAAAAGTTCTTCGTGGTGGAATTCAAGCGTGATAGTGTGATTTCTTTATATTTGGCTGGAAAACCACATTTGGATATCAAAGAAGTAAGCGGAAGAAAACAGCAATATCAGCAGAAATGGTTCGAAAAGTAAAGAAGCGACTTGATCGGAATCCGCGTCGCATTGGCTTAAAAATGACTTGTGTGCTGAATATATAGTTATATTCCATTCGGCAAATATTGAAAAATGAGATCAGGGTAAATGCATCCCAATCCCAAAAAGTGCAAGGACTTACACCGCAACGGAAAGAAAATAGACTCAAAAGAGCTAAAGAGTTGCTTCGCTTAGCCGAAAGGGTGAACTGTCGAATTTGGGTTTCTCCGATGAGAAAACATTCGTTGTCCATCAGTTTGTAAACAAAGAAAATGATCGTGTTTACTTGCCAAAGAGGTCAGCTGAAAATGTGCACCTTCGGTTGGCCACCAAAACTCAAGAGCCGGCCATGGTGATAGTGTGGGCTGCCATAACAGCCGATGGTCGCTCTCCGCTCGTATTAATCGACCGTGGCATCAGAATAAATGCCGTGGCTGAAGAGTGTATTAAAGCCTTGGGCACGCAAAAATTTTGGTCGCAGACCTTGGACATTCCAACAGGACTCAGCACCATCGCACTCAGCACGCGTCACCCAAGAATTTCATTTCCAGCGCACAAGGGCCGCCAAAATCTTCGGTTACCAATCCGTTGGACTATTGCGTCTGAAGTATTTTGAAAAGCGCTTCGCCGGGAATGTGTCAAAATATCGCAGAGCAACATTCGGGCAGCATGTGACGGTTCCATTTGCCGTTTGAAGGCCATAATTCGTGCGAAAGTTGACCAATTCGAACAAATCTAAACTTATTCAAAAATGTTATGCTATTCTTGACACGTTTTGCTTTCATTCAATGAAATTAAAAAATATATAAAAATTATGGCATTTGACTTTGTTGCAGTTTTTTTATCTCATCCTGTATTGTCTGCAAATTTTCATCTCAATCTGATAGAAAATGCGACCTTACGGACTGAAATTCGATAAATCGAATAAATCGATTCAGAAAGTGATTCTATGAAGATCCTCAAAAGTAATTATTGGTCTATCTCGCTTCGTTCTCCATGTTTTGTAGGGTATAAAATATTTTCACTTCATTATGGTCATATTTTTGCACGATTTTCTTAGATTTTATTCTTTTTTGGCAGGAAGATATTCCGAAATGGTGAGAATTGTCAAAATCAGTCCATCCACTCTGGACTTATAAGCGGATTTGTGATTTCGCCAGGAAGAAAAAATAGTCCCGGTTTAGTGGAAATTTTCGTATATATTTATATAAAAGACCATCTGAATTAGTAGACTTTTGCCAAGCACTAAACTATTACTTCATTCAACCATGACCATCCGAATTGTAGTAGACTTTTGCCTAGTATTAAACTCTAACTCCATTCAAAATTCCGCGGATTGGTCTATAATAGAGACCTGCACAAGAACTGCAGAATTAGGATTTTTTTGCGATAATCTCCAAAAACAATAGGCTTGGGATCGTCCATACTTGCGACCTGTAGCGTGATTACAAATTAATATGAACGGATGGTCATAATTTATTCCTAAATCTCCATTAATTCTTTCAGTTTCCACACTTTCAACTCTATCGCAGAAATAATACATATTTCAAAGCGAGTTTAAGCCATGTGAGTAAATTATACACATAAATGGGTTAGCGGATAATCAATATGAATACATATTCTCCCGTAGAAGCAGTCATAATTATTCCAATACACCTCATTTTACTTTTCGCAAAAAAATACCACCACCATATAAATATCAGGCTATCGTTCCATGGGAAATCAACGCCATTATATTTTCAAGTGTTAATGAATTCAACATAATTTCCACGTTCAGGTATTCCTTCCTTCACATCCAAGTCCAGCTAATTAAATACGACCGGAAAATTGTAAAAGTGTTCGTGAGATCACGTCAAGCTAATGTGTCCCAAAATGGTTTAGAATTACCAATACACAGAACACACACACATACACAAAATGCATGGC
The DNA here is from genome assembly GCF_030504385.1 of Musca domestica. NCBI lineage: Eukaryota > Metazoa > Arthropoda > Insecta > Diptera > Muscidae > Musca > Musca domestica. The sequence continues at coordinate 527,615 of NW_026712283.1, read as the reverse complement.
ATCAACGATACTAAACGCACACTTACCATTTAGACACTCACACTTTCACACACATACATACATATTCTCACATGTTGTAACACAGATGAGCGAATATTCAACACACATTTATAATTCCCACTACGATGACAGTTCCATGCCATAGGTAAATGGTAGTGTTCTGGTCGAGGTGGCGACGTTGATGGGAATGTGGGGCTAGTGTTGGCAAAAGATGTTACAAACATAAATACCTGCAAGGCACGCACGCACGTATGCATACATAAACGATTATATGTAAATAAAAATACACTTAACATTAGCCACGACAGTATTGAATAGCCATATACATACACCGACATCTATACGTTTGTATGTAACAACGTTCAACAAAGCACACGCACGCACAGATGGTGGTTGTTGCTTTTCAAAGCATTGTTTTTATTATGGTGGTCTGATGTGTGAACAGACTACTATAGCACGAAATACAACATGTAAACAGTTTTCTATCCAACAAAAACAACAACGACAACACACGAATGCCAGATGACCATATAGGGTTTTGGAAGGAGGAGAATAGCTAGCTGGTTAGCAAACACTGTCGAAATTGGTGGTATTGCTGATGTCCATGCCGCGGCCTCTACCGCACATTGTTCTAAACGCAGTTTAACAATTTTCTATATCCGTGGGTTTTTGGTTTCCGAGTAATTCATCGGCGTTTTATCCATGGAAAAGATCAATTGTGAAGTGTGGCGTTTTGGGTGAAATAATGGGTCAGTGCGAGTGTGTGTTTTCGTGGTAATATTGAAGTTTTTGATAAATTTAATATTCTAATAAACAACAATTTATTGTTATTTAACAGGGTAATTATTAATGTGCTCAGTCCTATATGGGTATTGTTTGCATTAGCCCATCGTGGCGTATGATGGTTATTTTGATGTTATATTATGTGACTCATACGCCATATAGGCAAATGTAATGCAAAGGCTGTATGTAGAATAAATTATAAGCAGTATGTTAATTACGTGTTAAATGCCATTCGGAAAATGTAGGGAATGAAATATTCTTAATTTAAAAAGCAAGATTAAAGATAAAAAATTTAATTTGCGAAAAAAAAACATATATTTTTTTTCTTTTTGTATATTTTGAAAATTGCCATAATTTGGTCATATATTAGCTGATATATGAAATTCACTTTTTTCATTCCATTGCCCAATTAAAAAAAAAAAAAAAATAATAATAATAATAAATCCCATATAGTAATCTTCAAATATCTTAAAAAAATATTTCTGGAAAAAACACAATATCACCTGGACGCAAACATTCAACAGAGTTAATTCCTTTAAAATTAGAGTTAATTCCTGGGAAAATTCATTTATCTAACTCTATGAAAAAAAAAAAAAAAAACAAGTAAGCATAGGCTTTTGTCGTCGGTAGAAGTCCACTTATATCTAAATCCATTTTGGAAGACTTCGCTCTTGAAATTAAGCCGTAGAGCACTGCCCAGATATTACCCTTAGCTTTTTGACCAGGGACCCAATAGTTACGAACTCCGTCGTGCTGCAGCTAAATATAATCCAATGATCATCCAAAATGCTAGACTTCTTTCCTGTCCTTAACTCTCTTCTCATGCAAAATTCCATGTCGATTGGTTTCAATTTTGTGATCAGGAACATGTTTCTGTTTTTGGTTCATTTGGACCGCTAAATATCTGTATCTCCAAATTTATATGATTTTCTTCGTCAACGAAATCAGCATAAAGAATCCAGAAGTTTGCAATTTGTGTATTTTGAAAATTTTCTGTAAGTTATTTTCACCGTTTCGGTTGAATGTAAATGTTGGTATTTTTTTCACACACAAATTGTGGTACATTTTACCCGCTGTCCTAAACTCTGACTTCATGCCAGATTTCGTGTCCTTTGGCTTCTATTTGTGACCTTTATAATGTCTGCAAAATCAGGAACATTTTTAGTTGTTTGTCCATTATAGACCCTAAATATATTGCAAACATCTTTAAAAACAATAGGCCTAGCCCAACCCCACCCTTATGAAAATTTTCCTTAGGATCAGACGATAATTGTAATCTATCCAACCTGTGTTGTAAAGTGAACAAATATTGTAAAGTGTACACTTCAATATTTAAAGTCAAATTGAAAAAATCGCATGCGATAAAAACTAAGAAAAAAGTTACAAAATTTATATTGATCATTATTGGCATCTTTTTATGCGATTTTTTTAGATTTTATTCTTTGATGCCAAGAGGGCTTCTGAATTGAGAAAATTTGTCAAAATCGGTCCAGCTATTCTTGAGGTATAACCATCCTCCTTTGTATATACACATTGTTCGCTATATATATCCAACGTAATTACTATCGGCATCTACGTACCTTTCTGTATATTTGTGATTTCGCCGAGATTAAAAATATTCCCGCTTTAATGGAAAATCTGACTTTTACTTAACCCAAATGTTATGGTCTATTTCACCCACTAAATATTACCCCATGACCATCCACATTGGAAGGCTTCTGCCCAGCCTTAGGCCGTGGCCTCATGCAATTCCTCTACAATTTAACATTTTAGCATATATTTCTCTTCACAAAAAAGTTATTATAGTCCTTGAAAAAAATATTTTAAAAAGTCCAAGTTTAGAAGTCTGATAGTCCTTAAAAAAATATTTTAAAAAGTCCAAGTTTAGAAGTCTGATAGTCCTTGAAAAATTCTTTTAAAAAGTCCACGTTTAGAAATCTGATAGTCTTTGAAAAATTCTTTTAAAAATCCACGCTTATAGCTCTGATGGTCTTTGAAAAAACATATTTAATAAATCCACGCGTGGAGCTCAGATAATCCTTGAAAAAAATATATTAAAAAACATCCAAGATTATGGCTATTATTATTTTAGAAAATTAAGGCTTAAAGCTCTGATAGTCTTGGAAAAATTATTTTAGAGCTCTGATAGTCCTTGAAAAAAAATCTTTTTAAAAATTCAGTCCTGGAGTTCTGATAGTCCTTGAAAAAAATATTTTAAAAAATCCGGGCTTAAAGTCTGATAGTCCTTGAGAATTTCTTTTAAAAAATCATCGCTATGAGCTCTGATAGTTCTTGAAAAAAAAATATTTTAAAAATCCACGCTTAGAGCACTTATAGTCCTTAAAAATTAATTCAAAAATCTACGTTTATATTTCTGAAAGTCCTTGAAAAATTGATTAAAAAAAATCCAAACTTAGAGCTCTAGTAGTCCTTGTATAATTCTTTTCGTTGTTTACTTGTTATATACCGGTTTAGCCATACACAAATGCGACTTCAATAGTCAGAGACATATTTCGTCACAGTTTACAAAGCTTTTATAGTTTTACCCTTATATTTGTCCCAATCCGCCGAAATGTGATATTTTGGCTCTCAACAAGATATTATCAATATGTATCTAAATTTTCACAACGATTTTTGCTTTCTGATTTGAAGGCTAACATATAAACACCTAATACTTGTAAAAATGTATATTACATATAGATCACTTCTAAGAGGGGTTCTCTAGAAGCTAAATTCCATCAATAAAAAATTAGTATGTCCCCATATTTTTTGCATTTATGCAACTTGTTAACTATTTTCAGTTTAACGGAGTATAATATAAAAATAAAATAAATGAGTTTCACTTATTTATACAGAGTAATATTTTATTTTTTTTAAGTCTAAAAATGGTTTGAATATTTCGTAAGGAACGATTGGCGATTCGAACTTTTCCTTTTATTAGAATTCATTTTAGAAATTTATGCTAGCTGTCGTATAATTAACATAACAACCAACTTTTATTAAATAATACGCCACGGTGTACACCCATGTTTGCATCCGCAACGATAAAATAAATTTCGCGCACTGCCCAGGTATTGGAACACGTTTAAAAAGTTTTATAACATTGGGTTAACCAAGCAAACATTAAATTGAATGAGGAAGGAAAAAAAACTTCATGGCAACGAACGAACCTTAGCAAACTCAACACTTTGTTGGCGAGTGTGTGTTAGCACACGAACACATACACACCCAATCTCTCTCTCTCCCTCACATAGCTGATGATGAAGTAACAATATCCTGGAATAACAATGGAATCAACAGCAATTGTTTAAATATTAACAACAGTGAAAAGCAATGTTTCACTATTTGATTTTGTTGTTGGTGCGGTGTTCGTGGTGTTGTTATCCCACAGAGTGTAAATAGAAGCTGGTAAAGCGACAATACCTTTATTTTGTTGGTACTTGCTATCCCCTTTAGATATTCCACACAACACATCTTGCTGAGTTTTCCGAAAAACCGAAACCTAAACACACACACACATAACATCGACGTGATTTGTTTGAAGTGGTGTTTATTTCCACGACACACACATACACCAACACATTCTCTCGCTCACCGGCATGTCATAGATATTTTTTTTTTTTTGTTCCTACCGATATTTGCCATGGATAGGGGTTTTTCGGTTTTTGTGTTTTAATTAAATTAAAATTAACTCACCTTTAGCTTCATGTCGCCATGCTTAAAATGTCACCCACGTACACGAAACTCCAATCCCAGTGTGGCCACTTCCAGACCCTCACGTCCGACAACTTTCGGCTCGTAATAGCGCAGGAACGAACGATTCGCATGGTTACCGTTAATCAACCAACTTAGATGACAGATGGGTTTTGATGGTGCTGATGTACAATTTACGCTCACCAGATCGCCAATTTGATAACGTGGTTTACCGCCAGTAATTTGTGGTCCGGCCAATGGTGTAACTGTAAACAACAAACACGTTTGTTGTTAGAATATTCGTACACATACATACATACGTATGGAGACACAGATTTTGCATGCAAATAAATATACATGAACATTGATAGATAAATAGATAAATGGAAGTGCGAAAATAGGGTTATCGGGGATGGATATATAAAAATTGTATGGTATGTATAGATGTGTAATGATTTCTAATCTAATCGAGGAGATATTTGAGGAAACCATATGCGATTTCATACAATATTTTTAGAACAAGTTAAAAAGTAGCAGTCGGAGGTCGTATAGCCTCAGCCTATGTTCGATTATTTAAACATGTTTAAGAATGTTAAAATAGGCGTCTGGTACCAGATTTAGCCTACCGAAGTATTACATTTTTATTCTTCAACTAATACAGACAAAAATCGGCAAAGTAAAAAATGTCCATATTTATCTCAGGTATCTGGTGAAGAAAAAATTTTTAGTTGTAGCAAATTGTAAAGAATCGCTGACTTGTTTCGCAAGTTATAACAGCTGAAGGTATTGAAAATTATGTCCATTTGTGTGTGAAGTACCAGAAGGAGTACGCAGGTATATACCAATTTCACAACAGATCTTGTAATAGCCAAAATGTTTGTACAGGGCGAGATGAACAAAACTGCAACCAACTTCAGACTGCGTAGCCCGATGTCAAGAACTCTACGGAAGAAAACAGAGACATCAGTAGAAATGTTTCGCACTTTCGGTTGGCCACCAGAACTCAAGCGCCGGTCATGGTGATGGTGTGGGCCGTCATAACAGCCGATGGTCGCTCTCCGCTCATATTAATCGACCGTGGCATCAGAATAAATGCCGAATATGATCGCGAAAATATTCTGGAGGGTGTATTAAAGCCTTGGTTACAAATTGAGGTTCCTCGCTTCATTTACAGCGCACAATGGTCACCAAAATCTCGGGATACCAATGCGTTGAACTATTGTGTCTGGAGTATTTTGGGAGCATGGTTGGAACTGAAAAATACCAAAGTGTCGATCAACTCACGCATGCGCTTCGGCCGGAATGGACCAAAATACCGCAGAGCAACATTTTGAGCAGCGTGTGACGGTTTCATTGGCCGTTTGAAGATCATAATTCGTGTCAAAGGTGACCAAATCGAACAAATCTAAACTTATATTAAAATTTGATGCTATTTCCGACATTTTTTGCTTTCAATTAAAAATAAGGTGGAGTTTGACATTGTTGCAGTTTTTTTTATCTCACCCTGTATATCATCTCCACAACAGATCGTGTCTGAGCAAAAATGTTTGTGTGTGAAATTTGAAGAGATTTGGATGCTTATTTCGCCTTCTTCGAGCGTTTTGTTTTTCAAAATCTTGAACCCTATGTGGACAGGAAGCAAAAGGAATGGTCCGATCTCTAACATCTTTATAACAGATTTTTTGTTGTTGAAGATAGTAAGATGTACCAAGTCTGAAAGGAATCCGATTTTAATTTTGGGGTTTTATGAGCTTCCGGATATTCAAAATATTAAACCGTTACCAGAAGGAGTGGACCGATTTACCCCATTTTTACACCAGACCTTTGATAAAAAAATATATAGATATTGTGATGTCTGAAACATGAAAAGAATCGGAAGCTTATTTCGGATTTTATAACTGTTTTGGCCCTTTGTGGGGAAGGTACCAGAAGAAATGGTTCGATCTCTACCGCCTTCGTAAATGGTCTTGCGCTGATAGAAATATGGAGATGTGCTAAGTCTGAATGGAATCGGATGTTAACTTCGCGTTTTATCAGTTTCATGGATATTCAAAATTTTGACCCTTTTTGGTTGAGGTACCAGAAGGAGTGGACCGATATATTCAATCTTCACACCAGACCTTGGGTTAATAGAAATATTGTGATCCTTTGTGGGGGAGGTACTTGACGGAGTGGACCGAAATTGTCCATTTTCCCTCTTGACCTAGCACTAGTGTAAATATTCGAATATGCAAAGTTGGAGCAAAATCGGAATATCCGTTCTCTTTCTGTTTATTTCGAATTCGATCTAAGTTTGATAATATTGCGATGTACCAAGTTTGGAGCAAATGGGATACTCAATCGCTAGACCAACTCAAAATTTCCGGAAATGGATTTGGCCCACCTATCGTCTAAGACTGATATTTCGATGATTCTTTTTTCATCCATAAGGTTGAGGGATGCTTATTCGCATTTTATATGAGATAATGTTGACCCTTTGTAGGGGGGTGTGGGGTGTGGTGTGGTACTTGATGGAGTGGGACGACATTTTCTCACCTGACCTAGGACTGGCCAAAATATTAGGATCTGCAAAGTTTGCACCAAATCGAATTATCCTTTCTCTTTCTATGAGGTAAATTATTTTCTTTGAAAATTCTGACCTTTTGTGGGGGCAGTATCAGAAGGAGTGGACCAATACTGCCCATCTACCCCTTGCTAACAATATTACGATGTGCTAAGATTGGACCAAAACGGATACTATAACATACGCACCAGTCATACCGACACACAGATGGTCGGACACCTCTAGATTGACTCCTAATATTCTTAAATGAATTTGGTCACATGAGACCTAGGGTCTGAAAACCATTATTTCGATGAGGTATAAGATGAGGGCTGAGAGTATAAATATAATCAACGCCGAGGAGAAACAGTTGATGTTAGTCTCTTGACATTTTGAATGTGGGTCAATGTTAGTGGTCAGGTGAGGTAAAGCTGAGTTTTTTGAAATTCGGATCATAATTCTACTAAAAGTACTTGTGGTATTTTGTGAAGGGATACAGTTAAAATCTTCACATTTGTATACAAATTAAATTTAAGAAGTAATGTTAATATAAGTAGGTGTTCAAATATTTTCTAGGGCCCATGATCGATAATTCTTTTTAAAATAAGAATACTTTATAAAAATTCAATTTCGTGGATTAGAAAGCGGGAATTGTATTGTAAATACTTTGTAGTGGATTTCCTTAAAATCAAATAATTCTAAGGGACATACAGTGCTCATTTTTTTATATTTTTAAAAACAAATTGGCGTTCCAAATTTCATTCATCACCCCTCAAAAATAACCCTTTATCATATCTGTTTGCCATTACATTTTTCCACACTTTTTCTATAATACCTTCACACAAATAAACACACACACACACCCCAACACACGTGTCACGTCGCCTTTTTTCCATTGAACCAAACAAAACAAATGTTCATTTAAGTATTAGAACAAAATTGATATAACCACTGATGTTGTCTGTCGGTTGGTCGGTCGGTGGTGCTGGTGGTGGTGGTGTTGGTAATTCTGTTCGTAACCCTGTCAGTGGTTATGTGTTTAAATGTGGTTTTATCTCATTATTGTCCGGAACACTGTTTCTATAATGGATTATGTCAACATTGAAATGAGCTTCAGCATTTGGACATGACCGAGAAATAGAAATTAAAAATTAAATACATTTACGGAAAATACGGGTATGTAACGGGCATTCTTCCCAAAAATATTCCGAAAACAAGCAAATCAAAGTATTGCCATTGGCAAATCAAATATTCGTGGCATATTGAAGTGTGTGTGTGTGGGGGGAGGTGTTTCAATATTTATTTTTTTTTAATTTGGTAAAAAGGTTTTTTGTGAAATCGAAATAAATCTGGATCTCATTACTCCAAATATATGTTCACCTATTTTTGGTGCTATTGTAATATTTATAATTTGATGGCAATATTAGCGTAACAATGGGAAATTTAAATATTTTCGGTGACTGTCAGGTGACTGGATTGTCTTACGAATGTAGAACATCTACCAACAAGTTCTAAGACATTCCAGACACCATATTGTGAAATGCTTTTCCTTAAAATCTACAAATGAAAATGATCAAAACAAGTCCAAGTTTTGGATCAGCCTCATATAACGCTAGACCCTGATGACTGGCGTTTTAAAGATCGTAGCGAATCTCGCAGAAATATTTATAAACGCTAGATCCTGATCCTGATTATTGGCGTGCTAAAGATCTTAGTGAATCTCGCAGAAATATTTATAAACGCCTTGGTACTGGCTTTGCCGTAGGCAAACAGTACTCTTCTTATTTCATTGCAAAGGTAACCACTTTTAAGTACATTTTTGACACCTGCTATATTATTTCATAAAAAAAAACCTCTCCCTGCCTCAAACCTCCACACAAATAATGTTCATAATTCTAAATGTTAGCTACATTCGGCCTTTTGTGTACTCTTTGCACACATTAAGGGCGAATTATTCTAATATTTTATGGCAGACGTCATACACTACATTATCCCTCTTAACACCTACCAAATGGGCTTATAGGCTCTCTCAAAATTGTGCATGGAGTTGGTAGAACCTGATGTTTTTAAGATGATCGAAAAATGTTTAGGTGTTAAAATAACTGACTCGTTTCGCGTGTTATAAGGTTTAAACTATTCAGAATAATGGCCCTAGCAGAAGAATATCATTCCCAGAAGGTTTTACATTGTGTGAAGTTTAAAAAAACATAGGTGCATTTTATAAACTTTTGAGACCAGAGGGTGAGATAAAAAAAATTGCTACCAAATTCAGACTACTGTCTAAAGCTACTCGTCAGACAGCTGTTAAACATCGGCACATTTTATGAACTTTTGAGGCTACAGGATTAGATGAAAAAAATTGCAACAAATTTCAGACTGCTGTCATTTCTAAGCCACTCGTCCGACAGCTATTAAAATTTTACCAATGACAGCTCATTATATTGTTTACAAGCTTACAAAAGCGTTTTGGTGAGAATTTTCCAGAAGAGGAGTAATTCGTGATGGAGTTCAAGCGTGATAGTGTAATTTCCTTATATTTGGCAAGTGGCTGTCGTTAGAGCACTCCAGCATTTAAATGTGAATAAATCTTAAGTGTCTCGTAACATCTCTCGTTAACGTGATACTGATAGCGTGGCCTGACGTCAAGGAAGTGCACGCAAGAAAACAGAAATATCAGCAGAAATGGTTCGAAAAGTAAAGAAGCGACTTAATCGAAACCCGCGTCGCAGTGGCCGAGAAATAGCTCATGAGCTGAACATATTGCAATATTCCATTTGGCAAATATTGAAATATGAGCTCGGGGCTAAACCATACGTTTGACTTTGTTGCAGGTTTTTTATCTTACCCTATATGGTTTGTTGGGTCTGACATGAGTATTTCGAGGAGTTACAAACGGAATGACAAAGTTAATATACCCTCCATAGAGGGTATAAAATGTGTAATATGTAACATTTTTATACCCTCAGCCATATGGCTTGAGAGGGTATGTATAATTTGATACGACTAAAACGTGCTTAATCAAAATAATAGTGTTAGACATTTGGAGTCGATCTAGTGCTGTCCGTTCGTCTGTCTGGTGCGCACGGTCAAAAGTCTGAATAATTTTAACTCTTGTAAAATGGGATGTAAGATTCCGATTGTCTTTGAATTGCAAACATCACAATATTTTTAAAAACCCAAGGTCTGGTGTGAACATCGGTCCACTTCTTCTGGTACCTCCCCCACAAATAAACATCCAATTCGATTCAAACCTGGCCCATTTCAATATTTATACCCTTCACCACGTAGTGGTAAGGGTATTATGTCTTTGTGCATTTGTTTGTAACATAGAGAAGAAAGCGAGACCCATAGTTACTTTTGAGGATCTCCATAGAATCACTCTCTGAGTTGATTTATGCATGTCAGTCCATCTGTCCGTCCGTCCGTCTGTCCATGTATTCGTAATATGCACTCTGTAACAACAATATTTGGGGAAATATATCAAATGCAGCTCAGAAATACCTTTGCTAAATTTTATCGAGATCGGTTCAGATTTGGATATAGCTCCTATATATAACTTCGCCCGATTTACCTTTTATTGTGCATCAAACGACTAATATTTGCACAAATGGGAAGAAATTTGGCACTTACGACCGAATTGAGTCTAGAAGGTAGTATGTCAAATTTAGTGAAGATAGGTTCAGATATAGCCATAGCTCCCATATATATTGTTCATGCGATTTGTTGTATTTTTTACCCACAACCGTAATATGCACTCCGAAACAACGATATTCAGGAAAATATATCAAGTACAGCTCAGAAATATCTTTGCCAAATTTTATCGAGATCGGTTCAGATTTGGATATAGCTCCCAGATATATCTTTATCTGATTTCAAATTAATTTTGCACCAAATGGGGAATACAAGTCCGAATTTAAAAGATACAAATGCTTCGGCATATTTAGTCCTTTGAACTTTAAATTATAATTATAATCATAGCGTGTATAATTTAATTATCCCACAAAAACTTTTTATTGTTTTTTGAAGCTCTACTGAATATGCAAAGTGGTGTAGGGTATCAAAAAGTCGACCCCGCCCGACTTTAAGACTTTCTTTACTTGTTTTATTCAATGATTTTCTAAAGAAGGCGAATAATGTAACCCAATTACATGAGTAATTCGTTCCAAATTGTCGAAATAGTTTTAGACCTAAAACGAAAAAAAAAAAACAAATAAGCAATGGCTATTGCTGTGCGGGGCCTACCTTTTGATACCCTACATCACTACAATATGCTCGAAGTCCCTTTATATCCAAATCCCTTTTTGGAAGACTTTGTTTTGAAATAATGCCAAAGAGCACACGAAAGTTGTGGTCCATTTTACAGCTAAATATAATCCAATGGTTATCTAAAATTCTAGACTTCTTCCCTGATCATAACTCTCTTCCGATGCGAAATTCCGTGTCGATTAGTTTTCAATTGTGGCCAGTAGAACGACTACAAAATTAGAAAAAATTAAATTTTTAGCCACTTAAACCTTAAGTGTTGGGGGATGTAAAAATTTAGAAAATTTAAATCAAATCGAAAAAATCGCATGCGGTTCTTGATTTATAAGAAGAATAAATGAGATATTTTTTTACATATATATTGTACCTATTTTGCTATAAATCCGATTTCTTGGCTATTAGCATCACTTTAATGGAGGGATGTGATCTTTTATGGTTTTTGTGATTTGGCTAGGATTAAAAATTTAGTGGAAATTTTCCTATTTTCTAACATAAAAGTTAGGGTCTATTTTATCCGCTAATTATTGTCCGATAGCCGCCCAAATTGGTAGGTTTCTGCCCACTCCTAATGTAAATTTTCGTTCATAGTTATGGTCTATAGAGCAACTGCAAAATCAGGAAATTTTTTAGTTTTTGGTCCATTTCATACTCTAAATATTATGCGATCATCTCCAAAAGCAATAGGATTCTATTCTGGACCTAGCCCCACCTCCATTCTAAATTTCGTGAAGATTGGGCTCTAATTGCGACCTGTAGAGTGATTACAAATTAACATGGACAGACGGACGGACATACATAGCTATATCGACACAGCTCGGCGAGATAGAAAGATCCATATATACTTTCCTTTGTGGGAAACCAATATTTCGTGGTTTTACATAATTTTTGGTCCAATCAAACTTATAATACCCCCAACACATAGTGTTGTAGGGTATAATTACCGCAAATTTACTAATGTAGAATATCACCTTGTCGGTCCCGGGCCACTATAGCCTTTGCCTACAAGTTTTCCACATCAAAAGAATCATAGATATTTCAACCATAAATCTATGGTAATCAATAAATATTGTACATACACATACGACATGCTGATAATGTACAGATATGTGGTAGATATAAGGTGGCATTGATGCTGATTTTACCACTCAGCCTCAAACCGCATATGTTAAGCTAAGCATGCACCTACATTTCTGAAATATTTTCTGCCCTCCCATCTGCTAAAATCCTCTAATGATTTTAATGCATATCAATGATGGTGTCGTGGTTGTTGTTGTTGCTGCTGCTGTTGCCGCATATTCAACAAACATGGCTGTTGAATGCCAGCCACAAAAGTGGTGGAGAGTGGAAAATAACATATTAGTGGTAATCAATATGTTTTAGTATAACATCCTAATTTAAGCTCATCCATGTATAATAAACAACATACTCTTCACTTTTTTGTTTCCATAACACATTGTTAAAGTGCAATTCAAATACACACGCACCCATACACACGTACACACCCAATTACAAGGGTTTTTGTTTATAAATATTTAATATAATTATTTATATTTATAGTCATTCCATGGCCCATGTCATCTCTTCATACTCATACATGTTCGTTAGGTATGGATAGAGATAGACGCATTATGGTCAATTGATTATATGAGTGGTTGTTCCGATGACATTAACCAACACTTGATGGTTTTAGGCCTAGAGCGGCTTGGCCGAACTCCCCTGGGGTGCGGTGGGGGGAGGGAGGTGTTTAGTCTGCCATCAAAGCAGCAGCAGATAGTAGTAGAAAATTAATTTTAATTAAATATACATTTTGTTGCCAACCACAAATGTATTATAAAATTATCCATTAAAATGGACAAAACACGTACGAAACGGAACCGAACATTATGACCATATGATGTACTCCTCATACTACAGTTGGCACACATCACCAATGTTTGCACACAATTTTGCAATGTTTGTAATTATGTATTTACATTATCGATGTAGTTATGTATGTAAGTCTATTATTTTATGTGTACGTGTCAACAGTGTGCGACTAATGAAGAATAGTTATAGTATTCATTAGGCGTACGAGAATTATGTATTTGGCAGGGTGTTGCATATGCAATAAATATAAATAATGATAGCAAGGGACCGCTACTTCGTCCAACTTAAAATTTTTGGATTCGTTCTGACAGTTAGGCCTTTTTATACCCTATAACATTATGTTTTAGGGGTATTATATGTTTGATTGGGCCAACAATTATGTAACACTCCGAAATATTGGTTCCCCACATATGAAAGTATATATGGAACTTCCTAACTCGGCGAGCTAAGTCGATCTAGCTTTGTATGCCCATCCGACCGTCTGTCCATGATAATTTGTAATCACGCTACAGGTCGCAATTATGGTCCGATCAATGATCGCATAATATTTAGGAGTTGAAATGGACAAAAAACTGAAAAATTTTCCTGATTCTTCAGTTGCTCTACAGGTAACAATTATAGACCAATCGACGCCGAAGTTGGCGTGCATCTAGAACTTAGGGCTGGGCAGGAGCCTTCCAATTTGAATGGTCATCGGGTAATATTTAGTGGATGAAGTAGACCATAACATTTGTGTTAAAAAATAATTTTCCATTAAACCGAGAATATTTTTAATCCCGACGAAATCACAAATGGACGAAAAGGTCAATTCTGACCGTTACATAGATGCCGATAGTAAATATATCGTATATCTATATTATTATTTTTCCAGTGGGCAGGTTAAGTTCGTAAATGGGCCATGTAGGTCCACGTTTTCATATAGCACCCATATAACGGTACCTCCCGATATTCGATATTTTGATGATTTTAGCGACATTATACACCGGAATTGTTTAAAATTTGTTTGCCTAAGAAGGAAAATTGTCTGTGCAGGTCCACGTCTTCGTATAGCCCCATATAACGGTACCTCCCAATTTTCGGTTTTTTATGATTTTAGCGTCATTATTCACCGGAATTGTTTCACATTATGTATTTAGAGCTCGTAATGGGGACTACAGTCTGTAACAGCAAATTGTCTATGCAGGTCCACGTCTTCGTACAATACCCACCGAAATTGTTTGAGACGCGTAATTGAAGTTCGTAATGCATGCTACAGCCTATGGCAGAAAATTGTCCATGCTGGTTCAGATCTTCGCATAGCTCCGAAATAACGCTACCTCCCTATATACGATATTTTGATTATTTTGGCTACATTATTCACCGTTTACTTGAAGTTTCGAATTTGAATATGGTAATGACTGATGACACACAATGCCCATGTAGGTCCGCGTCGTATAGACACCAAAATAACGGCTATATTCGGTATTTTTAAAATTTTAGCAGTATTTTTTAAGGATTTTATTTCAAAGTTCGTTCCAAATGGTGGAGGGTATTCAAAGTTCGGCCCGGCCGAACTTACTGCTTTTTAACTTGTTTTAATTTGACTTTTAATATTGAAATGTAGAGGGAGAGATGAAAAAACTGCAACCAACTTCAGGATGCTGTCATTTCTAAGCCATTCGGCCGACAGCTGTTAAAATTATTCCAGTGATAGGTCATTATATTGTTTACAACAGAGGTTGGGGTTATTATATACAGAGGGCAATTATCGTCCGATCCTCACGAAAATTTTCATAAGGGCTAGACTTATTGTTTTTAAAGATGTCCGCAGTATATTTAGGGGTTGCAATGGACCAACAACTAAAAATGTTCTTTATTTCGCAGCCGTTACAAAGGTCACAAATAGAAACTAAAGGATACGAAATATGACATCAAGTTAGAGTTTAGGGCAGCGAGTAGAATGGACCAAAAGTTTTTTGTGAAAAAATACTATACTATCGAAACGCTGAAAATAACATACAAGCGAAATCCAAAACTCACAAAATGCGATCTTCTACCTTTTCTATCCTGACTTCGTTGACGAATATAGTCAAATGTCGTAGACAAGCAAATCATATAGATGAGTCTAAATTTGGGGATATATAGGGGCCTCATGTATATGGAAATGATCGCAAAATATTTACGGGTTCAAACGAACCAAAAACAGAAAATATTCCTGATCGCAGAATTGAAGCCAATCGTCAAGTAATTTTGCATTTTGCAAGACGAATTAGCCCTGCCCATCCGACCATATGTTGTAATCACGCTAGAGTCAAAACGAATTAAGATCGATAGCTAAAATTTTGCACATATATGGTTTTTGTCCGCAGGCAGGTCAAGTTCGAAGATGGGCTACATCGGTTCACGATATTCGGTTTTTTAGATAATTTCAATTATATTTTTCTATGGAATTGTCTGAAAATCCACACAAGGAGTTCCCTGTGAGTACTTTATTCCCTGGAAAAGAATTGTCTATAAAGGTCCACGATATCATATATCCCCCATATAACAGTGCCTTCGTTATTTTGATGATTTTAGCTATATTTTCAATGGAATAGTCTGAAATTCGGTATTTTGATGATCTCAGCCAAATTGCTATCTTTTTTTGTATTTCGCACATTTTAGTGCTTTTCGTACCCTTTCAATTCTTTTCGTAACCTTTAAGTTCGAATTTTCAAAAAAAGTTTGGTACATCTATCCTGCACTCTTTCAGTGACATTCATTTAAAATATCAGAATTCCAGCTTATGCCCTTTGTCCAATAAGAGGTATTCAATTTTTGGTATATTTTAATACTTTTCATACCATTTTGGTACGAATTTCCAAAAGCCCAGCCTTAACATATGCGTATAAATTTTGACAAAAAGTCACTAAGTCACTTCTAAAGCGAACTTAAGAATCCACAAGTCCAAAGTAATACAATGGGTAGTTACTAAAATTTTAATTCGTTCTTTGCTTCTATTGGACTGATGATCAACTTCAGGCACTGAGTACACCTCATCAGACTACGCCAATGGTAAAATTTTTGTGAATATTCGGTTTGATTGTTGTCAGTTTGCAAGCGATCGGATTGTAAAATTATTGTTGTACTACCCATTTACAGGTCAATATGTGGAATCGCGGAATTCTATAAAGCCGATCTCTTTTTTAGTTAGAAACAATAAAAAAGCTTTAAGTTCGGTCGGGCCCAACTTTGAATACCCTTCACCATTTGGAACGAAATGGCAATTTGAAAAAAATAAAATCCGTTAAAAATTCTGTTAAAATCTTAAAAATACCGAATATAGCCGTTATATTGGGGTCTATACGACGAGAGAATGCGAAACTTGAAAAAAATCGGTGAATAATATAGCTATTATCATCAAAATACCGAATATAGGGATGTACCATTACATGGGGGCTATACCAAAACGTTGACCAGCACGGAAAATCTGTTGTCTTAGGCTGTAGCATACATTACGAACTACAAATACCAAATTTGAAACAGGTTTGGTGAATAAAGTCGCTAAAATCATCAAAGTACCGTATATCGGGTGGTGCCTTTATATGGGGGCTATACGAAGACTTGGACCTACAAAGAAAATTTTCTGTCATAGGCTGTAGTATCCGTTACGAATTTTAAATACCAAATTTGAAACAATTCCGGTGAATAATGTCACTAAAATCATAAAATAGGGAGGTACCATTATATGGAGGCTATACAAAAACGTGGACCTACATAACCCATTTTCCAAACCAAAAGTTCTGCAGACATAATACACATTTGAGTAAAATTGTATATCTACTTCATTTCGTTCGGATGCTAGAGTGATTTCCACAGACGGACGGACTTCGCTGAATCAACATAGAATTTTTTGCTGATCAAGAATATATTTTGTGTGGTCTAAAATGTATATTTCGAGGTGTTACAAATGGAATGACAAACTTTACATACCCTCCATACTATGGTGGAGGGTATAAAAAATACATTTATCATAAGAAATGGAGGGAATATATCTAAATAGACGAAATCGGCCAACTTCTTAAAAACACATAACATTTTGCAAATTTTTAGTCCAGTGTTTATTTTGAGAAATATGTGCCTACGAGAGCAGGTGGAGGGTATACAAATATGTCTTGATATTCGAAGACCAACTCAAATTTTAATTTATAGGAGGCCACAAAGTTCATATCCTTATATACTTCAACTTAATATAGCCTATTAGTTTTCCAATTTTCAGTTAAAGATAAAAGTAGAAGCAATATACCTCTGCAGAACCTTATGTATGTATGTATTTTTCACTTAAATTCAAATTAAAGATATACATTAATAAAGAAAAAAAAAAGGAATTGTTTCCTAAAAACTCCAACTTTTGGCTATTTAACATTTAATTCAAATCAAAAGTCACCAACCCCTACTGCTTCCTCCCCCATCCCCTAAAAAGCGAACCACAAAACATGAAAACCCCACTACATTTCGTGTTTGCGTTAATTGTTATTGAATTCAACAGAAAAATGTTGTTGTACAAAATAATGCGAACACACGAAACACAAAACACGGAGGTGTGTAAAGCAAGCCAAGCATAACTTCAAAAAATCCTATCTCAACAATAAGGATTGCGTGTGTGGTCCACCTTGATTGATGTGTTGCGCATGCAACATTGTTGCTTGCTATCCATGCATCCCTACAGCTAACCAGGCAGCCAGCTGGCTAGTTTGCTGGCCATTCAGCAACAAAATAAAAGCCAGACATGGCCAAAATTGAAAAAGACGCAGTTTACTCTATTTACGTGTTCTCCGACCAGGATTAGGTCAACCATCTGTAATACAATTTTCCCATGGCTTGGTAAAAGGTAACATTTGCACAATATTATGGAAGTTGGGATGACCAGCGGGGATATGAGACGGATATGAAGGGAGGCTAAGGCAAATGTGATTGTAACACCGGCAGATGATGGTGTGGATGATGATGATGACGACGATAATGCAGGTGACGAAAAATATTTTGTTATTGTGTGGTAAAAGTAAACACAATTCGTTACAGTAACGAAAAAGTTAAATGTTTGTCTTTCCCCCCGTCAAGGCACAGTGTTTTTGTAACTGGCAGATGATGTGTTGGAAAAAAACTTATGTAGAAAGGGAATATTCTTGTGAGGATGGTAAGTCCATAAACAATTTATTTCGTATTGGAAAAAAGATGAGTGTTAAACGTCAGATCAGCTGTATAAAAATGGCTTGGTATTTTTATACCCTACAACACTATGTGCTGGGGGTATTCTAAGTTTGGTTGGGCCAGAAATTATGTAACACCTCGAAATATTGGTTTCCCACATGGGAAAGTATATATGGATCTTCCTATCTCGCCGAGCTGAGTCGATCTAGCAATGTATGTCCGTCTGTCAGTATGTCTATGTTAATTTGTAATCACTCTACAGGTCGCAATTATGGCCCGATCTTCGAGGAATGTAAAAAGGAGGTGAGCCTAGAGCCAGAATAGAAGCCTATTGCTTTTGGAGACAAACTGAAAAATTTACTGATTTTATAGTTGCTCTACAGGTCGCAATTATAGACCAATCGAAGCGGAAGTTAGCATGGGGCTAGAGCTTAGGGCTGGCCAGAAGCCTTCCAATTTGGATGATCATCGGGTAATATTTAGTGGGTGAAATATACCACAACATCTGTGTTAAATAAAAGTAAAATTTCCATTAAACCGCGAATATGTTTAATCCCGACGAAATCAAAAATAGACGCAAAGATAAATTCTGACCGATACGTAGATGCCGATAATAAATATATTGGTTATATGTAGCGCAATATATGCAATGTGTAATATGTTATGTGAAAGGGATGTTAGCTACAATGCTTATATCTCAAGAATGGCTGCAGGTCACAAGTAGAAATAAAGGGACACGAAATCTGGCACTAAGTTAGAGTTTAGGGAGGGAGTACAATGGAGAATGTGTGAAAAAATACCAACATTCTCCCGAAACATTAAAAATAACTTACAGGCGAAATTCAAAATACGAAAATGGCAAACTTCTGGCTTTTTCATGGTGATTTCGTTCACGAATATAACCAAATGTCGTAGACAAGCAAATCATAAAGATGAGTCTAAATTTGAAGATACAGAGGGTCCCCTTGCACTTGGAAATGACAGCAAATTATTTAGGGGTTCAAAACAGAAAAATTCCAAAAACAGAAAAATTCCTCTGATCGCACAATTTAAACCTTTCGATACGGAATTTTGTCTGAGAAGAGAGTTAAGGACATGGGAGAAGTCTAGCATTTTGGAGCACTTTCCGAATATATTTAGTTATAAAATGGACCACAACAACTAACAGCACGACGGAGTGCGTAAATATTGGGCAAATGTCGCTGGTCAAAAAGCTAAGGGAAATATCAAGGGCCTATGACATAATTTCAAAAGCGAAACCTTCCAAAATTGATTTCTACATAATGGGACTTCCAACGTATTGTAGTGTTGTAGGGTAGCGCATGGTCGGCCCCGCACGACTATTGCCTTTGCTTACTTGTTTTATAATGTATTTTATGCACTGCTATCTTTATATTATCTTTGCATTTTATTGTGATCTCATTTTTTAGCCGCCAATGAACACTGTTCCCATCTGCTGCATTATAAATGGCTTAGGGCCATTATTTTATGGTAAAATGTTTTAAATTGCATTTTGTTGTGGCTTGTCATCTTTTCACTTGGTGCTTTTAGTTACTGTCGTCATAGGTAAAGATGCAAAAGATTACCCCTTAGTCATAAGGTATTATAATATGCACCAGACCAATAAAGCTTTGCTTAAGTCCCTTCTAATGCGAAAAAGTGGAAAATGGAAAGACAACTACAGACTTGATTGGAAAAGGATAGGATCTGAAAAAACGCGTATTTGGCTAGAATCAGATTGTTACATCACTTTTTTAATGTAGACTTGAAGAATTGAAATTTTCACATAATTTAAAAAAAAATATTAGTTAAGACAAGTTAAAATATATCAGTCGGTTTTGCCGACTTTCTTGTCTGATGAAGAGAACCGAATGCTTATATTGGACTTTATTATCGTTATGGGTTTTCAAAACTTTGACTTGTGGGTGAGGTACCAGAAGGAATGGTCTGATCTTTACCATTCTTATAACACAACTTGTATTAATAGAAATATTGACTTGTGCCAAGTTTGAATGGAATCGGATGTCAATTTCGTATATATTGTAATACTTGGCCTTTGTAATACTAGCTTGGCCTACCAACGCGTGAAGATGACAGGAACAGCTGATCATAAGAAAAGCAGAACATGCCAAATTGAGTCCGCATACTTCGTATTTGTTCTTCGGATTTATTAACTTCATAGCAAACGCAACCATACCGAAAACTGCAAACATTTGAAGTTGAGTGGCATTTCTGTTGCAATTAGTGAAATCGAGGCAGCAACATACTTCCCTGTAATAATCGTATCCTCAATTAAATTGTGTGTGTGTGTTTTTTTTTTTTTTTTTTTTTCGCTGTTAGCCTAATACCATTGCAAAGGCGTTGTGGGTCAATGCTTCTTGATAAAATCATATCCCAATCTGAACCGATCCCGATATTCCGTCACACCTTCCATATTTCATTGAAATTGAAATCGGCCGAGAATATATGTGGTAGCTATATCCAAATCTCAACCGATTTCTAATTAATGTGTCTAATTTATTATTGTAAACCAATTCCGCCACACATTCTGAATTTTATTGAAATATCGTGTTTGGTGCATAAAATACATGAAATTCATCGGCGACCATCATTTTTGGTTAAGAATTTCAGAATTTTAAGGTGATATAAACCAGAAGCATAGCAACAGCCACCATCGCTAGCTGAAGAAAGCACAATTTTGTGCGGTACATGGGCATCGTGGTATTTTTCCATTTTTTGACGATTTTTCGGGTTTCCAGCATCATTTTGATTGCAGATATTTAAAGAGGAAAATATCCAATTTTGAAATGCCCATAACTCCTTAAATATTGACATTTCGGGGATTCGAGCATAATTTTGATTGCAGATATTTAAAGAGAAAAATAGCCTATATATATCCAAATCTGAACCGATTTGCATATGATTTTACAAATTTATTTTTTTACCTCATTTAGTCACTCATGTCGAATTTCATTGTAATCGGACATACCTGCCGTGTTTGGTGCAACAAATATGTGAAATCGGCAGAAAATATATACGTTAGCTATATCCAAATCTGAACCGATTTCAATATAATTTTTCAAATTTATTTTATTTCCAAATTCCGTTTCGCGTTCCAAATTTGGAGACTGAATCTGTAATCGATCAATAGATATGTACATATAAAATCTAAATTTTTGGAGGTACCTCCGATTCTGATGCTACTTCTCCAATTCCAAGTGGAATTTCAAAAAAAAAAATATATAGCCTATGTTACTTTCAAGCGATGTTGTAGTACACTTGGAAATTTTTAGGAAAATCTGTTCCGCGGTTTTCGTGTCCATCAATTACAAACAAACATGCAAACATTTTCCTCTTTCATAGATACAGATAATTATTTAAAATTGCGACCCTTTGTGGGGGAGATATTTGATGGAGTGGGCAGATGTTGCCTATTTTCGTACCTGGCGTAGCCCTGATGCAAATATTAGGATTTGCAAAATTGGAGCAAAATCGGATTATCCTTTCTTGTTCTATGAGGTAAAAAATTGTTGGCATTTTGAGGAGCAGGTGCCGGACGGAGCGGACCGATATCGGCCATCTCTTACGATGGGCAATTTTGGACCAAATCGAATACACCCTTCGAGAGTTATCGTGCGCACCAGCCAGCCAGCCAGACAAACGGACGGACATCCCCAGATCGACTCCAAATTTCCTGAAACGAATTTCTCCTGGTTCCTAACCCACATAGGGTTCAGTATTTTGAAAAAACCAAACCGCTCCAAGAAAGCGTCCAAAGCTCTCTCTCTTCTCTCTCTTCAAATATCACACACACAAACGTTTTTACTAACACAAGATCTGTTGTGGAGATGATATATATCGGCGAATCCCTTCTGGTATCTCATCCACAAAGGTTCACAATTTTCAATACTTTTTCTGTCATAACTTGCGAAACAAGTCCGCGATTCTTTATAACCTATGGAATTTACGATTTCACACAAAACTGGACATAAATATTCGATTTGTTATTTATTTTGTAATTTTGCCCATACCAATATTTTTATTTATTATGAAAATGGAATACTTCACTCGACTACATCTTTTTATTCCCTCATATTTTAAAATTTTCTAAAAATTATCACATATCTCGTATACATACATTTCTCCATAGAGGGTCAACAATTTGAATAATCATAATAGAAGCCAAAATATATTTATATAATCGTATATTGGCTGAGTATATCAGGGTGAGATAAAAAAAACTGCAACAAAGTCATACGCCATGATTTTTATTTTTTTTTTTTTAAGTTTTATTGGATAAAAGCAAAAAATGTCGGAAATAGCATCAAATTTTAGAATAAGTTTAGATTTGTTCGAATTTGTCACCTTTGACAAGAATTATGGCCTTCAAACGGCCAATGAAACCGTCACACACTACCCGAATACTACTCTGCGGTATTTGTGTCCATTCCCGGCGAAGCGCTTGCTTGAGGTGATCGACACTTTGATATTTTTTAGTGCCAACCTTGCTTTCCACAATACTCCAGACACAATGTACAACGGATTGGTATCCGGAGATTTTGGTAGCCAATGTGCGCTGGAAATGAAGCAAGGAACCTAATTTTGTAACCATTATTGGGTGGCCCGTGTTGAGTGCGATGGTGCTGAGTCCTGTTGGAATGTTCAAGGTCTGCGGCCAGAATGTTTGCGTGCCCAAGGCTTTAATACACCCTATAGAATATTTTCGCGATAATATTCCGCATTTATTCTAATGCCACGGTCGATTAATACGAGGCGAGAACGACCATTGGCTGTTATGACGGCCCACAACATCACCATGGCCGGCGCTTGAGTTCTGGTGGCCAACCGAAGGTGCCCATTTTGATTTGACCTCTTTGGCAAGTAAACACGATCATTTTGTTTCTTCACTAACTGCTGGACAACGAATGTTTTCTCATTGGAGAAAAACAAATTCGGCAGTTCACCACTTTCAGCCAAGCGAAGCAAGTCTTTAGCTCTTTTGAGTCTATTTCCTTTCCATTGCCGTGTAAGTTCTTGCACTTTTTGGAATTTCAATGGCTTTACCCCGAGATCATTTTTCAATATTTGTGGAATGAAATATTGCGATTTGTTCAGCTCACGATCCATTTTTCGGCCACTGCGACGCGGGTTTCGATCAAGTCGCTTCTTTAGTTTTCGAAGTTTCGAAGTTCTGCTGAAGTTGCTGTTTTCTTCCCTCCACTTCCTTGACGTCGGGCTACGCTACCAGCTTCACGGTAACTAGCGTTGGTACGAGACATAAAATATTTATTCACATTTATATGCTGGTGTGCTCTAACGGTAGCCTCTTGTGGTTTTCCAGCCAAATATAAAAAAATCACACAATCACTTGAATTCTCGAATTCCATCACGAATAACTTTTTCTGGAAAATTCTCACCAAAATGCTTTTGTGCGCTTGTAAACAATATAATGAGCTGTCACTGGAATAATTTTAACATCTGTCGGACGAGTGGCTTTGGAATGACAGCAGTCTGAAGTTGGTTGCAGTTTTTTCATCTCGCCCTGTACATCTGTCAGCAAAACCGATTGATATTTTTTAACTTGTTCAATTTTAGCTTCTATGGTTTCGCGTTGTTAGTAATGTGATTTAGTCAACAAGAACTTTTATAAACGCTTTGAATATTTATAAAGCTTTCCTTTTCGTTTTGCAATCTTCAATTTTTTAAAACATTAAATGTATATATTTTTCTTTTATTTTTGATCGTTTTTTTTTTTTTTTTTTTTTTTATTGACTACCTAATTATTGTTATTCCAACAAAATCCCAGATTATTTCGACATTTTACAAAATTAGCAATTTCTGCTTTTTAATTTATGAAGACTAGCAAAAACTTCAATCATAACAACTCCACTCAGTACATTTACATGCACATATAAAATAAATTCTCAGAGCAAAACAAAAAAAAAACAACAAAAACAGCAACAACAACACAATCACCTTTCACTTAGTTACCATACGAAACCACATGAAATTAGTGAACTTTGGTTTCACAGAGTCAACCTTGCGGAATGAATGGGAAACCATTCAAGCTGCTAAAATTGCCATACATAAGATCCTGTACAGGAATTGCATTTTAAACCGAGAGCACACATACACACACACTCACACACAGACATCCGTCTGTCCATTCATCCGTCCATAAGTTATACAGACCAAGCAACCAACCAGCCATCCAACCAACGTAGAATATATTCAAGTCGTTACGTTTGTGAGAGTGGGTGTGTGTGTTTTGGTGCAAAATTACGAAAACTACAGTGTGCTGCATGCAGAGATAAAACCCTACGGCATGCCATGTGAATGTAAGTCGGATTTTTGTTCCATATTTTAGTGTCATATATTGTGTTGGTGCTGTTGCTGTTGCTGCTGCTATTTTTTTGTTGTTGTTACTGCTGTTATAATGGGAAATGTGTACAGATGTATGTGTGTTGCTTATATTTTATCTTCCATATTGTTGTTGTTGCTGCTATTTTATATATATTCTGTATGTAGTCCGTCCGTCTGCCTGCCTGCCTGTACAATTGCAGCGACCAAACGAACAAAATAATAACGTTTCTTACCAACTACAATCATATCCTCATGGCCGGAAACAGTTTGAAATGATGGCGCTTCACCGGATACTTCACAGCGGTAACGACCTGTTGACTGTAACGTGACACGACGCAATACCACCACATTGTCTGTGGAATTTTGTAGCTGAAAATTAAAAATAAAATGTAAACACACATACACACAAACGTATATTAACAAATGGATTTAGGGCATATGTTTAAAGATTTATATGTTTTGTATGAATGTGCACACACACATGTATGTATATGTATGGAGAGCCACAGACAGCCACAACATATGGCTGACGACGACAGGTGTAAAGAAAGGAAACTTTTCGTAGTAATCCATGCTCTTAGCAAAATATGTAGGTATGTATGCATGCAAATGTGACCCACAACGAATCGTCCAGTCAGTCAGATATTTACTCTTCATCAGTCAGTTTGAGGATGTTTTAAAAGTTATGCAAATTACTGTGGATTTCCAGTTGGGTCTTAAGGGATATTTTTATTGGTTCTTTAAAGATATCCTGACAATTTATTGGCTATTAAAGTTGTTGTGGTTTTTATTTAAGTTTAATTAATTGTCGTGATAAGGTATTAAATATTTATATTGGATATAATGGAAATAATATTACACAGAGTATGGCGTTTAAGGTTACTTGAGGAAATAAGTCATAAAAATATAAAGTTCTACCAATTTAAGAGTTGTTGCAAAAGCCGAGGAATAGACGATATTAAAGATAGAGGGTAGAGAATACAGATTTTACTTTCAATATGGTATATTAGCTGACATAATTATGATTTTATATATAAAAATAAAAAAGCAGCTAAATTCATCCCGGTCGAACTTTTAATATCCTCCACCATTTGGAAGGAACTTGAAAAATTTCCACAAAACTTCCGGAAACTACCATTTAAATGAAAACTGTTATAAGGAGACTATACGAAGCCGTGGACCTGCTTACGAACTTTTTTTTTGTCATATGCTGTAGTTCCCATTACGAACTTTAAATGCGAACTTTGTTACAATTCCAGTGAATAATGTCGCGCAAATCATAAAAATTCCGAGTATCGGGAGGTACCGTCATATGGGGGAAATACGAAGACGTGGACCTGCATAGAAACATTTTTCCATAGGTTTTAGTAACCATTAAGATCTCCCAATACGATATTTGAAACGATTCCGGTAAATATTGTTGCTGAAATCATCAAAATACAGAATATCGCAAGCTATTGTTATATGGGGGCTATACGAAATCGTGAACTTACATACGATTTTTTTTTGTTATAAGCTGTAATGCGTGTTTCGAAGTTTAAATACGAAATTTGTTTCAATTCCAGTGAATAATGTCACGCAAATCGGGAGGTAATGTCATAAGGGGGCTATGCGAAGATGTGGTAACCATGAAGATCTTTTAATAACCATTACTATCTTCTATCATCAAAATACCGAATATCGGAAGCTACCGTTATATTGGGGCTATATGAAAACTTGAACCGACATGGCCTATTTACGAACTTAACCTGGTAAACTATACATATATGTCTTCTATCTCAATTCGTTCGAAAGAGAGCGTGATTACAACAGACAGACGGACATCGCTAGATCGTCTTGGAATTTTACGCTGATCCAGAATATATATACTTTGGAGGGTATATTATAAATATTTCGAGGAGATACAAACGGAATAAAAAAGTTAATATACCCTTCATAAAATGGTGGAGGGTATGCAAATATTTAATACCGAATTCAGAACAATTCCGTTAGTAAATGTGGCTTAAATCGTGAAATACCAAATATAAGATGGTAGCATTATATACGGACTTTACGAAAACGTGAATCGATATAACTCACTTTCAGTAATCCTAGGCACAATCCTAAATTTTGACCAAATATAATTATGGGTTGTATCTGATTTGAACAAATAGATGGGTGCCATTAAATCGACTTAGAATTTAATTTGAATTTTATATTAATTTTAAAACAACTGAGGCAATTTCTTTAGTTGCTCCAACTGATAACTGGTCACCGAACCCAATTTAGTACGAATTTTTGGCTGGGTAGTTGTGCCCAACATCTTTTCTAATACTACATTTTAAATCGGGGACGACAAATAACCTACAAAATATGGAAGTGTTGCAAAATAAATGACAAGTTTAATAAAAATAGAAAAGGCCAAAGTCGGGCCGACTAAATTATACCCTGCACCACCATGCGAATATAGTAGAGCTCCCGTAACAAAAACAGTTTATATTGGGAATTTATGTGAGGTAGATCCTACCAACTATAAATCTTATTTGAATACGTATCATGCTTTAGAGTAGTAGAGTAGAGTAGTCACAATTTGGGAACTATATCAAACTTTGAGTCGATTTTCAACAAACTTAAAATCATATAAAATAAAAAAAGAATAAATGCCCTGCACTTTATTCACTTTTGAACAACTTAAAACAAAAAACCAAAATTCATTTT
This sequence comes from Musca domestica, assembly GCF_030504385.1. Taxonomy (NCBI): domain Eukaryota; kingdom Metazoa; phylum Arthropoda; class Insecta; order Diptera; family Muscidae; genus Musca; species Musca domestica. The sequence goes on along the minus strand of NW_026712283.1, from coordinate 500,239 downwards.
TATATAAAAAATTAAGTATGGTAAAGACAATTAAACCGATTTTGGCGTGGACTAAAGCAACTCTGTTGTACATTCATATGATCGCTGCAATTTCTGTTGTTTTTACTGTTATATTTATCGCTTTTGGCTTCATTCAACAGTTTCGCTTGTCATGAATCATTTTTGAGAAGTTTTTTTACAACGACATGTGTTTGTTTTCGTTTTTTAAGTACTGCCCAAAAAAGTTTAAAAATGACTAGAAGCAAATACAGTACATGAATAAAACAGCAAATTATCAGTGACTATGAAAACTAGCTATCGCAAAAAATGATATCCTAGAAATATTTCATAAATATTTCTGTGATTTCTCATATACTAAGTCGGTTTTATGATACTAGATAGGAAGTAACTGTCTATAACGGATGAAGGCCGTGAAAAACCTCAGCCCGTACTGATTAACAAATTGTGCGAGAAATAAAATAAACAACAATTTAAGAGATCAACTGAATTGGTGAGAGAGCTATCATTGAATATAAGCTCGAAATCAGTGCGTAGAAGCTCGAAATCAGTGCGTAGAAGGGAGCCATCAAAAAAGCCATTTATACCTGAAAAAATCGGAAAGCCGGTACGGCTTTCGGAAACGATATTATTAATTGGAATCCATCTCAATGCAAAGACGCTTTTTTCTGGGATGAGTCTACGTTTAGTATTAAAGGCTCATACATGAAAAATTTTACGGTGAGAAGACCAAAAAATAAAAGACTCAAGCCGCAGTGTTGCAAGGGTACAGTGAAGCATGAGGGAGGGTTAAAAATGGTGTGGCACTGTTTTTCTTTCTATGGACTTGGGCCTATCCAGGAAATAAAGGAAGTTATGGATCGGTTTGTTTACAGAGATGTGTTGGACATCACGTTGTTCCCTTACGCTGATCAAAATATTCGGCTCATTTGGGTGTTTCAGCATGACAATGATCCCAAACTTGAATTAAAAACTTGTCAAATATTGGTTGAGGGAGTCGAAAATTGATGTTTTGTCATGACCGGCACAATCATCTGACCTAAACCCCATAGAAAACCTTTGGAGTATCGTAGACAGGAAGATCAAGCGAGATTCGGAAAGAAATAAACACAACATTTTCCAAAGAATTCAGGGTGCCTGGAAAAGCATATACACGTATCAAATTGAGCGTGTTGTAGATGCAATGCCTCGTAGGGGTTCAGCTGCTATCAAAAATAATGGATGCTATCGATTACTAGTCAAAATTTAATTATTTTAAAATAAAAAATCAAAAAGTTGTTTCAGTTTTGACTAAGCAAAAATTGGGTCATTTTAGTTTTCCATATATTATTTTTCGTTCAAAATTATTTTTGTATTTTTATTTTTAGTTTCTTAAAAGTGAATTATAGACCTCATTTAAAACTGGAAAAAATATTACGATTTGTTAATTTTTGTAAAAGTTACAGGATATTTATTGTCTTTGCGATTTTAGTTTGCTTTAGTTTTGGCCACCAGTGTATATATATATATTTTTTTGACAAAACTGCGGCTAAGACCATCTAAATACCTAATATCGGGTGATACCGTTATATGCGGGCTATACGAAAACGTAGACCTATATGTATAATGTTCCGCCATTAGAGCTAAAACCCATGACGTACTACAAACACCAATTTTTAGACCAATTGATGGAAATATGTGGCTAAATCTTTCAAAATACCAAATATTGGGAGGTAACGTTATATGGAAACTATCCCAAAACGTGTAGCGGTATATCTCAATACCAACCATGCTAGACATCATGCAAACTACAGTGCCAAATTTTGAAGCTCTACATCGAATATTGTGAGCTGTATCAAACATATTATGCTGATCATGAATATATAAACTTTATTGGTCTACGACGAATATTTAAATGTGTTACACACGGAATGACAAATCTAATATACCCGCCTTTCCGAGATTGAGGATATAAAAATCTAGCCAATTCGGGCCACATTTTTTTCTACTTTATATGGTAATGAGGATGTATATCGAAGCTATATAAAAATCTGAACCGATTTCGATATAATTTGGCAGAGATATTTTCGAACTGTATCTTATATCCGGTATCAAATATCATCGTTATGGAGTGCATATTACGAATGTGTATAAAATATATATATGAGAGCTATAGCTATATCTGAACCGATTTTCACACAATTTGATGTACTTGCTTCTATACTGAATTCGGTCGGAAGTGCCAAAATTCAGGTCATTTGGACTGATATGGACTATTTTGTGCACAATTATAACGAAATCGGTTGAAGATATATTTGGGAGTTATATCTATATTTGGATCGATTCTCACCAATTTCAATAGGGTTCGTCCTTGGGCCAAGCAAATATTGTTTGGAAAATTTCATCTCAATCGGATTTTGCATTTTGTTCACATAAATACATGAAGTGACGGATGGACAGACAGACTAATATTCATAATTTTTTTTTTTCTATTTTGTCCTATAGGACTTCTTTATTGATTAAAAAAAATTGGCATTACAATAACCTACGAAGCCAAAATGGCTTGTGTGTAGGATATAAAAATTAAAAAATATATTCAAAATGTTAACAAAAATCAAAAACTAAAACTAGACTGTAGACTTCATATATTTTATATAGTTTCATTACTAATTTCAGTGATTTTCTAATAGTTTACTTGTTTAATAAATAGTTTTTCATATGTTTATCGACTCAGATAATGATTCTATTAAGATCCTCAAAAGAAACTATGGGTCTATCTCGCTTCCTTCTTCATGTTTCAAACTAATTCACACAGACATAATACCCTTACCACTATGTGGTGTAGGGTATAAAAATATGGCTAAAATATAAACTAAAAAGAATTTTATGCTGATTATGAAGAATTATATACATTATGGGGTCTACGAAACGAATACATAGGGATGTTACAAACGGAATGATAAAGTTAGTATAACCTCCTTTCCAAGGTGGATGGTATAAAAATGGGGTATACCCTTATATTTGGTTATACCAAAACATGGACCGACATGACAAATAATTTGTAAAAGTGATTCTTCATATGACCCAAAGTCCTGAATCAAATTTGGGATTTGAAGGTAATTATTTGTTAGTAATAGCTGTACTAACCGTGCATACTACATATGTTTCAGGAATTCTGGAATTCAAATTTAATTTGATTAGTGATTAGTTTTGTTAAAAGGTGTTTTAGGACTTCATGCCCGATGTTGGAAGATTTTATAAGATTTTTTGGAAATATATTGGTAAAAAGTCGTGAATTTTATTTTAAAGTTCTTTTCAAAAAAGGTCTTTTCATTTAAAGTTATTTATTCTAAAGGTAGATAAATGACCTTTTAAGCCTTTACTGCCAACATGCACTCTGAATTCCTCTCGACCAACTCCTCTTCATGTTGCTCCTTTTTCAGATCCTGGGTGTTATTTTCTGATACACTTGAATGACTGTATACCTTTAAGTAGGTGATCGTACTACTTTGAACCAATAACTTCTCTTCATTGACGTATCCCGTTTTTGGGAACCAGAGTGATATAATCTATCACACTTCGTGCGGAAAAGTTATGAGAGCTTTTTGGGGAAAAGTATTTGAAATTGATTGAAATTCTAAAAATTCAAAAAATATTTCCGACATTCTTCCGATATGAGCATAACATTTCTTTTTAAAAATGATACTATCCTTTTCTGAGCCTTTTTTAAGCATACACTACCACTTTGTTTATTTCCTTTCTTTACACTTCTCATATTTTGTTTATATTATTTCCCGAAATGTTCCGCTCTTATAATTTTCATTGTTTCTATTTTTCTTCCTATTTTTTTTACTTACATCGACATCAACACCCGGCAACGGAAACACCTGTCCAGGCGGCATATCTCTCGGTACATAGCGATAGAATTCAAAGCCATCCTTGTACCATTTCACCGAATACAAAGATTCGCCATCCAAATCGTATTTACAGCCCAGCGCTGCATCCTCGTGACGCATTATGTGTTTGGGTATGCGGACCTCTGTCATCGATAGTGATAGACACGGTGCTGGAAAAACAAAAAAGAAACAAACAAAAGTAAGTAAACAACAACAAAACATTATTTCAATATCAATGTGAATGGAATTTGGGGTCTAGTGGAATGAAAATTGGTTAAATTTACGCCATGTCATTTGAATAATTTCAAATTGACAGTTTGTGTTTGTAAATTCTTCAGCGTGAATTCCAACGCGCGCTATTCAATCAAATTTTGTTGGATTTTGCTTGGCATCGAAAACTTTTCACCTAGTTGCCCTTTTCTTGATGTTTTACACTTTGTCACCTCGATTTCGAAAGCATGGTCCCAAGAGTTTAACACAAAATTATTTACTTAAAAGTTTGTCCTGTCTTGTCTTTACACCGAACGGGAGAGTGGGAGAGAGAAAGAGCGCACCGATAACTATGAAAAGAATGTAGCTTTTTAAGACCAAATAATGTAACAAAAGGGAACAACAGCCAGCGCAAAAGGACTTTGTTAATTTTCCTCCATCACATCAAGTGTTAATAACTAATTTAAGCTTCGTGACTTAGTCCTTTATCACTTTAACTCAATTTTATTACCAACAAGTAAGCAAAGGCTACAGTCGAGCGGGGCCGACCGTTGAATACCCTACAACACTATAATAAACGATACAGTTTATATAGGCAAGATACTCGAAAGAATTGCACAAGATATTGTAACAAATAATAAAAGAAAACCATCAGGTTTCGTTCTCTAATTTTCGAATAATAGCAACTTAAACTAATTTGCTCATTTCCAATTTATTGGTAGATGTTGCACTCAAATGGTCTTCCTAGATCTGGAACCAATATTTCCCAAAGACCTATAATCTCTCAGAAGTGGCAAAAGATTAACATTTATTATTGGTTTTTGACTGTAACGCATCTATATGAGATACAGACATTTGATTATACGAAATCAGCGTTAACGAAATATTCAGAAGTGCGTCTTTCCTTTATTTGTAAATTCTCCAAAAAGTCACTGGAATGGACATTTTTGTATTTTGTCTACAAAAGTTTTCAAACTATTTCACACATTGAATATTTTTGGATGGCCATCCAAAACTGCTTGGCTTTTGCAATGTCCGGTAACCCCCATTCAAATGTGGGTGAGGATCAGGCGACCGGCTGACAATTTTGCAGTTTTTTTGGTCCATTTCAACCCGTAAATATATGGCGATCATCTCCAAAAAGAGTAGGCTTCTATTCTGACCCTCATCTTATCCCCATGCAAAATTTCGTAAGGATCGGGCCATAAATGCGATCTGTATATGATATCCTGATATCCTAACTACTTAGTTTTGTTAGCTGTAGTTATATTACCAAATGTTTAATTCAAAATGAAAATATGCCAAAAATATGACAAAATGGAAAAAATATGAGAAAATATTACAAAATCAATATTTTCATCTTTAGAGAGATATTTGTATGCGCTTTTTAGACGTTTTTCCTTTCCTGTCAAGAGGCCATTCTGAATTAATGAGAACTGTCGAAATCAGTTCAGCCGTTCTCGACATATATGAGATCTTTCAAGCATATCTTCTTTGATTGACATATATATCGCATATATTTGCTATATATTCGATTTTTTGGATCTTAACATCAATGTAAAGATCAGAAGTAACCTTGTCATGGCTTTGTGATTTCGCCGGGATTTAAAATAATCGCGGTTTAATGAAAAATTTTGAATTTTTTCAACAAAAAAGATATGGCCTATTGTACCCGCTAAATATTATTTAATGACCACCCAAATTGGTAGGCTTCTTCCCCGCCCTAAACTCTAGCTACATGCGAAATTCCGCGTCGATTGGTCTATAATTGCGACCTGTATAGCTACTGCAAAATCCGACATTTTTTCAGTATTTGGTACATTTCAACCCCTAAACATTTGGCGATCATCTCCAAAAGAAATAGGGTTCTATTCTGACCCTAGCCCCACCTCCATTCTAAATTTCGTGAAGATCGGGCCATAATTGCGACCTGTAGAGTGATTACAAATTAACATGGACAGACGGACAGACGGACAGACGGACGGACGGACATACATAGCTAGATCGACTCAGCTCGGCGAGCTAGGAAGATCCATACATACTTTCCTATGTGGGAAATCAATATTTCGTGGTGTTACATAATTTTTGGCCCAATCAAACTTATAATACCCCCAACACATAGTGTTGTAGGGTATAAAAAGGGTTGTTGATGTTGGCTTCATTCAAATGAAAAACAAAAATAAAAAAAAAAAAAAAAAAAACTTTTTAACAATTAAATTTGAAGGAGGAAATTTGAGTACGAAAACAGTGGATATGTTTGACAATGAATGTAAAAATAAAATTGATGTAAATTAAAATTTGAAAAAAAGTCAAAATCCATGATATCTTGTCATATAGTCTTTAGAAATCCATAAATTGAAAAATCTAATTTTTATTGGGGATTTTTTAAAAATCCATCATTTAAAAAATATTGTAGAAAATCTTAAGAAAACATGATTCTTGAACAAGAAATCGAAGAAGTTTTTATTAAAATGCTTAAGTTTCAATAAGGAGGTCCCAAAAGTCCACAAAAAATTAAAGATTTGTTGCAGGGAAGTCCTTAGAAAAATTAAGTAAATTCGACTAACTAGAAATCTGGGAACAAATCAGATAATCACTAAGTCTTATTTCTTGAATTAATAAGTAAAAAAGTATCGGTCGGTTTTGCCCAATGTTCAATTATTTAAGTATATATTGACTTCTATACTGATTATTCAAAATGTTGAACCTCTATGGAGTAGGTTCCGAAGGAATGGGAAAATGTTGCCCATTTCGCATCGGACCTAAATAAATGTTTTATAAATATTACGACGAGCCAGGTTGGGACTAAATTGGTTACTTCCTTCATTTTATATGATATAAGTTATAATTTTTAGAAAATATTAAAATGTGTATGAGGTACCAGATATAGTCGATCGAAGTATTCGATTTTTATACCTTCCACCATAGTATGGAGGGTATATTAAGTTTGTCAATCCGTTTATAACACCTCGAACTATACATTTTAGACCTAATGTTAATAGAAATATTGAGATGTGCCAAGTCTAAATGGAATTGGAATTTAATTTCTCATTTTATGAGTTTCATGGATATTCAAAATGTCGACCCCTTGTGAGGGAGATACCAGAAGGGGTGGACTCTATTTTCACACCATAAAATGAGCTAATAAAATATTGTGATGTATGTTGAAAACAATCAGACTCTCATTGTAGAAGAGTTATAATTATTCATAATTTTAACCCTTTGTGGGGGAGGTACTTAACGGAGTTGACCGATATTGTCTATTTTCGTACCTGACCTATCCATGATACAAATATTAGGGTTTGAAAAGTTGGAGCAAAATCTTTTTGGTACCTTCCCCCCTTTATGGGGAATATTTCGGAAGGAGTGAACCGATACTGTGTGTCTCCGAACTCAATCTAAGTTTCATAATAATATTACCAAATGTACCAAGTCCCTTTGAGAGTTATCGTGCGCACCAACCAGCAAACAGACGGACGAACGGACATCACTAGATCGACCCCAAATGTCCTGAAACAGATTTGACCTAAAGAGACCTTGTGTCTAAAACCATTATATCGATGTGGCAGGTTTTGGCCGTTTCAAATGATATACCATGGCCGGCTTGAGTTCTGGTGACCAACCGAAGGTGCACATTTTCAGCTGACCTCCTTGGCAAGTAAACACGATCATGTTGTTTGTTTACAAACTGCTGGACGACGAATGTTTTCACATCGGAGAAAACAAATTCGGCAGTTCACCACTTTCGGCCAAGCGAAGCAACTCTGTAGCTCTTTTGAGTTTATTTTCTTTCTGTTGTTCTGGTGACCAACCGAAGGTGCACATTTTCAGCTGACCTCCTTGGCAAGTAAACACGATCATGTTGTTTGTTTACAAACTGCTGGACGACGAATGTTTTCACATCGGAGAAAACAAATTCGGCAGTTCACCACTTTCGGCCAAGCGAAGCAACTCTGTAGCTCTTTTGAGTTTATTTTCTTTCTGTTGCGGTATAAGTTCTTGCACTTTTTGGAATTTCAATGGCTTTACCCCGAGCTCATTTTCAATATTTGCCGAATGGAACAATACGATATGTTCAGACCACGAGCCATTTTTCGGCCACTGCGACGCGGGTTTCGATTAAGTCGCTTCTTTACTTTTCGAACCATATCAGCTGATGTTGCTGTTTTCTTCCGTCCACTTCCTTGACGTCGGGCTACGCTACCAGAACCAGGGAAACGAGCGATGGTACGAGACACAAAGAATTTGCTCACATTTAAATACTGGAGTGCTCTTACGATAACCACTTGTGATTTTCCAGCCAAATATAAAAAATTACACTATCACGCTTGAATTCCATCACGAATAACTTTTTTTCTGGAAAATTCTCACCAAAATGCTTTTGTACGCTTGTAAACAATATAATGAGCTGTCACTGGAATAATTTTAACAGCTGTCGGACTATTGGCTTAGAAATGACAGCTGTCTGAAGTTGATTGCAGTTTTTTCATCTTCCTATTCTCGATCAACATAAAATTTTAAGTTTATTTAGCCATGCCCAGTCGTCTGTGGAAATCACTTTATAGTCCGGTAGGAGTGAAGTAGGTGCACACAATTTTACTCAAATTCATTTCAGGTCCGTAGAATTGATAGTATTGAAAACGGCCCCCCATATGGGTCCAGGTTTTGGTATAGCCCCCATGTAACTATACTGGTCCCCATGTAGTTGACTAATAAATTTACATGAACTTGGTATCCTTGAAGTGGCTCTTAGAATTAAAACGATACATATCTTTACCGGTTTATCACAGATGATACAGGTACAGTAGTTTTTTGCTTTTTCTGAAATTAAGTTTTAACACTCAAATTGAAAATCCTGTCGGATCTTTACTAATCTGTAAAATTTCTAATTCAAGAAGCTCGGATTTTGGTATATTGAGGCTTTTTTACGACAAATAATTTTGTAAGAATAATTTGAGAAGGACTAAATTTGAGCTTTTAAAAACATTTTGAGAAGGACTTAAATTTCTATTTTTAAGAATTTGTTTAGAAAGACTTAACTAGGATTTTCAGGAAGATTTTTGAATAAGAAATAGTCTTACATTTTCGGGAATGGATTTTAAAAAATATTATGAAAGGATTTTTAGAATGCTAAGCGAAGGACTAAACGTGGATTTCCGAAACCTTTTGGGAAGGATCAAACGTTGATTTTTAAGATGGCCTTTTATAATTTAGCAAGAAATATTTTTTTTTTTTTTTTTTTGGTTTTTGAGAATATAATGCAAATGCCTTGACACGGATTTTCATTTTTTTTAGGAACGATCAAGCGTAATTTTTTATATTTGGAGAAGCAAAACGCGGAGTTGTTATAGAAATATTTAAAAGGGACTTAATATGAATTTAAATGAATATGTTTAAAAAGATCAATTTTTAATAACATTTTTGAACTAAATGTGGATTTTGTAGAATCTTTAATGAGAGAGAAATGGATTTTAATGTGGATTTTTTAAAATATAACCCAGTTTTTATAGTTTTTTAAGAAAGTCGAATAAATTCAAAAATATTTATTATTATAATTATTATTATTATTATTATTATTATTATTATTATTATTATTATTATATTATTATTATTATTATTATTATTATTATTATTATTATTATTATTATTGTTATTATTATTATTATTATTATTATTATTATTATTATTATTATATTATTATTATTATTATTATTATTATTATTATTATTATTATTATATATTATTATATTATTATTATTATTATTATTATTATTATTATTATTATTATTATTATTATTATTATTATTATTATTATTATTATTATTATTATTATTATTATATTATTATTATTATTATTATTATTATTATTATTATTATTATTATTATTATTATTATTATTATTATTATTATTATTATTATTATTATTATTATTATATTATTATTATTATTATTATTATTATTATTATTATTATTATTATTATTATTATTATTATTATTATTATTATTATTATTATTATTATTATTATTATTATTATTATTATTATTATTATTATTATTATTATTATTATTATTATTATTATTATTATTATTATTATTATTATTATTATTATTATTATTATTATTATTATTATTATTATTATTATTATTATTATTATTATATATTATTATTATTATTATTATTATTATTATTATTATTATTATTATTATTATTATTATTATTATTATTAGTAGTAGTAGTAGTAGTAGTAGTAGTAGTAGTTGTAGTAGTAGTAGTAGTATTAGTTGTTGTTTTCCTGGAAACTTGAGGGTCCAACAATTTCCATTAATTTCCCTGTACCACTGTTTTTAGTGTTAATTTTTCATTAATTATTTGCTTGAGAACTATAGAAAATGGTTCAGTTTACCTTAGATATTACCACGCCACAGCAACAAGAATGTCAGCCCAGCATTAAGTAAATTTCAACAACGAAAACAAAGAAACATGTTTTGTTCCATTAATTTCTTAAACAAAAATGGGCATTCTCTTGGTCATTAAAAAATTACGAATTATTTTGAAAAGGTTTAAAGGTCTCTAGAAAATCTTAACACATTTAATGGACCTAGGATTTAAGCAAACGGATTTGCTTTCCTATTTACCCCCACTTTTGCTCTTCCAATGATTTGTGTGCTACTTAACGCAACTGTGGAGTATTCTTAAGAGTTGTCTCTCATCCTGTCTGACTGTCTCCTGCGTGCTTGTCTGTTTTCCTATCTTTTCTCCTTGTAATAAAATCATGGCAAATATTTTTTTATTTTTTAATGATGCTTGTGACTGAAAAAGCTCAAAAGAAAAAAGGATGAGCAATTACTCTTCTTTTTTCCCTTTGTCTGTGTCCGACAATGACAATGCATGTGTTGTGCTGAGAAAACCCATTATGCTGGACAGCGACAGACGGCTGCACAAATATTTATGCGTATTAATAGGCTTTTTATACCCTACACCACAAGGTGGTCAGGGTATTATGTCTTTGTGCATTTGTTTGTAACAGGCAGAAGGAAACGAGATAGACCCATAGTTCCTTTTGATGATCTGCATAGAATCACGTTCTGAGTCGATTTATGCATGTCCGTCCGTCCGTCTGTCCGTCCGTCTGTCCATGTATTTTTGTAAACAAAGTACAGGTCGCATTTATTGCCCGATACAGATGAAAATTTGCACAGATCATTTGTTTGGCCCAAGGACGAACCCTATTGAAATTGGAAATAATCGGTCAACATTTAGATATAGCTCCCACATATATCTTCGTCCGATTTGCCTTGTATTGTGCACCAAACGTGTAATATCCGCCCGAATTTTATGGAATTTTGCATATTCACCCAAATTAGGTCTAAAAATATGTATGCCAAATTTGATCGAAATCGGTTCAGATATAGCTATAGCTCCCATATATATTGTTCATCCGATTTGTTATTATTGTCCACGGCCGCCATAATATGCACTCTGCAACAACAATATTTGGGGAAATATATCAAATGCAGCTCATAAATACATTTGCTAAATTTTATCGGGATCGGTTCAGATTTGGATATAGCTCCCATATATAACTTCGTCCGATTTACCTTTTATTGTGCACCAAACGTCTAATATTTGTCCAAATGGGATGGAATTTGGCACTTACGACCGAATTAAGTCTGGAAGCTGGTATGTCAAATTTGGTGAAGATCGGTTCAGATATAGCTATAGCTTCCATATATATTATTCATCCGATTTGTTATATTTGTTACCCACAACCGTAATATGCACTCCGTAACAACGATATTCAGGGAAATATATCAAATACAGCTCAGAAATATCTTTGCCAAATTTTATCGAGATCGGTTCAGATTTGGATATAGCTCCCGTATATATCTTTATCCGATTTCAAATCAATTGTGAACCAAATGGGCAATAAAATTCCGAATTTAAAAGATATAAATGCTTTGGCATATTAAGTTCTTTGAACTTTAAGTTATAATTACAATCATAGCGTGTATGATTGAATTCTCCCATAAAAACTTTTAATTGTTATGTGGAGCTCTACTAAATTAGCAAAGTGGTGTAGGGTATCATAAAGTCGGCCCCGCCCGACTTTAAGACTTTCTTTACTGGTTTTTTCTTTCTTTTGCCATGACATAAGATAATGAGTGTCGCTGTTGTGAGACGTCGCATGTGCGTGTGCACCCATATCAGGAGTGTCTGTTTTTTGCTTTGTTTGCATTCTTCATATTTTAGTATGCAGACAGTACAAGTTGATACTTGTGACCCAGTGTTTGATATTTGAAGAAAAAAATATTTTTATTTTTTTTTTTAATTTAAATTAATTTTAATGTTTAAAAAATAATGAAAATTCGTTAGCTTAGGAACAAAAAAAACTTATTTGATAACAGTGATTATTATAATATTTGTACTCAGTAACATCTACGCTTCCTGGCGTCCTAGTAGCCCCTAAAAAAGTAGTGCTTCTAAAGTCGATGGGCGGGGTAAAACATCAGGAAAGAACATGCAATGTACTTTTAACGACAGTAGTTTTCTGGAAATATTGGTATCAATTTATGAGGATTGTTCGAATGGCAGAACATCCCAATATTCTGAATATGTTTGAATTCAGGTTTGTTTTTTCTGGCATATACATTCATTCTTAAAGTACGAAGCTAAATTGAAAATGCCCAAGTTATATCCATAGCGTGTGGTCAATAATAAACCTAATATTCTGATAACGCATACCTCACGAAGTCCCATGGTTTCCCTTAATTAAAGTGTTGTCAATCTAGACTTGCTATATTAACCTTCTTATTCCGTTGCAACTCCTCGAAATACTCATGTCAGACCCATCAAAGTATATATTTTCTTGATATTCGAAGTCGAATTAGTGATATCCGTCTGTCTGTTGTAATCGTGCTATCTTTGGAACGAATTGATGTTGAAGGCAAACATTTTGCACATGTATATTTTGCCAGTAAGCAGGTTAAATTCGTAAATGAGCTATATCAGACCGCGTCTTTGTTTAGCCCTAATATAGCGATATCTCACGATATTCGCTATTTTGGTGATTTTATCGGCATTATTTACCGGAATTGTTTCAAATTTCGTTTTTAAAGTTCGAAATCGTTATTACAGCCTATGACTGAAAATTGCCTATAAAGGTCCATGTTTTCGTATGATCCTATATAAGGTTGCATCCCTACATTCGGTATTTTGATGATTTTAGCAACATTATTCATCGGAATTGTTTCAAATTTCGCATTTGAAGTTCGGAATCGGCACTACAGACTTCGAAAAAAATTACTTATGAAGGACCACGTCTTCGTACAGCCCGAAATATAAGTGGTTTCATTTGAGAGGTATTTTTCTACGGACTTTTTTTTGAAAATTTTCTTGTTCCTTTATATGGTGGTTATATAAGTTTGACCCGACCGAACCTAGCAGCTTTTTTACTTGTTCAGTTGTAATTCGAATATTTAATCCTTCAGACATAGGCTACAGAGGGTATACAGGGTGAAATGAAAAAAACTGCAACCAACTTCAGACTGCTTTCATTTCTAAGCCACTCCGACAGCTGTTAAAATTATTCCAGTGACCGCTAATTATGTTGTTTACAAGCGCACAAAAGCATTTTGGTGAGAATTTTCCATTTTAAATGTAAATAAATCTTTGCGTCTCGTACCATCGGTCGTTACCGTGATACTGAAGTCAAGGAAGTGGGCGTAAGAAAACCGCAACATCAGCAGAAATGGTTCGAAAAGTAAGGAAGCGTCATGATCGACACCCCTGTCGCAGTGACCGAAAAATGGCTCGTGAGCTGAACGTATCGCAATATTCCATTCGGCAAATATTGAAAAATGAGCTCGGGGTAAAGCCATTGAAATTCCAAACGGTGCACGAACTTACACCGCAACAGAAAGAAAATAGACTGAAATAGCTGTGTTTGTTCGCTTGGCCGAAAGTGGTGAATTGCCGAATTTGGTTTTCTCAGTCTCCGATGAGAAAACATTCGTTGTCCATCAGTTTCTAAACAAACAAAATGATCGTGTTTTTTTCCAAAGTGGTCAGCTATAAATTTGCACCATCGGTTGGCCACCAGAACTCAAGCGCCGGCCATGGTGATGGTGTGGGCCGTCATAACAGCCGATGGTCACTCTCCGCTCGTATTAATCGACCATGGCATCCGAATAAATGTCGAATATTATCGCGAAAATATTTTGGAGGGTGTATTAAACCCTTGGGCACGCAAACATTTTGGCCGCAGACCTTGGACATTCCAAAAGGACTCAGCACCATCACACTGAACACGCGCCACCCAGGAATGGTAACAAAATGAGGTTCCTCGCTTCATTTCCAGCGCACAATGATGTTGTTTAAAGACCACAATTCGTGCCAAGTTGAGCAATTCGAATAAATCTAAACTTATTCAAAAATTTGATGCTATTTCCGATATTTGTTGCTTTCATTCAATAAAATTAAAATAATTTAAAATTTATGGCATTTTACGTTGTTGCAGTATTTTACCTCACCCTGTATATAAAAAAATATATAAAAAATCCCATAAGACCCAATTTGTGACTCTCTTTGGAATTAAATTCTGTCAACCAAAGTAATCCCTGTCTTATGGTCAGGACACTGTATACCGAGGACCCTGTATACCTAAACTGCAAGGATTCAAAGAAATCTAAATCGAAAAATATACTTACCAATGTATTCCCTAATCGTTGTATATTTATTCTACGACCAATTTACTAAACTTGCGTACTTATTTACAAACAACAAGTTTCTACCTTTAAGAATTGTATTTCCATTTTAATAACATTCCACACACCACACACAATTAATCAAAATATTTACTTTATATCATATATTAACAGATCATTTGTTTGTTCTTAATCTAATTGTGCCACAGATAACTCTTAAATACAAATATTGTTAAATAATCTATTTAATTCTAATAATACCTCTATCACTATCATAATAGACAATATCTGCTTTTGATAGTAATACAAAATGCCGAACGCTACAAACAATAACAAATAAATGCAACAATGCAAATAAAATGACACGCTTCTGCAACTCTTCATGCATCATTGATTTGGCACACAATTACATATTCAGCACTTTTCCAATAATGTTTTGAAATTTTATATATCGTATCTATATTTTAATAATAAACTGAATATTTTAATTCTTGTGTTCGATTGAGTCTGGGTTGTACGCATCGCACATTCTGTACATATTTGTGTGGCAATTCATTAGGTGTGAATGGGCTTTTGTAAATGCATTAACGTTTTTTTGCAATTAGCATGATTTATATATGTGTACGCGAGTATGTATATTGACTAACTTCTTTTGATGTTGTTGGCATATGGCGCGGTGGTCAAAGGACCCACATATTTTCATTTTTAAAAAATATTTCTATATATATGTGTGTGTGTGCACATATATATCTATGTATGCATTCATAATGTCGGCACATAGAATTGATTTAATTGAATTAAATTGTTAATTAAAATTTATTTCATTGCGGTTTTCCCGGAACTTCTCATGACCAGACTTCAGTACTAACTGCGACTAACCGTTGGTGGTCACCCATCGGCCGTCGGCCATCTCGGTCATTGTTTGGGTCAATATTGATTTAATTATCATGCGTTGTGTTATCGTCAATAATGATGTTTATAAATGTTGGCCAACTGTTTGACTAAATATTTAATTTATTTATGATATCATGCAGATAGACTAAATGATCTATAAATATTTATTAAATAATATCACAATGATAATAAGTGACATAGAGAACTGGAGTATAATATTATATGGCTCATTAAAACTCGATAAAAAGGCAATTTATTTCTATTTGAGAGAGAAATTACTTTTATGCGGATTGTAATTGCTCAAATACGACTGAGGGTGTAGTTATGTCAATCCAGTACACCAGCTTCTAAACGTATAAGCGATTTTATATCACTCATACGTAGAGTTCTCATACGGACGACCGAACGAGTCCATGTAACTATACAAGAAGTTCGATCGAACTACAGGGTTGCCCATATTCGACGGACCCATCTGGCAACGCCATAACTTTTGACAGAGATGTCACATCGCTTAATGACATACCGCGTTTGAAGCGTCAGTCCAAGCAAATTTTTACCATGAACCAATACACGCCACTAGAGTGCTCTGAAATAGTTGAAATTTACAGAAAGTCAATTTTGAAAACTCAACGTGCTTTTAAAACATTAAAAAATGTGAGAAGTGCGCCTTCTAAGAACACCATTAAGCGTTTATACGAAGAATTTTCGACTGGTAAGGCTCTTTCTAATCCGAAGAGGCCATATGAAAGTCGACCAAGGCGATCGGCCGAGAATATCGCTGCCGTACGAGCCAGTGTTGAGAGGTCGCCAAGAACATCCCAAAAACGCCGTTCTCAGCAGTTGGGCATGGCTCGGTCCACTTTACAATGGATTATTCGCATTGATTTGCATTTGCTCCCGTACAAAATTCAATTGACGCAAAGAATGTTGCCTGCGGACAAGCCTTTGATTTAAAAAAAAACATGGGTCCGTCGAATATGGGCAACCCTGAACACCTTTTTATATCCTCAGCCATATGGCATGCATCATAGAAATAACGGTTTTAGGCCCTGGGTCTCTTTGGACCAAATCCATGTGAAAACATTTGGAGTCGAACTGGCGATGCCCGTCCGTCTGTCTGTCTGTCTGTCTGGCTGGTGCGCACGATAGCTCTTAAAGGAGGTATCCGATTTGGTCCAAAACTTGATACATCGTAATATCTATACCCTCAGTCATATGGGTACAGAGGGTATATATCATTTCATACGGTCAAAACGTGCCTAGTCGAAATAACGGTTTTAGACTCTAGGTCGCTTTTGGACATTTGGATTCGATCTTGCGATGTCCGTCCGCCTGTCTGCCTGGTTTGTGCGCACGAAAACTGTCGAAGGGAGTATCCGATTTGGTCCAAATTTGGTACATCGTAATATTTTTGACAAACTTAGATCGAGTTCGGAGATAGGCAATATTGGTTCACTCCATCTGTTACCACCCCCCCCCCCCCCCCCCCACACGAGGTCGAAATTTTCAAAAAATTTATATTTTTCACAGAAAGAGAAAGGATAATCCGATTTTGCTCCAAACTTTGCAAATCCTAATATTTGCGTCAGAGCTAGGTCAGGTGAGAAAATGGACAATATCGGTCCACTCCATCAAGTACCTCCCCCACAAAGAGTAAAAAATTTGAATAATTATAAGTCTTATAAAATTTGATATAAGAACCCGATTGTCTTAAAATTTCACACATTACAATATTTTCATAAACCCAAGATCTGATGTTAAGATGGAACATATCGGCCACTCCTTCTGGTACCTCCCCCATAAACGGTCGACATTTTCAAAAAAAAAACAACAAAAAACAGTTTTTTCTGCACGGAATGAGAAACGATAATCCGGGTTAACTCCAACTTTGCAAATCCTAATGTTTCTATCAGTGCTACGTCAGGTGCGAAAATGGATAATATCGGTCCACTCCGTCAAGTACCTCCCCCACAAAGGGTAAACATTTTGAATAAATTTAAGTCTTATAAAATGTGATGTAAGTATCCGATTGTAATCAAATTTCACACATCCCAATATTTATACAAACCCAAGCTCTGGCGTTAAGATGGAATATATTGGTCCACCCCTTCTGGTACCTCCCCCACAAAAGGTCAAAATTTTGAATATCCTTTAAGCTCATAAAATGCGAAATTAACATCGTATCCCATTTAGACTTGGCACATCTGAATATTTCTATCAACACAGGATATGTTTTAAAAAAAAACGGTAGAGATCGGACCATTCCTCCTGCTACCTCCCCCACAAAGGGTCAATGTTTTAAAAAACCAAATCGTTTATAAAATCCGAAAAAAGCATCAAGTTCTCCTTTTTTCACACATCCCATTATTTCCACCAACAAAAGATCCGTTGTGAATATGGGATATATCGGTCCACTCCTTCTGGTAGTCCCCCACAAAGGCTCAAAATTTTGAATACCCATTAAGCTCATAAATAGCGAAATTGACATCCGATTCTATTCAAGACTTGGTACATCCCAAAATTTCCATTAATGCAACACGGTCCAAACCTAGCACTTCGCAATATTTATATCATATTTATTTAGGTCGAAACGAAATCGCCAATATTGGTCAATTCCTTCGGGGACAACTGCATAAGGGGTTAAACCTTTGAATAATTATGACAGAAGTCAAAATATTTTTAAATAATCGAATATTGGCTGAGGGTAAACATCTGTCGGCAACACCGACCGATACTTCTTTACTTGTTAGTACTAGTTTCCATAAACCATATCTATGACCTGTATATTAATTTGAAAAAAATCTTAATTATATTTAAATATTAAATATACCACATTTTTATTAATATACTTTACATCAAACCAACTTTTTAAACATTAAAAGAAGTCCTCCGTTGAAGGAAGGAAAATAATATTTTACTTTTTTTCCTAAAACACCTTTTAAGTATTTTATTTTTATCTTTAAATTGACAAAAATTAATAAAATCCATTCAAACCCTCTATTATCATTAAAACTATCCCCAAAAACTACTTCTTAAACTAAAATATAGTGACAATATTTATGTCTTTATTAAAGTTGTCAAGCAAATTTAACAACATTCTACCCTATAATGTCACATTCTATTTTCTGTTGCTGTTTTTTCCTCATCTTCTTCTCAATTCAACGTCAGATTTTAAGAAGTGTACCGAACAGAATGTTAAACTTTCAATAGATATAAAAAGATACACACATACAGACAAAAGAGTGTGTATACCAAACTTTATTTGTATAGCACATTTTGCAATAGTTTTTGTTTCACAATATTATAAAACGTTATACTTTCGATCAATTCACATAGACAGTCAGACGCACATGGATATGTATTTAGTCTGAGACAAAAGTGTATTTCGGTTACAATCGTTAGCTGGCGTGTTAAGTACATTTCAATGTCATTGCAATATGGATGGATTTTTAAATTTTAAAATTGATTAGATTCATGCAAAATTTTGTCAGGAATTTTTAAAGCAAAAGCTGTATCTTCTTCATCTGAATCTCAATGTTTGTTATTATGGTGACCAAAGTCATATTTGGAATGTTGGACATAATTTGGAATTTATAGAATAATAAAAGATAAAATTATGAATATAGGGATATACTGTTGCATGGGGGTTATACGAAAATGTGTTCCCATATAGCCAATTATCTGCTTTCTTAACGGTACCTATAACGAACTCACAATAGCTTTAAGTTTAAATAAGTTTAAGATTATTCCGATGACAAATGTACCTAAAATCGTCCAAATTACACTCATATGGCGATACACCAAAATTTGGAAAATTATGGGCATTTCAATAAAAGTGTGTTACCTATGCACTAAGAGCACAAAGTACCAAATTACAGGAAAAATCTGGTTTAAATTGGGATTAAAATAAATAAAAGACCATTTAGCTGTATAGCCCATACCCCAATACCCAAAGTCATGCAAACCTCAAACCCATCTGCGTACAATTTTATCAACGTATTCATTTCGTTCCGATGCCATAGACAGACAAGAAGACAGATGGACATCGCTAAATCGACATAGAATTGCATGCTTATCAATCGATTTGCAGACAGATATATATTCTTAGATTATTATCCTACGTCTCTTTGGACCAAATCGGTTTCAGGACATTTGGAGTCGATCTAGGGATGTCCGTCCTTTCGTCTGTCTGGCTGGCTGGTACGCACGATAAATCTGGAATCTGGAAAGCATCCGTTTTGGTACAAACTTGCTACATCGTAATATTATTTTTAAACATCGATTGAGTTCGGAGATGGGTAATATCGGTCCACTTCCTTTGGTGCTTTCCTTACAAAAAGTCACAATTTTCACAGAAAATAATTTACATCATAAAGAAAGAAAGGATCATCCGATTTTGTACAAACTTTACAAATCATTATATTTGTATTTCTACTATATTAGGTGCGAAAATTGACAATATAGAACCACTCTTTCTAGTACCTCCCTCACATAGGTTCAAATTTTTTCTCAACACTTATAAAATATGAAATATGAGTCCAATTGTCTTAAAATTTTGCATATTCCAATATTTTTGAAAACTCTAGTTGTGGTATGAAGATGAGATAACTCGGACCATTCCTTCTGGTATCTCCACCACAACGAGTCAAAATGTTGAATATTTATATCTTTCATAAAATACAAAATAACCATCCGATTCTCTTCAGATTTCACAAATCTGAATAGTTTTACTAACACAAGATAGGGTGTGAAGGTGCGATGCATCGTATCTTTCCTTCTGGTACCTCCCCCACAAAGGGTCAACATTTGGAACATTTATAACTGTTTTAAAATGTGAAATATGAATCCGATAGTCTTCAAATTTCACACATTTAAATATTTCCAGCAACACAAGATCTGATATAAAGAATCGATAGAACGGACCACTCCTGGTACCCCCACAACGGGGCATAATTATTCCCTTCACCATAGTATGGAGACTTTTAGTATTGAAAATGGTAAAGTCCCCGTAAAACGGCACCTCCTTATATTCGGTATATTGGTGCTTTTATCGGCATTATTTACCGGAATTGTTTCACATTTGGTATTTGAAGTTCGCAATGAATACTACAGCCTATGACAGAAAATTGTCTATGCAGGTTCCCGTCTTCGTATAGCCCCCATATAACGGCACCTTCCGATATTCGTTACTATTCAGCGGAATTGTTTCAAATATGGTATATGAAGTTCGTAATGGATACAACAGCCTAAGACATAAAATTGACTGTGCAGGTCCACGTCTTCGTATAGCCCCTATTTAAAGGCACCTCCAGATATTGGGTATTTTAGCGACATTATTCACCGGAATTGTTTCAAATTTGGTATTTGAAGTTCGTAACGGAGGCTACAGCCAGAAAATTATCTGTGCAAGTCCATGTCTTCGTATAGCCCCCCTATAAAGGTACCTCCCTATATTCGGTATTTTAATGATTTTAGAGACACTATTCACCGGAATTGTTTCAAATTTGGTATTTGAAGTTCGTAATGGATGCTACAGCCTATGACAGAAAATTATCTGTGCAAGTCCACGTCTTCGTATAGCGCCCCTATAAAGGTACCTCCCGGTATTCGGTATTTTGATGATTTTAGAGACACTATTCACCGGAATTGTTTCAAATGTGGTATTTTAAGTTCGTAATAGATACTACAGCCTAAGACAGAAAATTTTCTGTGCAGGTCCACGTCTTCGTATAGCCCCCTGTACCTCCAGATATTGGGTATTTTAGCGACATTATTCACCCGAATTGTTTCAAATTCGTTATTTAAAGTTCGTAATGAATACTACAGCCTATGCCAGAAAATTGTCTTTGCAGGTCTACGTTTTGGTGTAGCCCCCATATAATGGTACCTCCATATATTCTTATATTTTTCAAATTTTAAATACATTATTCATTGATTTTTTTCAAGTTTCTCATTTAAATATTTTTTAGTGAATTAGAAAAAATGTTGTCTATGCAGGTCCAGGTCATCGTATAGACCCTAATATAATGGCTACATTTTAAAGGATTTTTTTTTGAAAACTGCCAAATTCTTTCCAAATGGTGGAGGGGTTTCAAAGTTCAGCTGAACTTATAGCTTTCTTTTACTTGTTTTTAGTAATACTAACTCTCGTAGAGTGAAATATGCAACCAATTCTCTTTAAATTTCATACGTCACATAATCTGCTACCCTAGATATTTGTAATTTCGTAGATTCCAGTCACAGTTTCCAACTAAATCACCTTTATTTTATTATTTCGTTTTCTCGTTCTTCAAGGTCCTCTCAAAAACTCGTCTATGAAGATCCACTTTTCACGATATGAATCAATTTGAAGTTTTTAGACACCTTTTTCTTCAAAAGTTACCAACTAGTTGCGCATTTCAGGTTCTAAAAAGATACTGAACTGTACCTGCTAATAATGTTCATTCTAGGTCCATAGGAATTATCATCAATTTTCCTTAGTTCCAGAATATTTTCAAGGGAAAATATTGACTTTTATACTTCCATACGATATATTTCCAATATTTATCAAAACAAATTTGAATTTAAAGATCCCTATAAACAGCCTCCCCTAGATTATGGTTACTAAATTCAGAGGCTTCATTATCTGCAACCCCGTAGAAATGTGCCAATCCATCTGTTATTAATAAGCCTGTGAATTGTTGTTAATGTTATTTAAATGACTTCCAAGAAAAACGCAACCCCAAAACAATTTTATTTCAGTTTTCAGCAACAATTAAGTTTTCATGTTTCCCCTTTCCCACCTTTCTTGCTCACTTTCCAATGCATTTAGTTTGTTTTGCGCCCTTTTCTCATAAATACTTGCTGATTTATATTCCACGCTTCCACGTATATTTTTCAAATTCTAACCGTAGCCATTTTCTTACAGTTGAAAGCATGAAACTTATATTTTTTACTCAGCTGAGTCGTTGTTGCTTTTAACGTTCCTTTTAGCAAAACAGATGAAAAAACGAATGAAAAAAGAAAAAAAAAAACACAACAACCTCTCATGCATTCTATGGGAAATGTTGTCGTATCCATAAGCGTAACCGGTGTTCTACTGCTGCAGTTTTTGCTTATGACGATGTTGTTGTTTTTGTTTTTCAACGCAGGAAATTAAATCAGAAGAAAACGAGAAATAAGGTCAACTGTGGCAAAGAAATAAGTACGAAAACAAACTCATCTACACACACCTATGCACACTCATACATACACACAATGCACCATTTATTTCTTTGACTTGTGAATGTTTTTTTCTCCTTTCTCTTCTTCTTCTTCTCATTTTCATATTGTTGCTTTATTTCTACACTTTTGCATCGTTTTGCACTCCTCGATATATTGCGTTTACAAAGTTGTGGTTTTCTTATTTTTTTTTTTTATTTCTAACTTTTTAGTTTAATTTTTTTTTCTTGTGTTGCCTTATTTATTTTCTTTCCGAGTTCGCTTTAAGTATGCATTTATTCCTACGTTCCTATTCTTAAAGTTTATGTACAAAGTTTTTGTTTTGAAAGGGGGAAATCGAAAAAAAAAACACAGAATAAAAAGTAAATATCTGAGCTTGAAACTTGCAGTTTTGCATAGCATACTTAAGGTTAAATGAATTATGATGAAAGTCATTTTTAAAGGGGTTTTCTAAGTAAAAGAGGATATAGAAAGAGAAAATGGGGAAAGGTCGTAAATTGGTCTTATTATTACTAGATACCACAAGATCCAAGGCATATTAATTTTGTCATTCCATTAGTAACACTTTGAAATTTTTCGCCAGGGTTAAACTTGATTTAGATTTATTTGAGTTGAGGACTATGCTCGCAATACCTAAAATGGTTTCTTACACGTGCGTATTACTATTTGTATCATTGAATACTAGATAAAAAGTCCCACGAACATCTATAATGCCCATATAATGGCACCTACCGGTTTTCGAAACTTTAAATATACTTTCGCCAAAAATTTGTATTTTGACGTTTGATTTTGTATTTTAAGTATTTGAAAGGTAGGGAAGCATTTCCATAGTCAGAAAAATTCACAACTTTGAACTTCAAGCAATAATCTTAAAAATCCATAACTACACCTGTGCCTTATTGTTCTCTGAAAAATTATTTTTGCAAAATTCTCGAGTTAATGATCCAAAGGGTTCTTGGAAATGTACTCTACTAATCTGGGGTATTAAGTCATCAGAAACCTAGAAAAGCTTCGTTAATAAATCCCATGGTCTCTGAAAAATGTAATACCGTCCACCATACAATAGAGGGTAGGTATGTTATATTTGTGTTCCATTTCCAATACCTCGAAATATTCGTCGAAGATACTGATCAGAATAAAATTATTAGGCGATGTAACGATGTCCGTATCTCTACACGTTCGTCTGTCGAAATCACGATAGAGTCCACATTTTTGAATCTAGAGAAAACTTTACATTTGGAGTTCTATGTAGGTTTTTTTTTTCTCCGAAGAATAGCCTCCATATACAGGTATAGCCTCCATATATCAGTATCTCCAGATTATCGGAATTTTGAACGTTTCTGCCACAATTTCCAACCAGATCAGCTGAAACTTTACATTTGGAATTCTTGGTAGGTCTGTTCTATCCTTGCGAAAAATGTTCGATTCAGATCCACTAATTGGTATAGCCCGCATATAACAGTACCTTCCCATTTTCGATATTTTTAAGGTTTCTGCCACGATTTCCAACTTGACAATTGAAACTTGACAATTGAGGGTCTCGGTAGATTTGTTCAGTCTATACTGTAACTGTATTTCCCGATTTTCGATATTTGTAAGGTTTCTGCCACAATTTCCAACAAAATCATCTGAAACTTGGAGTTTTCGAGTTCCTAGTAGGTCTGTTCTTTCACCGAAAAAAATATTTATTACAGGTCCACTAATTGGTATAGCCCCCATATAACATGACCTCCCGATTTTCGGAATTTTTAAGGTTTCTGCCACAATTTCCAACAAAATAAGCTGAAACTTTACATTTGAAGTTTTGGTAGGTCTGTTCTTTCTCCGAAAAAAATATGTAGTACAGGTCCACTAATTGGTATAGCTCCCATACAACTGTACATCCTTATTTTCGAAATTCTTAAGGTTTCTACCACAATTTCCAACTAAATTAGATGAAACTTGAAAATTGGTTGGTCGGTAGGTCTGTTATCTCCCTGCAAAACATATTCCATCCAAATCCACTAATTGGCCCCACATAACAGTACCTCCCAATTTTCGGAGTTTCTGCCACAATTTCCAACAAAATCAGCTGAATTCCTTAATTCTAAAAAAAAAACGTATTATGGCCTTTAAAGTATTCAGGGTGAGACAAAAAACTGCAACAAAGTCAAACGACAACTTTTTTTTCAAATTTGTTGAATAAAAGCAAAAAATTTCGGAAATAGCATCAAATAAGTTTAGATTTGTTCGAATTGGTCACATTTGGCACGAGTTATGGCATTCAAACCTCCACAAGCTGCCCGAATGTTGCTCTGCGGTATTTTGGCCCATTCCCGGTGAAGCGCTTGCTTGAGGTGAACAACACTTTAGTATTTTTCAGTGCCAACCTTGCTTTCCAAAATACTCAAGTTACAATAGTCCAACGGCTTCGCATCCGGAGATTTTGGTGGCCATGTGCGCTGAAAATGAAGCCGAGAACCTCATTTTGTAACCATTCTTGGATGGCGCGTGCTGAGTGCGATGGTGCTGAGTCTTGATGGAATATCCAAGGTCTGCGGCCAAAATGTTTGCGTGCCCAAGGATTTAATACACCAGAATATTTTCGCGATAATATACAGCGTGTATTCTGATGCCACGGTCGTTTAATACGAGCAAAGAGCGACCATCAGCTTTTATGGCGGTTCATTGCACATTTTCAGCTGACCTCTTTGGCAAGTAAACACGATCATTTTGTTTGTTTACAAACTGCTGGACAACGAGTGTTTTCTCATCGGAGAAAACCAAATTCGGAAGTTCACCACTTTTAGCCAAGCGAAGGTAATCTTTAGCTCTTTTGAGTCTATTTTCTTTCTGTTGCGTTGTAAGTTCTTGCACTTTTTGGAATTTCAATGGCTTTACCCCGAGCTCATTTTTCAATATTTGCCGAATGGAATATTGCGATATGTTCAGCTCACGAACCATTTTGGCCACTCCGACGCGGGTTTCAATCAAGTAGCTTCTTACTTACGTAATGGATACAACAGCCCATCACAGAAAATTGTATGTGCAGGTCCACGTTTTGGTATAGCCTCCATGGTACCTCCCTATATTCGATATTTTGATGATTTTAGCAACATTCTTAACAGATTTTTTTCAAGTTTCGCATTTGAATATTGCAATGGCTTATGACAACATTTGCCTATGCAGGTCCTCCTCGTCGTATAGACCCTAATATAATGGTTTCATTTGGTATTTTAAAAATTTTAACATAATTTTTTAATGCATTTTATTTTTGTGAAAATTGCCAAATTCGTTCCAACTGGTGTAGCTCGAATTTTAGCTTTTTTCCTTGTTTGAAAAACATCTTTTTAAAAATCAAAGGGTAACAATGCCAGATTTTTAAAATATTATTTTCTTTTAGGGATTTCGCGACAATATGCATAGATTCTAAAAAAATTGAAAGAAGTCTCAGGGCAATAAGTGTGGAATTGTTAAAAATCTGGTTTGCAGAATTCTCAAGCTCTATTACCTCTCAAATTTTCAAAAGAAAATAAAATGAAGATAATTGTTCAGAGGGACCTCTAAAAAATATTACAGAGTAACGCGAGATTAGAGTCCTCATTTTTTTTTTAATTTGGAAAGAAGAAAATTCGTGATCATATAAAAAAAAATTGAGGAAAAAACCTACGATTATGAAGGTTCCTCAGGGCAATAATCGTGAATTAAAAAAAAACTAGTTTTAAGAAGTAATAAAAAAAGCTTTTAGGACTATAACCTCCAGTTTCTCAGTAATATTTTTTCAATGTCTCTCCCAGCAATTATCCTTATTTTCTTTAAAAAAGTAAGAGATATAGTAGAGCTTCAACCGCGATCCAAGCTGTAATCGTAAATATTTTACATATATATTTAAAATATGGTTAGAGCTGTAATTTATTTGAAAATATGTTCATAAAAGTCTGTATTAATAGCTCTGAGGATTCTTGAATGTTCACGCTTTACATATATATTTTAAAAACAATTAGAGCTGTAATTTTGAAAATATGTTCAAAGAAGTCTGTATTAATGGCTCTGAGGATCCTTGAATGTTTACGCTCAGTGAGTCCATGATCATTGCTCTCTGGATTATGGAGAAAGAATTTTAAAGTTTTTAGTTGATGGTCCCAATGCTCAGCAGCGTTTATTCAGATAATCCCTTAAAAATAATCTAAAAATCAAAACTTTTAATATAAACGGTCATTTAAAAATTATCTTCATATATCTCGACTATAGCTCAGATTATCCGTTAAAAAATAATCTTAGTCGACTTCCAATCCTTTGAACATTTTTATAAAAAAAATCAACTTTTGAGTGACCTTGGTATACTTTATGATACTGTCTTGCCATAAAAGTTAGAAATAAGAAAAAAATATATTTTAGATTTTTTCAATCCACCCCAACGTTTTCAGCTTCTTTTTAAGGTTGTACTTCAAAAATGAATGGCACCTTTCCCACCCCACCTTTCACTCCGCTACCCAGCAGCACATTACAATTTACCCACATCATCTCACTTGATTGAAACTTCATTGTTTTAAGTTTCATTTGATAAAGTCCCTCTCCCCGTTTGTGTCTAATAGAAAAACAATCCACACTCTCTAATTGATGTCCTGGTCACGTTCCGCCAGAAAAATGTTCTTAATGTTGCCGGCGATTTTGACATTTGCCCGGTGATGATTTTTACACTTCTCTTCACTTTTCTTGACGATATTTCGCTTTTGTTTTTTAACTTTTAATGATTGTTTGGCCAAGCATTAAATGCGATTTTTTGCCGCCATGGTCAGACATGACCTTAGCATTTAACCCGTAATTTTTGAAAAAATTTCCACCATTGCTGGACATGAGTGGTTGGTCTGCAGTTTTCACGCTTCTATTGCTCTGACACCGAAATCCTTTTACACAAACCAACTTGAAACGTTGGGGCGACAAAAATCTAATAATTGTCATTATAAGGTCACGTAGTGGAGGTGTTGACAGTTCAGCAACGCTCACATATTCTTGCCGGAGAAAACAAAGTTTTGTTTTTTCCTTTCAAGCCCAACACATGGCCAGACGGACATGAGTTTGGGAGAAAAAGTTAATAAAGCCTCAACTGGTTGGCCAACACCTACATTGACCAAGTATCTATAAACGGCAGAATGAACTTTGCCAACAACAGAGGAAGAGCAGAAGAAAAAAAAAAAAACAAACCGAGGGGGCATGCAACAAGAAAAGCAATCCATAGTACACACACTCTCACTCACATATTGAAATAACAACAGCAACACTACTAATACACGCAACACGCATGTTGTGGCATACAACAACAACAAAAACAACACAGACAACCTATACGTGCCCATAAAGTTTTTCTTTCACTTTGTCGTTTTCCTGCCGGCCATTTCATTCATCCGCTGATGGTCTATGGCCTTCTAAGCTTGGCAAAACTATCAAAAGGAAACGATCCAACACAAACAAGAAACAGAGTGTTGTTCTTTGCTTATTGTTGTTGCTGGCGTTGTTGTTCTTGTTTGTGTTGGTGTTTTGTGGCCATGCATTGGAGATAAAAGAGGCTTAATAGTCATCTTACCTCCGGTCTGGTAGCAGGCAGTCGAAGTAGTCGTCGCAGTAATCGCAGCAGCAGTTATGCGATATGACCAACATAGAACCCACCTAGTTGTATCAGTTGCTGTTCCAAGCAGGAGAAGAATAGCAGAGCTTAGTGCCACAGTGTTTGTTGCTGTTGTTGCCTCTAATCGCAGTTAATACTTCACTGACTTTTTCTGCGTTTAGTGGCTTTTTAATTAAAACATCAGTGACGTTCATGCGAAATGGGGTCATAGGGATAGTTACTAGTTAGCCGATGGCATGCCAGGATTGCGAAGGGGGAAAATGGAAGAGTAAAGTTTTTTTTTGGATTGAAGTTTTCGTGAGAATGTCAATTTATTATCAATGTCTTTTGCTAAAGTTAGAAAAGAAATCCAGTGGGAATTCTAAAAGGACACGTAGGGGCAAATTCAAAATGACAATGGTCTTGGAATAATACGGCAGAAATCATGAAATTGAAAATATGTTTCTTAAGACTTTCAAAACAAATATTTTAAAGACCCACCATAAGCTTTTATTAAAAAAAAAATAGTTTATTTATATTTCAAGTGTCTTCAATAAGAGTGGAGTGGAGTGGATGGTAGCTTTAAGGACCTTCAACAAAACTGGATTAAACATATTTTTGCATTTTTTGAATCAATATGCACTGATTTTTAAAAACTTTTTTTACAGGATCCTGAAATTTTTTTAAGAAACCTAAATTATTCACCTAAGCACTTTGAATAAGCTTGAATTTTATAAGACTATTTTTCAAGGATCTTCAATAAGTGGGTATTTTTTAAACATTTTTTAAGAATTTTTTTTTAACGTGGATTTTGTAAATATACTTTTAAGAACCCAAAATAAACGAGGATTCAAAAATATAAATCTTTTAAATATCCTAAATATGCATGGATTTTTTAAAACTATTTTTAAAGATATTCAAGAAGCGTGGATTTTTCAAAATTATTTTTAGGCATCCCAAAAAAACGTAGATTCAAAAATAAATACTTATTAAGGATCCTCAATAAACATAGATTTTTTA
The DNA here is from genome assembly GCF_030504385.1 of Musca domestica. Taxonomy (NCBI): domain Eukaryota; kingdom Metazoa; phylum Arthropoda; class Insecta; order Diptera; family Muscidae; genus Musca; species Musca domestica. The sequence goes on along the minus strand of NW_026712283.1, from coordinate 470,755 downwards.
AAAATATTTTTAAGGATATTCAAGAAGCGTGGATTTTTAAAAAATAATTTTTTAGGCACCCCAAATAATCGTGGATTCAGAAATATATATTTATTAAGGATCCTCAATAAGTATCGATTAAAAAAAAAATAGGGACATCAAATATAAATGGATTCAAAGCGTGGACTTTTTAAAACTATTTTTAAGAATAAGCAAACAGCGTGAAATTTTTAAAAATATTTTTCAGAATCATTAAAAAGCGTAGATTAAAAATATATGCTTTTTAGGGATCCTCAACAGGCGTAAATTTTTTTAAAGAGTTTTAAGAATCATCTAAAGCGTGGAATTTTTAGAAATATAATTTTAAGGATCAAAATAAGCGTAAGTTAATATATAAATATTTATTAAGAATCCTCAAAAAGCATGCATTTTCTAAAAATATTTTTTAGGATCCTTAAAAAGCATGAATTTAAAAAATAAGGATCCTACAAAAAATTAAGGTTTTTTTTTATTTTTTAAGGATTCTCAGGACAAAAAGCTTAGATTTTTTAAAATGTTTTTTTCAAGAGTCTTTAAGGTAATAAATGTGGATCTTTTCAATATTTTTTCAAGATAATCTACGTTTATTGCCGCAAGGATCCTTAAAATCTGGGTTTAAAAATCCAGTTTATAGACCCGAGGATCCTTAAAAACTGCCTTCTTAAAAAGAATATTCTTAAAAATTGAGGATCTTGAAAACATTTTTGAAAAGATCCACATTTATTACCTTAAAGACTCTTAAAAAAAAACTTTAAAACAATCTAAGCTTTTTGTCCTGAGAATCCTTAAAAAATAATTAAAAAACCTTAATTTTTTCTAGGATCCTTATTTTTTAAATTCATGCTTCTTAAGGATCCTAAAAAATATTTTTAGAAAATGCATGCTTTTTGAGAATTCTTAAAAAATATTTATATAGTAACTTAATACAGTTTAATACAGTTTTTAAGGATATTCGGGGTAATAAATATGGATTTTTAAAGACAGTGTTTACGGATCCCTAGGAAAATAAACGTGAATTTTTTAAAAATATTTTTTGAACAATAAGAATAGATTTTTTGAATAGTATTTCCTCATGAACCATCTGAGCACTAAGCGTGAATTTTAAAAAAATATTTTTTCAAGGACCTTCTGAACAATGTGCAAGGACTATTCAGACATTAATTTTGGATCAGGATAATAAGTGTGGATAATGACAATTAGCGTGGATTTTTGCAAGGACAATAAATTTGGATCAGGGAAATAAGTGTAGATCAGGACAATAAGTGTGTATCAGGAAAATAAGTGTAAATCAGGACAATAATTCTGGATCAGGACAATAAGTTTGTATTTTTGCAAGGACAATAAGTGTGGATAGGATAGTAGGAAATGTGGAGCAGGACAAGGCTATTAGAACAATAAGTGTGAATCAGGACAATAAGTGTGGACCAAAACATCAGGACAATAGGTGTGGATGAGGACAATAAATGGGGATCAGGACAATAAGTATAGATCAGGACAATAAGAGTGGATCAGGACAATAAGCCTGGAATTTGGTCAAGAACAAACAGGGCAATAAGCTGTATCAGGATAATAAAACTACTTGTTTAAGGACTATTTCCAAAATAAACGTCATAAACGTTATTTAAGGACTATTTAAGGAAAATAAGCCATCATTTCGATAACAACTATAAGGACAATAAGTGTGGATTTTTGCAAAATATTTCTTTTAGGCTAATCAGGGCTATTTTTATTAAACTATTTTTTAAGGAAAGTCAGGGCTGAACTTCAAGACTTTTTTATTTTGTCAAAGACCATCGGGACACAAATTCTGAATTCGTGAAGAATATTTCCTTTACGATCAGTAATTCAAGGAGCTTTGGCGCTTTCCTTTAATAAAAGACTCACAGAAGCTTCACGAGAATAACTCTGCAGTTTTAAAGAATATTTTCCAAGATACCTTAGGCAACAGATGTTTAGTTCGAGATTTTTTCTGGCACGGACCATCATTGCCAAAATTTTTAAATGTTTGAATCTTTATAAGTATATTTTGAACAAAAAAAAAATTAATGGCTAAATATAGGCGTTAAAGGGTCATTATAGTCCTTAAGGTTTATTTTTTATACCCGATACCACACAGTGGAAATGGTATTACGTCTTTGTGCATTTGTTTGTAACATGGTGAAGAAAGCGAGATAGACCCATAGTTACTTTTGAGGATCTTCATAGAATCACTTTCTGAGTTGATTTATGCGTGTCAATCCGTCTGTCCATATAATCCAATTGAAATGAAAATTTCCAGAAAATATTTGTTTGGCCCAAGGACGACACCTAGTGAAATTGGTGCAAATCGGTTCAAATTTAGATATAGCTCCCATATATATCTTCAACCGATTTCAGGTTAATTGTGACCAAATGGTCAATATCAGTCCAAATGGAATGCATTTTGGCACATTTAACCGAGTTCAGTCTAGAAGCAAGTACCTTAAATTTGGTGAAAATCGGTTCAGGTATAGCTATAGTTCCCATATATATGTTTCATCCGATGTGGAGCTTAAGTGCCTCACATTCGTAATAGAGCTCGGGAATATATTTGTCAAATTTTATGGTGATCGGCTGAGATTTGGATACAGCTTCCATATATATCTTCAACCGATTTCACGTTTATTGCACAAAAAATGGACATTGGGCCAAATGGAGTGAATTTCGGGACGTACGTTTTTATTTGGTGGAACTCGGATCCAATTTATATATTTTTAATATAATCCTTCAAAGAAACTTTCTTCTGAATTAAAATCTTTGTCCATTTTTTCTCAAATATGTAATCAAATTGTTTTTTTAAGTTTCATCTACATAGAATCGGGCTTTTGATGGCGTTGGAGGACTCTCACAGTTAAAAATTAACTTCCCCATTAAGAAAAGCCGTCCTCGCCTACGTTCCTGTGCAAAAAAATCTCCTTTAAGCCGATAGAAAACCACAACCACATTTTCGCATTTGCAAATCGTCACCATGCCCCTACCCATATCTATATATGTGTGTGTACGTCTTATGTGTTTGCATGCCACTACACACACACTCACACTGCAATATGTTGATAAATCTGTGGAATTATGTTTTCTTCATCGTCTCCGTCGGTGGACCACAAAAACGTATGTCCGCTGCTTAATTTCTTTACTTTATTGCCAACATCAACGTTTTTTTCCTTCGGTTTATTCTTAATTTCATAGAAACATTTTTATGTGTGTGTGCATGTGTGTGCTTTCTTCTGCCCATTTTACTTTACACGATTATCAGTGTCCTTGCCTGCTTCGAGTTTCATTGTGTTTAAGAAATTGTTTTTTTTCTCGTTTTTTGGCTATATTACCAACTAACAAATTAATTCCTAAGCTTCTGAAGATTTTTGCCGACTTTGTGGTATTAAGCTTTTATTGTTTTCAGGCATGTTGTTGTTCTAATATTGTTAGTTAGTCCTTTAAGCTCTAGTTTATACTTTGTTTATTAGATTTACCTATACCGTCTGTTTAGTGCCATTTTTCTGTGCATTTTTTTTTTTTTTTTTTTTGGTTAAAACAATTTGGATTATTTTTTTCATGGACTATTAATGGCTGTGGATAGTCTTCATAGGGTATCGAAGCCTATTAATTCCCATGGATTTTAAACAAGATTGTAATGGGCCAAAGACGATCTAGGAAATTTTGCTTACATTGTTTCAAAGTAAATAAATGGTCCTAAATTACTAAGTAGCAATTTTTGCGGGCTATTAATGGTGGACGTTTTTCCAAGAGTTTTGCTTCAATGTAATAGACACTACAGCATAAAACAGAAAATGGGCCATGTAGGTTCACTTCTTCCAATAGCCCCCATATAACGGTACCTCCCGATATTCGGTATTCTGATGATTTTAGCGACATTTTTACCGGAATTGTTTCAAATTTCGCATTTGAAGTTCGATACTACAGCCTATGACAAAAAATTGTCTGTGCAGGTCCACGTTTTACAACTCTCCTGGTTCCTCCCTATATTCGGAATTTTGATGATTTTAGCTACATTATAAACAGATTTCTTTTTTTCAAGTTTCGCATTAAAATATTGTAATAGCTTGTGACAAAAGTTGCCTATGCAGGTCCACGTCGTCGTACAGACCCTAATATACGGCCACATTCGGTATTTTTAAGATTTTAAAAGAATTTTTAGCGGACTTTATTTTTTTGAAAATTTCGAAATTTGTACCAAATGGTGTAGGGTATTCAAAGATCGGCCCGACCGAACTTACAGCTTTTTTACTTGTTTTAATTCTGAAGATTTTTTTTCATGAACTTTAATGGGACTTTTTTAAAATATTTTTTCTTTGTTAAATTTTCTATAAATCAACGATCATAAATTTATTGTCCAGAATATTTTTTTTTTTTTTAAAAACAATCATTATACCTTACACCACATAGTAGTCAGGGTATTATGTCTTTGTGAATTTATTTGTAACATGGAGAAGGAAGCGAGATAGACCCATAGTTACTTTTGAGGATCTTCATAGAATCACTTTCTGATTCGATTTAAGCATGTCAGTCCGTCCGTCCGTCCATGTATTCTTGTGAACAAAATGCAGGTCGCATTTATTATCCTATTCATATGAAGTTTTGCAAACAATATTTTTTTTGGCCCAAGGACGAACCCTATTGAAATTGGATCAGATTTAGATATAGATCCCATATATATTCAACCGATTTCGGGTTGATTGTGCACCAAATGGCTAATATAAGTACAAATGACCTGTATTTTGGCACATCCGACAGATTTTAGTATAGAAACAAGAAAATCAAATTTGGAGAAAGTCGGTCGGATATAGCTATAGCGCCCATATATATGTTTCATCCGATTTGGGATTTTAAATCCCTCACATACGTAATATGAACTCTAGAAGAATGATATTTGGCACTGGATATTAGATTCTGCTCGAAAATACCTCTGTCAAATTTTATCGAGATCGCCTCAGATTAGGATTTAGCTCCAATATATATCTTTTTTCCAAAATCAGGGTAATGGTGCACCAAAGAGATAATATCAGCCCAAATGGACTGAATTTTGGCAATTACGACTAAATTCATCCTATAAACCAGCATTTCAATCTTGGTGTAAATCGGCTCCGATATAGCTATAACTCCCACATATATGTTTTATCAGATTTTACCACAACAATGATCTTTGGCACCATATATCAGATACAGTTCTAAAATAAGTGTTTCAAATTTTGTCAGGATCGGTTCAGATTTGGATATAGCTCCCGTATATATCCTCATCCGATTTCGAGTTAGTTGTGCACCAAATGGCCAATATAAGTCTAAAAGTGCAGATTTTTTGTACATTCGACCGAATTCAATTTAGAATCAAGTACATCAAATTTGGTGAAAATAGGTTCAGATATAGCTATAGCTCCCATATATATTTTTCATCCGATTTGGGGTGTAAAGTCCCTTACATGCACTCCACAAGGATGATATTTGGTACCAAATATCTTATAGAGTTCGGAAATACCTTTGCTAAATTTTAACTAATTTTTATCGAGATTGACTAAGATTTGGATATAGCTCCCATAAATATCCTTTATCCGATATGAGGTTTATTGTGCGAATTATGGCAAATATCAGCCCAAATGGAGTGAACTTCGGACGTTCCCTCTGAAACCAAATTATAACTGTTCGAAAACCAAATTCTTCTCTTGTTGCGGGAGCTTGTGATGGCAAAAATACTTCGCCACACAGAACGCTATGATAAATTGCAATTTGCCCAGGCAAATTCTTGTGAGCAACCACAAAGGTGAACCATTATCACAACAACAGACAGCATCACTTATTGGCGGTAATGGACACGTGCAATGTTGTTGTTATAGCCAATTTTTTTGTAAACAAATTCCCGTTACTTCACCGCTAACACGTGATGGAGCCGGATATAAAAGGGCAATCGATGGCAGAATCGAGACAGTCAGTGCAAGACCTTGAACGTAAAAACACCAGCCTTTGTGAGTGCTTAATTCAAAATTTATCCTTAACATCCTTTCTTAGAGTACTTATCCAGGTCTCTAACCCTTGAATCCCGGTGGTAATCGTTGAATATCCTTTAGTGCTGAGTACTTATTAAGGTCTGTTGCAACCGCATCCTTGAATATCCTGTAGTGCTTGAGTAATTTTGAAGGTCTCTTCAATCGTATCCAAGATTCTTGTAGTGCTTGAGTACTCATTAAGGTCTCTTGCAACCGTATCCTAGATCTTTGTAGTGCTTGAGTACTTATTAAGGTTTCTTGCAATCGTATCCTAGATCCTTGTAGTGTGCTTGAGTACTTATTAAGGTCTCTTGTAACCGTATCCTAGATCCTCTAGTCTTCCATGAGAAGACCTTCTGGCCTTCTATGAGGAGATCTTCTTGTCTTTTATGAGAAGACCTTTTGGCATACTGTGAAAATACCATCTGGCCTTCTATGAGAAGACCTTCTAGCCTTCTATGTAAAGACCTTCTGGCCTTCTATGAGAAGATCAGTTGGTCTTCTATGAGAAGACCCTCTGGCCTTCTATGAGCAGACAAAATGGCCTTCTATGAGCAGACCAAATGGCTTCTATGAGCAGACAAACTTGTAGTAGTCTTGTAGTGCTGGATTGCTTATTAAGGTCTCTTGCAACCGTATCCTAGATCCTCTAGTGCTTGGGTACCTATTGAGGTCTTTTGCAACCGTATCCTAGATCCTTGTAGTGCCTGAGTACTCATTGAGGTCTCTTGCAACCATATCCTAAAGCCTTGTAGTCTTCTTGAGTACTTATTAACCGTATCCTTGAATATCCTGTGGCCAGCTTGAGTATTTATTGTGGTGTTTTGCAAACGTATCCATGAATATCTTGTGGCCTGCTTGAGTACTTATTAAGGTCTCTCGGACCGTAAGTCTCTCGCACTAAATCCACCCCGAATCCTGAGCACTCAAATCCTGTGTCCTTGTCCCGTTTCTCGAGTACTTATCCAGGTCTCGAGTTGAAGAACTACTTCCAATTCCGGACCGAAGAGGATTAAGATCGTATAATAAATATAGTATCCCCTCCCTCAATAAAAACGTAATATAAAACTTAAACCACTGTCTTTCTCTTTCTATCTCAACAAATAAATTTCTGCATGGACCCCGGCAAGCTATTTCAACCCAAGGGGAGAAATCCTGTTCTTACAAGCTCTATTATATATGCATAGTGGTGTAGGGTATCATATAGTTGGGCCCTACCGACTTTTGACTATTCCCTACTGGTTATGAGTAATTTTGTCAACGGCATTCTGGAAACTTTACGTACTACACTCTACAACTTACAGGGTTACCCATATTCGACGGACCCATTTGGCAACGCCATAACTTTTGACAGAGATGTCACATCGCTTAATGACAAAATGCGTCTGAAGCGTCAGTCCAAACAGATTTTTACCATGAACCAATACACGCCACGCGAGCGCTCTGAAATTGTTGAAATTTACATTCAACAGAAGAAGTCAATTGTGAAAACTCAACGTGCTTTTAAAACATTAAAAAATGTGGGAAGTGCGCCTTCTAAGAACACCATTAAGCGTTTGTACGAAAAATTTTCGACTGGTAAGGCTCTTTCTAATCCGAAGAGGTCATATAAAAGTCGACCAAGGCGATCGGCCGAGAATATCGCTGCCGTACGAGCCAGTGTTGAGAGGTCCCCAAGAACATCCCAAAAACGCCGTTTTCAGCAGTTGGGCATGGCTCGGTCCACTTTACAACAGATTATTCGCATTGATTTGCATTTGTTCCCGTACAAAATTCAATTGACGCAAAGAATGTTGTCTGCGGACAAGCCTCGTCGATTGGAAGGTCCGTCGAATATGGGCAACCCTGTACTTACAATTCTACAGTATTGTCTTAGATATTTAAAGAACATTTATTCAGGAACTTTCTGGACAATTGTTGTGGAATCGTTAAGAATATTTATTTACTGAGTTTCTCGGGGACTTTTTAGGAATATTTGTTTTGAAAGACTTTCAGCAATTTAAGCAATTTTGTTGGACTTTTTAAGAAAAATTCTTACAAAGGTTTTCTCTAAATTGTCTTCAACTTTTTATTAAGAATGATTTATTCAAGGACTTCTTAGACAATTATTTGTGACTTTAAAGGGTACACTTTTCAAACATTTTTTCTAGACAATTGTGGGCTTTTTAAGAATATTTTTTTAATGATTATTTCATTATATAAGATATTCAGCTTAACATGAGATTTAAAGTCTTCTAACAACATAAGTTCTTAAATTATTTATTAAATTTCTTTATTTATGTGTGTGTTTTTTTGTCATTTCAATTCCACAAAGGTAGACGGAAATCACTTAAGTGGAAGTGTTTATTAATTTGTGGTCATTACAAATGCTTACTTTCATTTTCTCTTAATGCCTTTTCCCACTCGCAAACCTCCTTCATTCTCCCACTCATTCTATATTCCATTATCTCGCATTGTTTTAGCTTCTTGTGGTTTCGAGTTTTTTCTCGCTTTTTATCCTAACATTCGTTGGCTTTCTTTCCATTCATGTTCCAACCTTGTATTGTATTTATTTCCGCATTATCCCTGAGATTTTCATTACTCATTTGTAAAAATCCTGCCACCATTCATTACTGGCCACCATGTAGATGTTACATCTCGCCCAGTAAATGAATGGCATGTTTGCCTTTTTAACTCACACCCTCACCCATGCCATCTCCCTGTACAAATCATTCTGCCATGGGTCTAGGGGTCATTGATGAGAATGCGAAATAAGATTTCTTTGCTGCCATGATGCTTAACTTTCACCTCAGGCAAAATTAATTTAATTTATCATTAAGCTCCTCGTGTTTTTTGTGGCATATCATGGAAGCGAGGAGGGGTGCGGATGGAGGGTAAAGTGTCCGGGTCCAAGTAGATAGGGGAGAAAAGTGTTTGTTGTTACAATTTCGTACTACATAAAATTAAGTGTAAGACAATTTTCAGCAATCGGAAACATCAAAGGTAGATGGTACTTCCCCCTTGCATTGCCAGCAATGTCCATTTCCCATTTTCCCCCCAAGGACCATAAGGAAATACAGTACATTTGCCCACTTTATGTTAGAGGTGGTGGTGGTGGAACAAAGTTCGATAGCATCATTTTTTACAATTGTTACAGTTTCTTTCATCCCTCGTTTTTATTTTGGCACTTGAATGCCTCCACATCACCTCTCAGCCATCATCAAATGGTCGCTACGAAACATAGAGTCATCTCCTAATATCTATGCAGCTGTAGACACACCATCAACAACAACTACAGCAACAAATTTGTACTGATGATGTAGGCACTCGCTGTCGTTGCTCCACTTCAGCTCGTCAAAGATTCATATCACGCTTCAGTGCATTTTGCTGTTATGTTATGAATAACAAATATTTAATTTGTTTCTTCTGATTCCTTCCTTCAATATCTCTTTTTATCTTGTGGAGTTTTCACAAACGACGTAAATTTTTCACAGCTGAAAAATAGGGTTGTGGTCGCAGAAATATTTCCTGGAAAATGGGGGAATGAAGAATTTTCTGAAAGGAAGAAAGGCTTTTCCTGTTTTTTATCTATTTCTATATGTATAACGGGAAAATTCTCAAAAGACGGTGATATGAGACGGAGGAAATACATTTATCGGTAAACCGTTCGATAAATTCTGACTTATCAAATAAAAAGGTGTTTTTCTTTTGAAATGTTTGTTCCCTTTTAAAAACGAACCCAAAATTTCGATTTTCAAGTCAGAATTAACGACCATTAGACACAGAATTTCGCATGAGTTTAGAGTTTGGGACAGGACAGATTCCTGGCATTTTGGATGGCCATCGGATAATATATAGCGTTTAAATTGGGTAAATACTTTTGTATGATTTTTTTTTTTTGAATACTTTTCACCACGACAATGGTCATAAATATATATAAAAAAATAAATAAAATCCGTAAAAAACTGTTAAAATCTTAAAAATACCGAATGTGGCCGTTATATTAGGGCCTATACCACGACGTGGACCTGCATAAGTAGTTTTTTTCATAAGCCATTATAATATTCAAATGCGAAACTTGAAAAAAACAATCGGTTATAATATCGCTAAAATCATCTAAATACCGAATATCGGGAGGTGTCATAATATGGGGCTATACGAAAGCGTGGACCTGCACAGACAATTTTCTGTCGCAGGCTGTAGTATCCATTACGAACTACAAATACCAAATTTGAAACATTTCCGGTGAATAATGTAGCTTAAATCACCAAAATACAGAAAATGGGGAGGTACCATTATATAGGAAAGATGAAAAAACTGCAACCATTTTCAGACTACTGTCGTTTCTAAACCACTCGTTCGACAGCTTCTAAAATTATTCCAGTGACAGCTCATTATATTGTTTACAAGCGTACAAAAGCATTTTGGTGAGAATTTTCCAGAAAAAAAGTTATTCGTGATGGAATTCAAGCGTGATAGTGTGATGTCTTTATATTTGGCTGGAAAACCACAAGTGGCTATAGTTAGAGCACTCCAGCATTTAGATTTGAATACATCTTTTGTGTCTCATACCATCGCTCGTTACCGTGATACTGGTAGCGTAGCCCGACCTCAAGGAAGTGGCTGAAGAAAACAGCAACATCAGCACAAATGGTTCGAAAAGCAAAGTAAAGCAGCTACTTGATCGAAACCCGCGTCGTAGTGGCCGAAAAACGGATGGCTCGTGAGCTGAACATATCGCAATATTCCATTCGGCATATATTGAAAAATGCGCTCAGGGTAAAGCCATTGAAATTCGAAAAAGTGCGAGAACGTACACCGCCACAGAAAGAAAATAAACTCAAAAGAGCTAAAGAGTTGCTTCGCTTGGCCGAATGTGGTGAAATGCTGACTTTGCTTTTCTCCTATGAGAAAGCATTCGTTGTCCAGAAGCTTGTAAACAAACAAAGTGATCGTGTTTACTTGCCAAAGAGTTCAGCTGAAAATGTGCACCTTCGGTTGGCCACCAGAACTCAAGCGTCGGCCATGGTGATGGTATGGGCTGCCATGACAGCCGATCTTCACTCTCCGCTCGTATTAATCGACCGTGATATCAGAATAAATGCCGAATATTATCGTGAAAATATCCTGGAGGATGTATCAAAGCCCTGGGCACGCAAACATTTAGCCGCAGACCTTGGATATTTCAACAGGATATCATAAAGTCGGGCCAGCTGGACTTTGGCCTTTCTTTACTGGTTTTTAGTTCATTCCCTTTGTTTAAACGAAGTACAGGGTTGCCCATATTCGACAGACCCATGTCTCTTTGGGCCCATTCCAATCGACGAGGCTTGTCCGCAGGCAACATTCTTTGCGTCAATTGAATTGGCGGTTGTAAAGTGGACCGAGCCATGCCCAACTGATGAGAACGGCGTTTTTGGGATGTTCTTGGGGACCTCTCAACACTGGCTCGAACGGCAGCGATATTCTCGGCCGATCGCCTTGGTCGACTTTTATATGGCCTCTTCGGATTAGAAAGAGCCTTACCAGTCGAAAATTTTTCGTATAAACGCTTAATGGTGTTCTTAGAAGGCGCACATCTCACATTTTTTAATGTTTTTGACAATTGACTTCTTCTGTTGAATGTAAATTTCAACTATTTCGCGTGGCGTGTATTGGTTCATGGTAAAAATCTGCTTCGACTGACGCTTCAAACGCGGTATGTCATTAAGCGATGTGACATCTCTGTCAAAAGTTATGGCGTTGCCAGATGGGTCCGTCGAATGTGGGCAATCCTGTATAACATTTTAGCCGTAACAACCCTTTTAGTACGAAATTTAGCCTCAAGACTGGCCCTCGTGCAATGTTTCAAGATTCTAATTTCAGCTGTTTCGTCTCGTTGTTGACTCTAGGCCAGTCGGTCAGAATATATTGTATGAACTTGGTTATTTAAAAGCTCTTGGTAATGATCACACAAGACCCTTATAGGAATATAATATATTTAAAAATTTTCTCAAATATATGAGGGATTGGAGAAAACATTCTATGAAAAAAAGACCTTCAAAAGGTCGTCTAAATATATAAGAGGGTTTTATATGGGCGAATGTTGTTGAAGCCAATAAGGGTCTTTTTTTAAATTAAATATCATAAAACATTCTTTGTAGGACCTTCAAAGTGTCGTCTAGGAATAGAAGATCATTCAAAGACGACATATACTATGGGAATGCAGTTTTTGATATTTTTTAAATTATTAGATGAAAATATTCCTTAGGAAATTTGTGATCGTTTTACTGACATTTCGTGAAGCCTCCACCAATTTGATACGCCAATCCCTATTCCGTACCTCCACTTCATTGCCCATTATTTTCCCTTTGCCTTGTTGCCTACAATCAGAGTGAAAATATTTGAGAAAAAAAAAACAATAAATATTTCATGAGTGATGAGGTTTAAAGCATGAAATTGAAATGGTCGAAGATTGGAAGTAAATGAAGTGGAGATGTGTGGGGGTGTGGATGAGTTAAGATTTTGTGTGGATTTTGAAATTTGAGCAAGAAAGATTTCTATAGTTTATTGTGGTTGTAAGTGAAAGGCTTAGAAGGTGATAATCAAAAGGGAATTTAATTTCTGAAGATACTATTGAATGGACGGGGAAAATATAACAAATAACGGCAATTTAGATAAGAATATTAGGGAACAAATTTTTAGATTGTGAATCTTCCTCAAAATCCCCCGGTGAAGAAAACTAGTGGTCAAATACAACTTCTCCTAATTACACAAATTCCCAAGATAACAATTCAATTAAAATATTACAGGGAATTTTGTCTGAAATCATCTTCATGATCTCATTTGTTATTGCATAATTTTAAAACAAAAAAACACATAAAATTTATGTGGCTAACATGTGCGGCATTCATGGTGTGCGAAAAAAAAAACTAATTAATTAATACACCAAATATGTCAAATGCTATTTTAATTAATTGACTGATTCAATTAAATTATTATTATTTATGATACTCATTTTCAACGAAAAAGAAAAAAAAAGAAACAGAAATCATCTCAAATTAATAGAAATGCCAACATAGCATCACCAATGACAATAATTTATTGTCGTTTTTGATTGATTGTTCGCTTGTCATAAACTCGTTGGAATTTAATCGATTGCTGTGAATTCTGCGACAAAATGTGTACGCAATGCTGGTACAGTGGTGCAAATAATGTGGAAATTGATGAATGTGAGAAAAAATCTTAATAAGTGGAAATATAATTGTTGTATTGACCTTTACAATAAAAATTTTGATATATATAAAGTCGACTATATTTTTATAGAAGAAAAATTCAATAAACAATTTAAAATTTCAATAAATAATGGAAATAATTTAATCTCAAATTAGTGAAAATCTGTTCAAATTTTGTTATAGCTCCCATATATACAGGTTGACATAAACAAAACTGCAACAACGTCACTTCACTTTTAAACACAATTTGAAGAATATTCTTTCAAGTATCTCTTGGATTTTTTAAGGAATCACCGTTGATTGAATAAAAATATTTTTCAATAGCCAAAGGATACATTAACATGGATTTTCAAGAAGAAAAAAAATCAAAGCCTACTGAAAAGCTATAAGGCTACAGAGGGTATATATCATTTGATACGGTCAAAACGTGCCTAGTTGAAATAATGGTCTTAGACACTAGGTCTCTTTGTATCAAATCCTCTTCAGGACATTTATAGTCGATTTAGCGATGCCCGTCCGTCTGTCTGTCTGCCTGGCTGGTGCGCAAGATAACTCTCGGAGGTAGAATTCGATTCGATCCAAACTTGGTACTTGGTAATATTATTGTCGATCGAGATCGAGTTCGGATATGGGCATTATCGGTCCACTCCTTCTGGTACCTCCCACACTAAATGTCAAAATTTTCAAAGGAAATAAGGAGAAAGTATGGGTCAAGTATGAAAATTGAAAATATAGATCCGCTCCATCTAGTACCTACCCCAAAAAAGGTCAAAATGTTGAATAAATATATCTATCATAGAATGTGATGTAGGCGACACACATCGCAATATTTTTTTTTTAAACCAAGGTCTGGTGTGAAGATGGAATATATCGGTCCACTTCTTCTGGTACCTCCCCCACAAAGGGTCAAATTTTTGAATATTCATGAAACTCATAAAACACGATATTAACATCCAATTCCACTCGGGTTTGGTCTCATTATTTCCTAAAGCACAAGATCTGTTGTAAAGATGGTAGAGATCGGACCATTCCTTCTGGTACCTCCACCACAAAGGGTCGAAGTTTTGAATAACCAAAACGATCATAAGTATCCGAAATAAGCGTAAGGTTCTCTTCAAATTACACACTTCACAATATTTTTATTAACCCAAGGTCGGTCCACTCCTTCTGGTATCTTTCTCACAAAGGGGTTAACATTTTCAATATACATGAAGCTCATAAAACGCCAAATTAAAATCCGATTCCATTCTGACTTGGTGCATCTTAATTTCTAAATTGGATAAAAATGTTTGATTTCCTTCAAATTTTGCACATATCAATATTTTTTATCTGTATTGGATGAAGCATGAAAATGGAATACTTCGGCCCGCTATATCTGTTACCACACGCATATGTCCACATTTTCCACAAATTTGCATATATCTCATAAAAGTATAGCAAGTATTCGATATAGTCCATATCTGGCACATTATGTCAGTCTTAGATCAGATATGAATTGGTCGATATTGACCAAATAAAGGGTCAACAGTTTGAATGATCATAACTCAAGGCTGGGGGTATCTATCTGTCGGCAAAACCGACTGATACTTTTTCACTTGTTGATATATATTTTCGGCCGAAAACACGACAAACACGATATGTGTGTTCGATTCCAATAAAATGTGATATGAGTGACGAAATTCGTTGCAAAAATGAATTTGCCAATTATATTGAAATCGGTTGAGGGTTGCATATAGCTTTTATATTTATTTTCGGCCGATTTTAAGGAATTTGGCACAAAAATTTGCCAACTGATATTGAAATTGGTTCAGATTTAGATTTACGTCCCATAAATATTTTCGGCCGATTTCACATATCTGATGCCCCAAACAAGATATATGTGTTCGATTCCAATGAAATTTGGAATGTGTGACGGACTTCAGTACATAAATGAACTTGCCATATTTGGTGCACCGGACGATTTTCTATATCTGGTGCGCCAAAAAAAGCTATATATCCCCATATATATTTTCGGCCGATTTCATATATCTGATGCACCAAACACAATTTACGTGTTCGCTTCCAATGCAATTTGGAATGTGTGACGGAATTCAAATTATATGGATGCACCAAAAACGCTTTGTATCTCCAATTTCAACAAAGTTTGGAATGTGTGGAGTAATTTAGTCTAACAATAATTTTATTAAATTATATTGAAATCGGCTCAAATTTGCATATAATATCAAAAAGAGGTAGCAAAACGCACCAGGATGAGCAGATCTCACCTTCAGCTATTACGCTCTTAGTATTAATCCAAAATTAACTTACATTCTCTGCATTTATTTTAGTTGTCTTTTTATTATAAAATTACTGTTGCCATCCAAAAAAAAAAATAAATAAATGAAATGAAGACAAATGTTAAGAAATGTTTCAATAACAGTAAATCACATTAATTATGAATATCCTTAATGCTTTTTGAACTTCCTGTTGGCTCTCGTTTTTAGTTAGCCAGTAATTACCTGAATAAATAATCCGAAATAATTCACTTCAGTCTACGAAGTTTTGTCCATTTAATGGACTGTTGTTGGAAAAGTACCACTACTACCACCACCACAAAGACGGAATGTTGAAATCAATACCCTTAAATTAGAGAGTATCATAAAAATGCCAATAAGTAATTTAAGACTTAGTCAAGAAACTTTTATCATAATTTATTCAAAAGTGTTAACACCCCTTTTGGCAGTTTTGCCTTGAGCTATTTTCATGTTTCAAGATGCGACAGAGATGGGCCAGAGGGGGGGCAGAAATGTTAGTCAGCCAGCCAGGCTGGCATCCGAAAATTCATTAAATGTATAGAGAGGAAGATGGGGAGGCGTTAAAATAAAACAATCCCCAAAAAAGAACTTTTCCATTAAATAATTGACAATCTGCTGCTGAACATATTTAGGCCAGAGGTCATAAACTTTGGATTTTAATAAATAATTAGTTTATTAATAAATAAAATACGTGATATACTTTATGAAGAGTTAGCAACTGTCATTAAAGGGAACTGTGTACCCCCAGGTCAGCTACGCTAGGCTGTTATTAATGTTCTGGTGGAAATATCGACAGGAAACTGTCTTATCATCACAGCGTGACTATGTGCCCCCTCTTAGCTTGTAGCTCAACATGTTTCAAGTATAAATGAATATAAAAGACAATGAAACGTGATCTATTTGCCAGGCCAAATGATTGGCAGCGTAAGAGAGAGAGAGAGAGAGAGAGAGAGGGAGAGAGAGAAGCAACAATATTCCCCCTGCTGCCACAGTTAATCATCTCGATTTCTGGTTCACCCTTATTCCTATTCCCCCTCACATTCGGCACATTGTGCTGTAATACAAAACTACTTTTATCTTCGTCTTTCCCCTCCTCGGTTTTTTGAAGTTACTTTGTTCGCCAAACCCTTCAAACAATGAAATATTTCGACAAGTTGCAGTTGAAGTCAAAACTTGGCCATAAATCCAAAAACTGTCAAGTCATAAAAATGAAAGTTCGTTTTCAGCTTCTTTTGGCGAGTGAATGAATGAATGAATTGAAGAGAAAAGCAAGTCAAACTTCTTCAAAACCAAAAGTACCTGCTGAACTAATAAAGTCACAAAAGTTTTAGGAACTCAAATCGATAGTCTCATCCACGAAACTAGTGGTGGTTCACTAATCCAACTCTCAACTTTCCCTCTCCTCCACTTTGGAGGTAAACATTTCAAAAGTTGTATACAATTCCACCCGTCTGTTAGTTTTTCAGCTGGGTAGGGTTAATCAACCAATTGGTTTTTTTTTTCATGAAATTTTCTTTTTATTTGAGCGAAACAAAAATTCAATCGCATTAAAATAATTAATTGCATTAATGCTGATTGCATTCCTACTTTATTTAATTAAAACTGAATAAGTGAACGGCAAAAAAAAAGAAAATTGGTTGTTATTTGTTGTGTATTAAATCAACGGAGTCTGGTGACGATGGGGTGACAAATTTATATTTGGTCCAAAATTTTAACTCAAAAGAAAACCTTTTTACTTTTTACTCTGTGGACATGATATTAATATTTGGACATATTCATAGAGTTACGTCAATCTAATTCATAGTTCAGTAAACAATCAGTAAACAATATAAACAGAGTTATATCACAAATGTCATACATTTCACATCACTCATACGAAGAGTTTTTATACAAACGAACGGAGTCCACGGAACTAGATAAGGAACTTGTTCAATCAGTCAAACTAAATTGACATAAGTCTACTTTTAAACATTTTTTTTTTTTTTTTTGAGTGTTTTATGCCCTACAACACTACGTGTTGGAGGAATTATAAGTTTAATTGGGAAAAAAATTATGTAACACCTCGAAATATTGGTTCTGCACATAGGAATCTATGTATGGATCTTATCTCGCCGAGTTGAATCTATCAAGGTATGTACATATGTACACTCATCCGGTTGCCCATGTTTAATTGTAATAAAGCTACAGGTCCCGATCTATCGGCGCGATCCTCACATTTCCATTGGACCGAGAATATTTTTAATCCCAGCAAAATCACAACTACACGAAAGGGTCACTTCTGACCGTTACATGCCGATATCCAAAATATCGCATATATAGAAAAATATATACAATGTCATATATCAAAGAAGGGAATTTTGGCTAGATCTGTTATAATTTTCATTTTTTTTAATATTCGGCCTTTTGGCAGAACGGAGTAAAATCGTGAGAAATCGCACAAAAAGGATGCTAATAAAAATTTTAATATTTTTTGATTTTTTTTTTTTTGATATATTTTAATAGGCTTCTATACTGAACCCAACGCTACAGTATAGAAAGCCTTTTGGTTTGGAAGACTTTCGCAAAATATTAACAGTCCAAAATGGACCAAAAACCTAAAAGTTATGTAGATGCGCTACAGTTCTCAAATAAAGACCAATAGGCTTGAGAATTATAAGAGGTTAGAGTTCTGGACAACGGTGATGAGTAGCATTTTGCACGATCCTTGTTTAGCTTATGAAATGGACCACAACTTTGGGTGAAGAAATACCAATATTACCAAAGTTATAAATACATGAAAGATGAACCTCATACATTTTCGTTCATACAGTGTGAGATGAAAAAACTGCATTCAAATTCAGACTGCTGTCATTCCTAAGCCACTCGTCCGACAGCTATTAAAATGATTAAGTTATTCGTGATCTAATTCCAGCGTGATAGTGTGATTTCTTTATATTTGGCTGAAAACCGCAAGTGGCTATCGTTTGAGCACCACAACATTTAAATGTGAATAATTTTTTTTTATGTCTCCTACCATCGCTCGTTACCGTGATACTAGTAGCGTAGCCCGACGTCAAGGAAGTGGACGGAAGGAACAGCAACATCAGCAAAAATGGTTCGTAAAGTAAAGAAGCGATTTGATCGAAACCCGCGTCGCAGTGATCAACAAATAGCTCGTGAGCTGAACGTTCCGCAATATTCGGCAAACATTGAAAAACAAACAAAATGATCGTGTTTACTTGCCAAAGAGGTCAGCTGGAAATGTGCACTTTAGGTTGGCCACCAGAACTCAAGCACACCCCATGGTGATGGGGTGTGCCTCCATAACAGCCGATGATCGCTCTCCGCTCGTATTAATCGACCATGGCATCAGAATAAATGCCGAATATTATCGCGAAAATATTCTGGAGGGTGTACTAAAGCCTTGGGCACACAAACGTTCTGGCCGCAGACCTTGGGCATTCCAACAGAACTCAGCACCATCGCACACAGCACGCGCCACCCAGCAAAATCTCCAAATACCAATCCGTTGGAAAATTGTGTCTGTAGTATTTTGGAAAGCAAGGTTTGCACTAAAAAATACCAAAGTGCCGATCACCTCAAGCATGCGCTTAGCCGGGAACGGGCCAAAATATCGCAGATCAACATTCAGGGAGCGTGCGACGTTTTCATTGGCCGTTTGAAGGCCATAATTCGTGCCAAAGGTGACGAATTTGAACAAATCTAAACTTATACTAAAATTTGAAGCTATTTCCGACATTTTTTTGCTTTCATTCAATAAAATTAAAAAAAAACGTTTGTTTATTAGTGGAGAACGATGGTAATGTTTACCAGGGGGTAAGGCAGGGAATACCTAGGTTTCGGAAAGAGCTACCAATCCTCATCAGTTCCCTTGTTTTTTGTCTGGGATATTCTCCCCAGAAGTTATTTTAAAAAATAACTTATATGACAAAAAACATTTTTTACCCAAGTGACGAGATCGTAAGCTCGAGATCGTAAGCTCGTCACTTGGGTAAAAAATGTTTTTTGTCATAGAAGTTATTTTTAAAATAACTTCTGGGGAGAATATCCCAGACAAAAAACAAGGGAACTGATGAGGATTGGTGGCTCTTTCCGAAACCTAGGTATTCCCTGCCTTACCCCCTGGTAAACATTACCATCGTTCTCCACTAATAAACAAACGTTGTTTTTATAAAAACAACAATAAAGGGATAAGCCTGACCATTTTGCAACAACAAAATACTACGGCATTCCGAACAAACAAAAAAAATGTAAAAATTATAGCGTTTGACTTTGTTGCAGTTTTTTTATCTCACCCTGTAATTAAAGAGAATATAGATTATTTTGGATTGAGGTTCTGAAATAGCAATGAAAAATGAAATTAAACATTATTGTGGTGCTCCTAATTAATTAAATCTATCGTTTAGACAACTCCCTAAAAATTACCTTCAATTAGCTTTTGAAATTATATTCTTATTTCCCAAACGCAGCAGATTAGATGTCAATTTTTCTTAGGTAAAGAAAACAAGTAAAAAAACAGTAAGTTCTGCAGGGCCGAACTTTGAATACCATCCACCATTTGGAACGAATTAGAAAATTTTCAAAAAATAAAATCCATTAAAAATTCTGTTAAAATCTTTAAAATACCTAATGCCGATATATGGGGGATATACGATATTGTGGACCTATATAGACAATTACCTTTCAGGGGTTAAAGTGCTCACAAAGAACTCCTTTTGTGGATTTTCAAACAATACCATAGGAAAATATGGCTAAAATCATCAAAATACCGAATATCGGAGGTACCGTTATATGGGGGATATACGATATCGTTAACCTCTCTGTCAGGGGGTAAAGTGCTCACAAAGAACCTCTTGTGTACAATTTC
Source organism: Musca domestica (assembly GCF_030504385.1). Classification (NCBI taxonomy): domain Eukaryota; kingdom Metazoa; phylum Arthropoda; class Insecta; order Diptera; family Muscidae; genus Musca; species Musca domestica. The sequence goes on along the minus strand of NW_026712283.1, from coordinate 450,372 downwards.
AGACAATTCAGTTCAAAAATATGGCTAAATTCATCAAAATACCGAATATCGGATTGTACCGTTATATGGGGGCTATACGTTATCGTGGACCTATATAGATAATTCTCTTCCGAGGTATAAAGTACCCATAATGTACTCCTTGTGTGAATTTTCAGACAATTTCGTTGAAAAATGTGGGTAAAATCATCAAAATAAAAGAGAGATCTGGGCAAAATTTTAGCTCTCTATCTTAATTCGTTTAACAGACGGGCAAAGGGACGGACAGGCAGGAATCGTTTTAGAATTTTACGCTGATCAAGAATATATATATTTTGTTGGGTCTAAAATGATTATTTCGATGAGTTACAAACGGAATGACGAACTTAATATACCCTCCATACTATGTGTGGTGGAGGGTATAAAAACGCGGCAGGGGAGAATAATTTATTTTTTCAAGTCTAGACAATGTCGCTCCCAACGTCACTAGGAGTGGTTAAAAAAGACATTAAATAAATCGAAATCATGTGGAGCGCGATGAATCAAGTGCAGTGAAACTGGTCAATCGAAATCGACAGTGTCTTTTGAAATATCCCTTCAACATAAGGCGTTTCATTTCACCACTCCGCCTTTGTGGCAATAGTTGTACTTTTCCAACAAAAATCCATTAAATGAAGAAAACTTTTGAGACAGAACTGAATTATTGGGATAGTTTATTCAGGTAATTACTGGCTAACTAAAAATAAGAACCAACAGGAAGTTAGCCATTAAGAATATTCATAATTAATGTGATTTATTGAAATTCTTTACTTGTATACAACTTTCTTTGTTTTGTGTGCGGAAACAGTAATTTAAGAAAAACAAACTTTTTTATACCCTCCCCCATTCAGAAGGAAATTGAAATATTTCAAAAAAAAAATTCCGTCGAATAATATCGCTCAAATAAAAACCAATATATGGGGACTATACGAAGACGTGGTGCTAGATATGTAATTCTCTGTCATAGGCTGTAGTACCGATTCCGAACTTCAAACGAAATTCGAAAGAATTCCGGGGAATAGTGTCTCTAA